>NC_135714.1:179754204-180078038 GCF_964656455.1 Halichoerus grypus
GGACCCTGGGATCATGACCTGAGCCAAAAGCAGATGCTTAACCAACTGAACCACCCAAGCTACCCAAGGATTTGGACTTTTCATGTCCTATTTGTGGTAATGTAAAATGGTACAACTAGGGACACCTGGGTGGCTCATTCGGTTACACATCTGCCTTCAGCTAAGGTCATGATCTCAAGGTCCTGAAATCGAGCCCCGAATTGGGCTCCATGCTCAGCAGGGGGTCTGCTTCTCCCTCTTTCTCTGCCCCTCCCCCCACTCATGCGCGCGCGCGCGCGCTCTCTCTCTCTCTCTCTCAAATAAATAAATAAAATCTTTTTTAAAAATTAAAAATAAAATGGTACAACCACTTCAGAAAATATTGCAACAGTTTTTCTTTTTAATTAAATATATGCCTACTACATGTTCTAGCCATTCTACTCCCAGGTATTTACTCAAGAGAAAAGGAAAAGCATATGTCCATACAAAGACTTGCGTAAGAATCTTCACTGTAGGTTTATTTATAATTTCCAAAAACTAGAAAGAAACCAAATGTTCATCAACTTGTGAATATAAACCAAATTGAGATATATCCATATAATAGAATACCATTCTGTAATAAAAAGAAACTGCTAATACAACACACAACATGGATGATTTCTCAAAACCACTCTGAAAAGTAAAAAAAAAGTTGGCCACAAAAGACTAATATAAAATTCTAGAAAAGGTAAAAGTATAGTCACAGAAAACAGAACAGTGGTTGCTAGGGTCCAGGATGTGGTACAAAGGAGGCATGAAGGAACTTTTTTCATAATAGAAATGTTCTATAACATGATTTTGGTGATGGTTACATGACTGTATACATTCATTGAAATTCATCATATAGTACATTTCAAATTAGCTAGTTTCATTTCATGTAAATTACATCTCAATGAAACTGATAATTTTTTAAGTAAGCTTTACACCCAATGTGAGGCTTGAACTCACAACCCCAAGATCAAGAGTTGCATGCTCTAACGACTGAGCCAGTCAGGTGCCCCAAAGCTAATAGCTTTTAAAAATTGCCTATTAGAATGTTTCCCCAAGAAGACAATGCTATTGGTTCATGAGAAAAATACAAATAAGTTTCTCTTTAGGTATGTACCTGAAAAGGTTATCTTCATAGCCTTACCTGATTTCTGATTGGAAGAGCAAAGTCTCATCCAGGCAAGAGGTAATACACAAGCTCCAGAATTTCATTTGACAGTCTCACCTTGGTGGTGGTTGTTGTTGTTGTTGTTGTTGTTGTTACATTTTAAACTGTAGTACACCAAACAAAAACAGTATCAATATCCTTTAATTACTATCCTTCCACGGATAGTTTCTGGTTAGAGGCATGTAGAAAAGGTCTCTCTGCAAATCCTTACTAATGTACCTGAAGTCTTGACAAGGCTACAGTCCTCCCTTGAAAGAGAGATCCAGAAGATGGTCTGCTATACTGAATACCTTAGAATCTGGACATTTAAGGTCTGACAAAGAAAACATTTTAGTTAACAAACTTTGTGGAACTAGAATTTCAAATCTGTAAACCCTGGAAGAAAAGGGGGAGCAGCAGGTGGGTTGGCAGGTGGAGGGAGTGGGCAGGTGTTTGGATACTGAAGGTTTAAACCTTGGATGGCCAAATCTTTATTTTTTTCTAAAACCAGAGAAGCTCAGATGATTCTTTATGGTGAAAAGTAAAAACATAAAAGTAAATTTTTAAACTTACAAATTATTTACAGTGCAATAAATGGAGAGAGTCTTGGTTTGAATCTGCCACTTGTCTTCCAAAACATAAAAATAATGCCTACTTAGAGGATAGTCCTAACTTTAAAAAACAGCAGGAGGAACATCAAAATAAATTTTTTAACAGTTTTTTAGCCATCAAACTACCCTTAACCCCACATAGAATGCTTTACACAGAAAGAACTGAGCATTGTGTAGAAACACAAATACGGCCTTGCCAACAGGAACTTGGGCTTACAGCCCCCAAAGAGAGATGTGAGGGCCTGTCTTATTTAAGTCACTGTGTGGCTAGGTGCTAAATTTTCAGGTGTTTTGTCATGTTTTCATTCTCTGAAACTGATAAGGTGAACCACCAAAACACAGCCTCTTCCAGCCTCGGTTCCTCAACAGAATGGGGTAAAAATAACCCGTGAGTCTAAAAGAGTTCCTAATGATGGATGGGACAGCTGTTCCCAAGCACAGGTAATCAACCACTGCCAATAGATGCTAACCCTGCTTGTGCCCGCAAGCTGGCTTCTGCAGCTGGTGGACCCTCTATCTCAGTCAGGTTCTGAGCAGTTATTAGGCATGGAAAGGGTCAGGACCAGTTTTACCAGTAGGAAGTCCATAATCTGAGGAGGCTAACAACAATGGTCTACAAGGAAAAGAGCATGGCACATTCAGGCACACTTACTTAATGATGAGGAACTAAATTCGATGCCTCTTTCCTCATGCTTATACGCTGAGCGTTCCATTTTCACTAGACTTCTGTTAAGGTAATCAACCAAAGTAGGAAATGGAAAAAAACGCACTCAGTGCATTTGCTGCATTTCAGTGACTTCGAAATAATTTGGAGGTAGAGGAGATTGGAGGGATGAAAGTTAAAATGTCCTGAGATTATCTGCAGATATCATTTATCCATGCTGGCCGTTACCCGAAGTACATAGGTAATCCAAGGAGTCAACTGGAGTTCACGTCTTCCAATATGGATATTGAACGGCCAGATCAAGGTGGGGGAGGGGGGATAGCTTTTATCATTAAGTTACATAAAAAATAATATAGCTCATTTATTGCTAATATCTGCAGCTATTAGGTAGCATGCCTTGGTATAAACACGATGATAAGCTTGAAATTTGAAAATTAATAAATCGGTTAGTTAAAATGATCCTTCTACTCCAGTCTTTTCTTTTTCAGTTTCTGCTGTTTGTGTGTTATTAAAATACTTTTTTACTCTACTGGAGAAAATCAGCAGGTGCTTTTTAATTATTCAAACTCCTCTGAAAGCCAAATTACTTAATGTAATTACATCTAGAATTTTAAAAAAAGTAGTAATAAAAGCCATTTACAGTTCTGGGGGAATTTGACATATATATTTACCATCTTGTAAAGACACAATTGATTTTTGGTTTTGATTTATTTTGATTTTGCTTTTCATAAGAATTGCAGAGCAAAAATCAGGAAAAGATGGTAATATTTATCTCAGAGATAAAATGTACTGTTACCCCAATATGCAGATTTTATCCATGAAAAATCCATTTTGTTTTGCTGTAGTTTCACCCAGTTGTATAGATAATGAGGATTGCCATGTCTCTTCTGGTATAATTAATAAGGGAAGAACTCGTTCTTACTGGAGTAAAAGAATATCTTAGAACTGAAACAAAACAGACGTAGATACCAAATATAAACAGCCAAGCAGGGCATGAAAGAATGTAGGACTACTACTATGAAAGAGAGAAAAGCCACAATAAACAATGTAATTTGCATGTTTTAACAACTTTATTTCCTAAGACGAGAGTCTTATGAAGCTGCTTTTCCAATTACCCCGTGACTTTGAATCAATGGGTAGGTGTTTGGGATGGAAAATTTAAGTGCAGCTGTTTGGATATGAAAACTTTCATAATTTCATACTTGAGCCAACCAATAAAGTACCCGTCAACCTTTTACAACTTCGGAAAATGCCTCAAGCTAGCATTTATGCCCGCCTCGATACGTAAAGGCTGCACTTGGCTGGGATTTGACTCCGGGGAAATTATTCTGAAAGGAGCAAGTTAGGGAGGTGTAAGCACATAGACTTGTAACACAGCAAAAACCTCTGCTTCCCCGGTCCACTGAAAGAGCAGCGGCACGTTTCTCACGGCCCTCAGTTATGATCTCTGCGTACCAACACGGTGCACAAATTCGGCTTTTATAGTAGTGTTCCTACAACTGGCAACAAAATCTTGTTTCAAGCAGCTGAAACAAGGCAGAAAGGAGAAACCTCGTGACGCAAACAGCTAGTGCACAGGTGACCATAAAGATAAACTGTCCTTCCAAACACGTCCCTTTTTGAAAATAATTCATGTTTAGTATAAACCTTGTAGGGCTTATCATCAGTGGAACTATTTATTCTTAGCAATTAACCCCTCTTCTTAGAAATGTTATTTATTTCTAATGAAACAATTAAACTGATTTTGCCATCCTTATGTTTCATTTACGACTGAAATTTGCTCACCCCAAGCACTGGTATTTTCTTTTTCAGCCAGTTTCTCCATCTGCTCTGATGGTGGCCAATTAGAGAGGTTCTTCTGGATCCCTCGAGCTTGTCTTTGAGAAATGATATACATGACTCTCATCACACTTCTCTGAGGCCATGTGGGAATGTTCGGGTCACAGTGCTTTGAAGTCTCAGTCACAGCCATCAGACCCAGACACTGGCCCCCAAGCCAATGCCAGCTCATGACAAAACTGACACTGCTCTTTTGCAAAATGAAAAAAACAAGCAAACAAACAAAAACCAAGGGGAGAAAGCACAGGTTTTTACACCACTGCATTTATTCCCTTAGGAGAACAAGCCCTCTGTGAGCAGGTCTTTCAGTTGTTTTATGGTTCAAATTCTGTTTCAAAATAAAGGTGATTGTAAATGGTAATGATCGTTAAGGTCCCTACATGGCACGGTCAAAATGCTATTTAAATTTCCAGATTCTGTGAACTTCTGCTGGTTATTTAAAAATCTGAACTAATCTAAAACAAAGGATCCGTGACTCTCTGGGATGTCAGGAACACTCACAACAACAGCGATAAGTGGTGTCGGATGTATGCTCTGACCAAGCAGGGATGCTTCCTGATAGGAATTGCTTGAATTGACAACACTCAGTTCAACATTATGTGCTAATTACTTTTCTGATCTTAAAACTTTGTTCAAGTAGCCTAAAATAATCACCTACTCTTTCTGTCTCCAAAATCTTTTGTACACCATTAGTTTGGTCATCAAACTTTTATTATAAGTAACAGGCATTGCAAAGGTAAGCTTCATCTCATGTACTCCCAAACCACTATCTATCAGTGGGTTAGAAGAAATGAGTTCAGTTGGGCTGGCCCAGTCTGGTTCAGGCAGAGAGGCCCCAGTTTCCTCAAAGAATCACTAGTCCCCACTGCAGTCCTTCCACTTAGCACTGGGTGACATTGAGCATCTCATCACTTGCCTACACCTCAGATTCCTCCTCTTTTAAGTGGAGGCTACACGAATAATCCTGACCTCTTAAGCGAATGTGAGTGGAGTTTACCTTAAAAAACTGCAGTGATTGTTTTGGTAGTTTTTTTTTTTTTTTTTTTTTTTTTTTGAGAGTGAGAGAGAGAGAGCACAAGCAGGAGGAAGGGGCAGAGGCAGAGGGAGAAGCAGGCTCCCCACTGAGCAGGGAGCCCCATGCGGGCCTCGATCCCAGGAGCCTGGGCTCATGACCTGAGCTGAAGGCAGACGCTTAACCGACTGAGCCACCCAGGTGCCCCTGTTTTGGTAGTATTTTAATTCTAAGGTTTAGGTCAACATGTGCAATGTAAATGGTAAAAAGGAAAATAAGTACATTCAGGGATGACATTCCACAGGTGGAAGCCAGCTTAGCACTTTGATGACTGTAGGTAGCAGGATCATGAGGGAATTCAGAAACCATTGAATGGTAACAATGAACATGGGTTTCTCCATAACCTACACTTAATTGATGTACTTCATTATACTCTATAAAATATAAACCCACGTTGTATCTGCAAAGCCAAAAACACAACAGGAAAAACTTACATCATCAGTATTTTATTACATCTGTGGATATTTCTCTTTGTTTTTGCCTCATGAGGTAGCATTTTAGCTTTTGGATCCAAGTGTTACACATTCACTAGCAGGATTTCCTATGTTCTGCAACTCTCTGAGTAACCTCCATTAATCTAGATTTCTCAAGAGGCTCTAAGGCCATTAGATCCTTTAAGTTGGAGAGTTGTTCTTTTATCAGCCTCACAGAGAATACACATTGAATTTCTATCCATGGATTGGAGAAAAATGTTGATTTAAAACAGGTGTATTTGTAAGTTGTTTGGGTTTCCTTAATGCTTTGGTGTGTTTATCAGCTTACCTCTAAAGAGCAGCTTCTAGACTTTTTCTTTCTCAAAACTGCCTACTTAAGGGCCATAGCCTCATTCTGTATTACTAGGAAAGAGTAGATAACACAGTGTTAGGAAACATACAGCCATAAATACAGTAAGGCAAAGATACCTAACATTATCTCTGAGGAAATAATTTTAAAGTACCCGAATGCAAACTGGCTAAAAATAGGACTAAAATTTTTTTGATTCTTTATTTATATCCTACACAATAATTCTAAATATTAAATAAGAATGCCAAAATATTCCAAAACAGGCTGCAAAAATACCTAAAATCTTAATCAGTGCAGAGGCCAAGAGTATTTTGCAGAGATTTTTGATACTCTCCTGCTCCCCTCCCCAAATCTAAGTAAAATCGTATCTTGCTACACAAATGCAACTTCAAAACAGGTACCTAAGCCACCTGCCTGCCATGGTCCTCAGCCATATTGCCTCTCCTAAGCCTCCCTTAAGAGAAATAGCACTGTTTTTAGTAGGACCCCCATTTTTTTAAATTTTATTATGTTATGTTAATCACCATACATTACATCATTAGTTTTTGATGTAGTGTTCCATGATTCATTGTTTGCGTATAACACCCAGTGCTCCATTCAATACGTGTCCTCTTTAATACCCATCACCGGGCTAACCCACCCCCCCTCCCCTCTAGAACCCTCAGTTTGTTTCTCAGAGTCCATAGTCTCTCATGGTTCGTCTCCCCCTCCGATTCCCCCCCTTCATTTTTCCCTTCCTACTATTTTTTTTTTAACATATAATGTATTATTTGTTTCAGAGGTACAAGTCTGTGATTCACCCGTCTTACACAACTCACAGCACTCACCATAGCACATACCCTCCCTGATGTCTATCACCCAGCCACCCCATCCCTCCCACCCCCCACCACTCCAGCAGCCCTCAGTTTGTTTCCTGAGATTAAAATTCCTCATGTCAGTGAGATCATATGATACATGTCTTTCTCTGATTGACATATTTTGCTTAGCATAATACCCTCTAGTTCCATCCACGTCATTGCAAATGGCAAGATTTCGTTTTTGGTTTTTTTTTTTTTTTTTTGATGGCTGCATAATATTCCATTGTATATATATACCATATCTTCTTTATCCATTCATCTGTCAATGGACATCTTGACTGTTTCCATAGTTTGGCTATCGTGGACATTGCTGCTATAAACATCAGGGTGCACGTACCCCTTCGGATCACTACATTTGTATCTTTGGGGTAAATACCCAGTAGTGCAATTTCTGGGTCGTATGGTAGCTCTACCTTCAACTTTCTGAGGAACCTCCATACCCCCATTTAATCAAAAATATAAAACCAATTCATCTTCTCTCTCCAAGTAAATGAGAGCCAGCCTAGTCACTGAAAAGAGGACTAGCCTACCATAAGGAAGTTTCCTTCCAGGTCTGGCTGGGCCCCTAACAAGCTTGGGAAAATCCTTCCCCCTCTTTGGGTATCAGCTGTATCCTAACTATAACTGAGGGCAATTAGCATGGGTAGAAAGACTCTGTGAGTCCATACCCAACTCAGTCAGTGGCAAACTGTGAGGATACAAGCTGAACTTTATGAATCAGTATATGAAGTAACACCCAGGAAGACTAATAATTTCAGTGACTACTACTTAGTAATATCGTTCAATGATGTCAGAGTATTTTAGCACCTTTACATGGAAATGCTCCATAACTCACTATTTCTGTGTTATCCTCTTCAAGAATATCATTTCTCTTTACTGATATTCTTTCTTCTCATTTATTAGGATAAAATTTGGTTTGGCTGCTATTCCTGGTTCTGTTGATAACTAGCTATGTGCTCCTTAGCAAAGCACTTTGTTTCTCAAAACTACATGTTTCTCTCAATATAAACATAGGGCTTGGGATTATATAATTTTAAAATATTTTTAACCTTTTTCATTGTAAAATAAAGTGAATGGAGAAAATCCACATTAAAAAATGTGTAGTTTAGTGAACCACTATAAGATAATCACCCTGGTAACCACCACCTAGGGCAAGAAATAGAACTTTTCCAGCCACTCCTCTTGTTGGAGGAACATAGAACATATAAAAAGCAGGGTGTGTGTGTGTGTACATGTGTGTGTGTGCATGTGTGTGTGTATGTTCATATATATAATGAATATAACTTGATGACTTTGCACCCATAAAACCATCACCACAAACCATAAATATACCAACACTTAAAACAAAAATTTTCTTCCACACTATTTATTTACTGATTTACTCACTTTATGATTAAAAACATTTAACATAAGATCTCCCCTCTTAGCAAAATTTTAGTATACAATATTGGTAAGCGTAGGCACTATGCTATACAGTGTACATAGCAGGATGTATTTATCGTGTGTAACTGAACCTCATGTCTTTGGACCAGTATCTCCCACTTCCCCTTCCCCTGCAGCCTCTAGTAACCACCATTCTGCTCTCTGCTTCTAAGAGTCTAATTTAGATTCTGCAGACAAGTGGGATCACGTAATATATGCTCTGTGTCTGGCCTATTTCTTAGCATAATGTTCTCTAGGTTGTCCATGTTGCATCCAATGGCAGGATTTCCTTCCTTTTTAAGGCTAAATAATATTCCATTGTATATAAACACCACATTTTATCCAGTTATCCATTGATGGACATTTAGGTCGTTTCCGTGACTTGACTATTATGAATAATGCTGCCATGAGGATATAGAGAAAAGGGAATCCTTGTGCACTGTTAATGGGAATGTAAATTGTTGCAGCCATTGTGGAAAACAGTATGGAGGCTTCTTGAAAACTTAAAATAGAGTATCATGTGACTGACTCAGCAATTCTACTTCTGGGTATATATCCAAAGGAATTGAAATCAGTGTCATGAAAAGGTATCTAAATGGCCATGTTCATGGTAATTCCTATTGAAAAGGAAAAAAATTGAAGTGACAGAATTTCTAAAAAAAAAAAAGAAAAATAGGGGCACCTGGATGGCTCAGTTGGTTAAGCGGCTGCCTTTGGCTCAGGTCATGATTCCGGGGTCCTGGGATCAAGCCCCATGTTGGGCTCCCTGTTCAGCAGAGAGCCTGCTTCTCCCTCTCCCTCTGCCTGCCTCTCTGCCTACTTGTGCTCTCTATCTCTCTGTCACATAAATAAAGTCTTTAAAAAAAGAAATAATGACATACAAAGATATAGAAATTAATGTTTAGCAGAAGATTCATAGCCTAATCATTTTTGTGAGTCAAAAAAATGAATCTAAATAAATTGAACACCAGCTCAAAAATCCATAAAAACAAAAAGTAAAAAGAAAGCACAAAGAAAAAAATAAAAGGTAGAAATTAATGAGGTAAAGACTAGAAAAATAGCAGACAACAAATAAAATTCCTATAGGTTTATTTTAAAGAAACTAATAAAATAAGGGATAAATCACAAACATAAAAAATAATAGAAATGAGGGCAAACAACCACTCAAACAGAAAAATTAAAAACATAAGAGATTACATTGCAGACTTCTATTCAAATAACTTTGAACACTTACATGAAATGGATAATTTCCTAGGGTAATACAGACTAATGATATTTGACTCTATTATAGATAGATAACATTTTCCAAAGAAGATAAAAATAAAGTTATTAAGAAACTACACCACTTTAAAAGCACTTTGCACAGATCATTTTAGAAGAAAATTCTATCAAACTTTTAAAGAGTCAGAATTTAATGCTTTATAAATTGTTCTAGAGCATTGAAGATAAAGGGAAAATTCCTAGTTTTTAAAGAAGTAATGCACTGATACGTAAATCTTAATTTGTTTAAGCAAAAAAAAAAAAACCCTATAGAGTTATACACTTATAGATATCCATGTAAAAATACTAACAACAACATTAGTAAAACAGAATCCTACACAACATTAAGAAATAAGTATGTGAAGACAACAAAAATATGAGAGAACTACTGTTTGATGAAGTTCAAGTGATATTTCAGTACCTTTACTAATTGCTTCTCCTTTCTCTAAAATTTAAATATTAACTCTAAAAATATGTTTCAGAATTATTTCAAATTAATCTTCATTTTCCTTTTAAAATTTAAAGTATGTTATTATATAACTTGTTACTTGCAAAAGAAAATGACTTCAAAATTAATGCCAATGTTGTTTTCTAAAATGATTTAAAAAGTAGTGAAGGCATATTTCCAATAACTATTGCATGAGATCATTATATTTTATGCTATTTTTAATGATATAAAATTCATAAAATAATTTAGCTTCTCCTTGTTTCTTGTTTTTTAAAATCAAACTTCTTTTAGTTTCCCCATTTCATTAGAATCATGTTCTAACCCTATTAAATTAAATCCATGAGCATCTCCTTGCTTTAATCACTCGGACTTCAAGGCCATATTCTAAAAAATCATAGGCAAGTGAGCTCTTTCAAAAAACATATATCTCAATCTAGATTTAAAAGGACCTCTTCTGAAGCTAGAAACAACTTTCAGTTGCACATCAACTTCATTAATATGACTATCTTTTAGACTACCCAAATAGTAATCTTTTTGATTTTCTTATCTAAGTCTAATTATAGTAGAAAGTTTTAACAACTCTACTCAATCAAGTAAAATTTTTATATATTCCCTGTGTAAATGTAACTATGTGAGTTTCAAAAACTCTCAAAAAGCGTTTCAAGATTTTTGCTTTTGCTTCTTTTGGACACCTTGAAAATCTTAACAACTGTGAATATGAAAAATACTATAGAAAACAATAATAAAGCCCTTTAAACATAAATATCCAGCAAAGTTCATTGTTACTAAACAAACAGCCAAACCTCGAACTATTATATTTCAATGTCTGTGCTGAAAGCTTGTGCATTGTGATTATTAAATGTCGTACATCATCCATTCACTGTAATCAATGACTAAAAGGATTTGTCTCTGTTTTCTTCTCATGGTTGTATAGATCAGATAAATTTTTTCCAAAGAGCCATGTGTCATATAACACTGAACTACTTTGATACTGAGATATGAATTTGCACCCTTGTTACTATTTATTAGTAATAACATAGTACTAGAGTAATATAGCTCTAAATTCTCATCAAAAGTGTTGCATCCCTTTTTATGGAATGTTTATACCTCCATAAAGATTAAGTATTCTAGTCTCTCTTCCTACATTCCATAATGAAGTGATGTTTTTATGCTTTTTCTATATCATTGGCCCTTCATTCCAAGCACTTTATGTTTTCTCTAAAGGTATCTATTTTTGCACTGGAATATCTGAGAATTGCAAAACTGGACAAAAGTTTCACAATAGATTTGTAAATTAAATCATTTTCAATAAAAGGAAAATATTTGTATTGTCAATAACTTTATATGAAGTATTGTAAAAAGGCATATTTCTATGTTATAATATGTCATGAAATAAAGCTGTGACAGTTCAAAAAAAGAAGAGATAAATACACGACCAAATAGGATTTATTCTAAGAGTGCAAAGTTGGTTCAATATAAAATAATCCATTAATATCATTCTCTGTGTTAATAAATCTAAGGAAAAACTCATAAAGTATCTCCATAGATTACTGAAAATCCCTTTGACAAAAATTCAACCTCCAGTCCTGGTGAAAGCATTCAAAAAAATAGAAACTGGGATTTGCTTTCTTAGCATAATAAAAAAAGATATAGTATATATGTACATATATATATATATAATTATACTATTATTTTATAATAATTATATAATTATGTGATATCTGTGATACTATTATGATAGTATTACCTCAGAGAGTCAATGATAAAAGAAACTTAACCAACAAAAGAATTTAGTAAAGTAACAAGATATAAAAATAACATGAAGAAATCAATGGCCTTCATAAAAACAAGCAAAGCAGTTAAAGGTTGTGATGATAGAGAAAACCATATTTGCAATAGCAACAAAGAAGAATCAATAAGTAGGAGTGCACTTAATGAGTCCATGTGCAAAACTTATATGAAGAAAACTTTAGGGGCGCCTGGGTGGCTCAGTCCTTAGGTGTCTGCCTTCAGCTCAGGTCATGATCCCAGAGTCCTGGGATCGAGCCCCACATTGGGCTCCCTGCTCTGCAGGAAGCCTGCTTCTCCCTCTCCCACTCCCCCTGCTTGTGTTCCCTCTCTCGCTGTCTCTCTCTCTGTCAAATAAATAAATAAAATCTTTAAAAAAAGAAAAAAAAGAGAACTTTAATATATCGTAAAGATTTCCAGGTTCAGCCCTGAAATGTAGAGCTTAGAAAGCATCATTCCTGTCCGTACAATAAGGAAAAGCTGGACAACCTGAAAATCAATGACCTTTCTTGGCCCCATAAGAGAACTAAGATTGCAAAGTAAATCAACACTCCCAAATCTTGAGAGACAGGCATGTACAGAGAGTCACAGGCAAGATTGGCCTACCTGTAATTTAAGCTTCTGGAGCCATAATTAGGAACACTTAAATGGTAAGTCTTAATTGCCAGAGACTGGGTGTGGAGTAGTGTGAGAAGGAGAAATTCTTTGGGGGCTAAGGTCTTGAGAGGAAAGGCTTTACTTCCAGGAACCCCACCAGGTTCTCAAAAGGGGAATTGGAGGAAGATTTCCTCCTGGCTTTGGCAGGGAAAGGGTCAAGAGTAATCATTGTGAAATAATCCCAAAGCTTTCTCCACAACAAAGGCCTACAATCACAAAATGCAAGTTTGAGCCTTATCTCAGATAAGGGAAGGTCATTCCTCACACTCTAGACCCCTCTGGCCTTCCTGTCTCACCTAAGAGGGGAAAAAAAAGTTAACAGGAGTCAGGGCTTCTGGAAATCAAGTGGGAACACTAAAACCAAGGAAGGAAGCATGAGGCAAGAAGATAAAAACCACCCGTGCCACTGGACAAATTGTGAAGATTATAGCCAAAGACACAGACTCATGAAAAGACTGAGATTTAATTTTAAGATTATAGACTGCTCCCCTTACCCACCTTTTACCATCACACCAACAGAGCTCTAGTATTTTAACAACAGACTTGCTGGTAAGAACTGCAAGCCACAGACTTTCTCTGAGGAGTACATAAAAGCCCAAAGTCAAAAGGGGAAACCAAAATTAGGACACTGGAGGGATCTGAAGTCTCTGGCACCATGACTACAACAAACATTAAACCCATATTAACATAAATTTTCTTACTAAAAGTCCATTTATCAGCCTCTGGTACTCAATACAAGTTCAGTTTTCCACAAAATATTATGAGATACACCAAAAGTCAAGAAAAACAAAAATCTAAGGAGACAAAGCAGTCATCAGAATCAAACTCCAATGTGACACAGATATTGGAATTATCAAGCAGGAAACTTAAAATAGCTATGGTTAATACCAAGAGCTCTAGTGGAAAAAAGAGACAATATACAGGAGCAAATATATAAGCAGACAGATGGAAACTTCAAGAAAGACTCAAAAGGAGATGCTGGAAATAAAAAACATAGTAACAGAAGTAAAGAATGCCTCCAATGAGCTCATCAGTAAACTTGACACAGCCAAGAAAAGAATTAGTGAGCTTGATATATGATAGAAACTTCCCAAACTGAAATGCAAAGAGGAAAAAAAACAAAAACAAAAAAAAACACAGAACAGAATATCCAAGAACTGTGGGACAAGGTGTAACAAATGCATAACTGGAGTACCAGTAGAAGAAAGAGAATGGAGCAGAAAAAGTGTTTGATGTAATAATGGTTCAGAATCTTACAAATTTAATCACAGAAAACAAAGCACAGATCTAGAAAGGACAAAGAACACCAGCCAGGATAAATACCAAAACAAAATGTAAAAACTTCCACACCTAGGCCTATCATATTCAAACTGTAGAAAACCAAAGACAAAGAGAAACCTTGAAGACACGAAGAAGGGGGGGGGGGCGCGGGGACGGACCACCTTGCCTATAGAGGAACAAAAATAAGAATTACGGGGACTTCTAATCAGAAACCATGCAAGCAAGAAAAGAGTGGAGTGAAATATTTAAAGTGTTGAAAGAAAAAAAATCCATCAACCTAGAATTCCATATCCAAAAAAATTATACTTTAAAATTGAAAGAGAAATAAAGATTTTATCAGACAAATAAAAACTGAGGTAATTCATCACCAAGAGACATAACTTCTAAGAAATTTTAAGAGAAGTTTTTTTTAGGCAAAAGGGAACTTATATAGATCAGAAACATAGGTCTTCAAAAAAAAAAATGGGTGGGAGGAGGGAGTGTGTCAAATAAGAAATAAATGAAGGTAAATTAAACTCTTTTCTTGTTCTTATTCTTAGTTAAGCTAAAAGATGACTGTTTAAATTAATAATAGTAACAGTGTATTGGGTAATTATAGAATGTGGATAAGTGAAATGAATGACAACAATGTTATGAGGGACAGGAAAGAAAAATGGAGAAAGTACTCTGTTATAAGTACTCTGTTATAAGGCAACTGTACCACACATGCTGTGGCATAGCATTATGTGGAGATGGACTTAGATTAGTTAAAAAATGAATCTTGTAAACTCTAGAGGAACCACTAAAAAATTTTTTTTAAAGAAGTATAACTGATACACTAAGGAGATAAAATGGAATCATATAAATGCATTAAAAACAGAGAAGGCTAGGGTGCTTTGGTGGCTCAGTCGGTTGAGCTTCTGAATCTTGGTTTCAGCTCAGGTCATGAACTGAGGGTCGTGAGATTGAGCCCCTCATTGGGCTCCCTGCTCAGCACATAGTAGGGTTGAGATTCTCTCCCTTTGCCCCCCCAACTTGTGCATACTTTGTCCCTCTTTCTCTCCAAAATAAATAATAAATCTTTAAGAAGAGACACAGAGAAGGCATAAAAAGAAAGAAAAGAAGAAATGAGAATATATTCAACAAACAAAACCATTACTAACATGGAGCCATTAGTCCAATTATATCAGTAATCACTTTAAACATAAGTGGTTAAAATACACCAATTAAGGGGCCCCTGGGTGGCTCAGTCGTTAAGCGTCTGCCTTCAGCTCAGGTCATGATCCCAAGGTCCTGGGATCAAGCCCCACATCGGGCTCCTTGATCAGCAGGGAGCCTGCTTCTCCCCTGCCTGCCACTCCCCCTGCTTGGGCTTGCTCTCTCCTTCTCTCTCTGTGTGTCAAATGAATAAATAAAATCTTTAAAAAAATTTTTTTTTAATAAAAAAATATACCAATTAAAAGACAAATTGTCAGACTGAATAAGTATCAAGATACAACCATATGCTGTCTTCAAGAAAATTACTTTAAAGATTCAGATGGGTTAAAAGTAAAGGGATAGAAAAGGAGATACCATGCTAACATCTATCAATCGAAAGCTGGAGTAGCCATATTAATGTCAGGCAATGCAAACTTCCAAACAAGGAAAATAATCAAAGATTTAAAAAGAACACTATATAATTATAAAGGAGTCAATTCTCCAAGAAGATATAACAACCCTGAATGTGTGGTGTGCACCTAATACCAGAGCATCAAAATACATGAGTCAATAAAACTGATAGAACTGAAAGAATAAATAGACAAATATACTATTATATTTGTAGACCTCAACACCCCTCTCATGTAATTGGGAGACCAAGCAGACAGAAAATTAGTGAGAATATAGATGACCTGAATTGTCAATTATTACCAACCAACTGGATCTAATTCACATTTATAAAATATTCCATCAAACACAACAGAACACATATTCCTCTAAAACCTGGAACATTCACCAAGAAAGACCACACTGTGAGCCATGAAATACGCATTAACAAATGTAAAAGATAGAAATCACACAAAGTATGTTTTCAGACCATAATGGAATTAAGTTAAAAAATCAATTAACAGAAAGATAGCTGGAAAATCCCCAGATATTTGGAATTTAAACAACACACTTTTGAATAACACATGAGTCATAGATGATATCTCAACAGAAATTTAAACACATTTTGAAATAAATGAAAATATAATTTATCACAATTTGTGGAATGCAGTGAAGGCAGTGCTTAGAGGAAAACTTTAGCACTAAATACATATATTAGAAAATAAGAAAGATCAAAAATCAATAACCTAAGGTTCTGCCTTGGGAATCTGGAGAAAAAAAAAAGTAATTTATACCTAAAGCAAGCAGAAAGAAAGAAATAATAAAAATCAGAGAATAAATCAATGACTAAAAACAGGAAAACAATAAAGAAAATTAGAAAATCAATAAAACCAAAAGCTAGATTTTTGCCCTTTGAAAATATCAGTAAAATAGGTAAATATCCAGGAAACCAAGAAAAGAAGACATTGCTAATATCAAAATTAAATTATCAATATCAAAAACAAAATATCACCATATATACCATGGACACTAAGGGATAATAAAGAATACTAAGACTGTATGCCCACAAATTGGTAACTTAGAAGAAATGGATCAATTCCTTAAAATATACAAACTACCAAAATTCAAGCAGAAATAGATCATCTAAATAGCCTTGTTATCTATTAAAGAAATTGAACCGATGAAAAACAATCTTCCAAAAAAGAAAAAAAGAAGTCAGGGACAGATGGATTCGTTGGTGAATTCTACTATATATTTAAAGAAGAAATAATCCCAATCCTCCACAATTTTTTCCAGAAAACAGAAGTAGAGGGAAAAGTTCCTAACATCTTCTATGAGGCCAACACTATCTTGCTAATACCCAAACCAGACAAAGACTTTACAAGAATGGAAATATCTCCCATGAATACCGACTTAAAAATCCTCAACAAAATATTAGCAAATCAAATCCAACAATGTATAAAAAAGAATTACATTCCACAAACAAGTGGGATTTATTCCAGATATGCATGACCAATTCAATATTTAAAATCAATCATTGTAATCTACCATATCAGCATACTAAAGAAGCAAAATCACATGATCTTTTAAACTGAAGCAGAAAAAGCATCTAACAAAATCCAATGCCCATTCATGATAAAACTCTCAGCAAACTAGGAACAGAGGGGAACTGCCTCATCATGGTAAAGAACATATATAAGACCCTATACTTAACATCATACTTAATGATAATAGACTGGATGCTTTCCTCCTGAGACTGTGAATAAGGCAAGGATGTCCTCTCCCACCATTCCTATTCAACATCATACTGGAAGTCCTAGCTAGTACAATAAGACAAGAGAAGGAAATAAAGAGTGTGTAGATTGGGAAGCAAAAAATAAAATGGCCTTTATTCACAGATAATATAATTATTTATGTAGAAAATCCCAAAGAATCTACAAAAAAAGCTATTATAACTATTAAGTAAATGTAGTAAGTTCCAGGACACAAGATCAATATAAAATAGTACGTTGCTCTTCTATATACCATCAATAAATAATTAGAATTTGAAATTTGAAAATAATACAATTTACCATAGTACCAAAAATAACAACAAAAATATTTAGGTTTAATACCTAAAAAATATGTACACGTCAAAAACTACAAAACACAAAGAGATATTTCATGTTTGTGGATTGAAAGACTCAATATTGTCAAGATGTCAATTTTCCATTTTATCTACAGAGTCAATGCAGTCCCAAGCAAAATCCCAGCAACCTATTTTACAGATATCAACAAATTCATTCTAAAGTTTTTATGGAAAGGCAAAAGGCCTAGCATGGCCAACACAATACTGAAAAAGAGGAACAAACTTGAAGATTCACACTACCCAATTTTAAGACTTACTTTAGCTATAGTAATCAAGACAGTATGATATTGGTGAAAGAAAAAACCCACACAAATGGAACAAAATGAACAGGTTAGAAACAGAACCATACAAATATAGTCAACTGATTTTCATCAAAAACATAAAGATAATTCAATGGAGAAAGGAAAGTCTTTAAAAAAAATGGTGCTGGAAAAAAAACTGGATACCATACACAAACAAATCAACCTAGATATAGACCTTACATGTTTTAAAAAAAATTAACTCAAAATTAATCATAGACCTAAATGTAAAATACAAACTTATAAAACTACAAGATTACATAGAAGAATATCTATGTGGCCATGGGTTTGATGATGACTTTTGATACAACACCAAAAGCATAATCCATGAAAGAAAAAGTCAACATGTGTATATGTTGACTTAATATATCAAAATGTGAAATTTCTACTCTAAGAAATACACTAAGATAATGAAAAGATAAACCACAGATTGGGAGAAAATATACATACTTATTAAAGAATCAAATCTAAAATATGTGAGAATACTTATAACTTTAAAAAAAAAAACCTCACACAACTCAATTTAAAAATAGGCAAAAGATCTGAACATATACCTCACCAAAGAGGATACACAGATGGAAGATAAGCATATGAAAAGATATTCAATGTTATATATCATCAAAGAAATGCAAATTATAAATTTTGAATACTAACCCTTTATCAGATATGTCATTTGCAAATATCTTCTCCCATTCTGTGGGTTGCCTTTTAGTCTTGTTGATTGTTTCTTCACTGTGCAGAAGCTTTTTATCTTGATGAAGTCCCAATAGTTCATTTTTGCTAGAGTGTATTATGTAAGTGAAACAAGTCAGTCAAAGAAAGACAAATACCATATGATTTCACTCATATGTGGAATTTAAGAAACAAAACAGATGAACATGGCTGGGGAGGAAGAGAGCAAAGCAAACCATAAGAGACTCCTAACTATAGAGAACAAACTGAGGATTGATGGAGGGGAGATGGGCTGGGGATAAGCTAAATGGGTGACAGATTAAGGGGGGCACTTGTGATGAGCACTGGGTATTATAAGTAAGTGATGAATCACTAAATTCTACTTCTAAAACCAATATTACACTATATGTTAGCTAACTAGAATTTAAATAAAATTTGAGGGGAAAAAAACAAGACAGCACAACATACCTATTAGAGTGACTAAAATCCAAAAAAAAAAAAATGACAATACCGATTGCTGGCAAGGATGTGGAATAACAAGAACTCTCATTCTTGCTGGTGGAAATGCACTTTGGAAGACACTTTGACACATTCTTGCAAAGCTGAACCTCGTTTTACCACATAATCCAGCAATTGCACTACTAGGTATTTATTTCCTCAAATGATTTGAAAATATGTCCACACAAAACCTATGGTCTCAGGGCTGTGAGATCAAGCCCTGCATTGGGCTCCACACTGAGCACGGAGTCTGCTTGGGATTCTTCTTTTCCCTCTCCCTCCTCCTCTGCCCCTCTCCTGGCTCACACGCAGGAGCTCTCATGCCCTCTCTCTCTCTAATAAATAAATAAAGTCTTTTAAAAAATGAAGTATTTAAAAAAATTAAAAAGCTTTATTCATAATCACCCACACTGGAAGCAACCAGGATGTCCTTCAATGGGTAAATGGCTAAATAAACCATATATAACAGTATTCCACTTGGAATACTATTCAAGGATAACAAAGAAAGAGCTATAAAGCCACACGAAAGCATGAACGAGCCTTAAATGTATAGTGATAAGCACAAGAAGACAGTCTGAAAAGGTTACTTATGCATGATCCCATTTATATGACCTTCTGGAAAAATAAAAACTGTGTTGACAGTAAACAGATCAGTCCTTGATACGGGTTTAGGAGAGAGGGAAGATTAGGTGGGTGAAGCACAGATCATTTTTAGGGCAGTAACAGTATTCTGTATGGTACTATAAAGGTAAATACGACACTATGTACTTGTTGAAACCCACAGGATTTTATAGAACAAAGAGTGTACTTTAATATATGCAAATTTTAAGTCATTTAGGAATTCAGGGGATCCCAATATGGAGTACACATATGACAAAAGAATCTAACTGTATTTATAAATGCCTGGAACAACCTCACTGAAGGGGGAGGGAGAGGTTCTCACTTAAGCAATTTTGCAAATGAATGGAGTCCATAAGAATGCATATAAAATCTGTACTCTAGTGACAAAGTTATCTCCCTTGGGGAATGGGTTAACAATTCTGAGACCACCTTTCATGTATACTAAAACTGAACTACTAAGTAAATGGATGGCAAGTGGTAGGAGCCACGTTTCTCACTGTTAGATTAAGAGGTTACAGGCAAACAAGAGAAAAAGACTAGAATGATCCATGTAGTAATAGATTAGAGTAGGAGACATAAGTATAAACGTGTGTTTTAGCTTAATTTAGATGCAGATAGTTACGTATAGAAATATTTGTAGATATGTCCATATAGGAAGTTAGTATATACACATATCTCTGCTTTGTCAGCTGAGAAGGCGTAGAAGCAAAGATTATCCCAGTAGCAATGACCGTACCTAGTGCCCAGGACTTGGTTTCTCTCATTCTCCAATAAAAGGAACCAGAGCTTCTTGGGAAAAAGTGGCTAGGTCTTAGGCTGTTACAGAAAATATACAACATGAGCCTAGAGTAGCTTTTAGGGCTAGACAGTAAGGAAGTACTAAAACAAACAAAAACCCACATACAATGATGGGAGAAATGTTAAGAGACACAGGAGCCAGCTGAAAGGGCTCCAATGGCTAGAGCTGGAACAATTTGAGCAACAAAATAAAGTAGGGTTGAATTATATAACCCATAGGATGAGTCCATATTGATATAAATAAATGATGGAATAAATAAGGGGAAAAAATAGACAAATCTCCAATGCAGAAGAATTCCAAATAATTTATATGGACATTCTGCCTCGAGCAGGGAGAGCATAACTTCTCACTCCTCAAGGAGTGGCTTTCCATGATGACTCTTTCTAAAGAGTATAGTATGAAAAAGGAAGGGAGTAATTTAACAGTGGAAAAAAACTGACCAACACTATCTCAGCTGGGTGACCAAGGTCAATATCGATAGTGACATCATGTTGATAATATGTACCCTTGGTCTATGTGGTCATCTTCCTCCCAAAACCCATACTCCCAATCTAATCATGAGAAAAATATCAGATAAACCCCAATGGCAGGACAGTCTACAAAATACCTGACCAGTAAGTACTCTTCCAATCTATCAAATTCATCAAAAACAATGAAAGGGAACATCTGCCTGGCTCTGACAGTAGAGTGTGCAACTCTTGAACTGGGGTCGTGAGTTCAAGCCCCACATTGGGTGTAGAGATTACTCAAAAACAAGGAAAGTCTGAGAAACTGCCACAACCAAGAGGAGCCTAAGGACACGTAATAATTATGTGTAACATGGTTTCCTGAATGGAACCCTAGAACAGAATACTACATTAGGTAAAAACTAAGGAAATCTAAGTAAATGATGGACATTAGTTAATAATGTATAAGTATGGTTTAATTATTCATAATAAATATATCAACAACAGGGGAAACCAAGTGTGTCTAAGCCCAATGTCAAGGAGTGGAACAGGGAACCCCCCCTACCATGGAAGAACACGGTAAAGTTTGGTGACAAAATGCAATACAAAGAAGATGAGGAATCGTAACCTCCTTTCAATAGGATATGTAATGGGTTTCCCTCCCATCTCTTTTACTTTATTCTTAAAATTTATTTGATAAGGGTTGTTATTTCTATAAAGACCCTTACAATACGGATTTTGCTGGCTGAAGCCTTATGGAGTAGATTAACATATCTGTGGCTGCTGGATTACCTGTAAATTGAGTGCAGTATCCAGATGCTTGATCTGATGTGGGTTCCTGCCTTTGATGTGACTCTCAGTAGTGGTGTGTTCTTTCCACAGAAGGCACAGTGCCTAGTTGTCTCTCTTTTGGATATGTTAGCAGCCGCTGCTGATGCTCATTAGATCTTAAGGGGTGGCACAGTGGTGGAATTTTTTTTTGTTTTATTTAAACTCTAAAATTTCCTAAAATCAACTTTATTGAGGTATAATTTACATACAACAAAAATTAACAACTTTAAATTGCGGGAAAAAAACTCTGCTAAAATAAAAATGCATGGTTTTAACAGTGCCTTGGATTTCTGCTATTCTACATGCAAATGAAAGCATTGTATATACTCTCTCATTCTTTCCCCTTTATTTACAAAGAACCAAATAATGACCATAAGTTTTCAAGGAATCAACAAAACTTGGGGGAAATGTATCTGTTTTCATGTTCATTGACATCACTGGTAATCCTCCCATAAGCGAAAGTGACCTTAACCTTCAGATTAAAATATATATTTCTAGATCTCTTTGACATGCATAGCTTATCACAGTTTGCAAAACCTTTTTACATTTGTTTTTCTCATTTAGTACAAATAACCACATCATAAGAAGGCCCACTGATTAATGCCATGAGCTATATTGAATTTGGACGTAAGGGAGCTAGGGAAGAGGGAGGAAAAAGATAAGAAATAGCCATGGAAATAAAATAAACATGTATTATAGGGAGAAGATGAAGAGACATTCTAGCAAAGCTGATAATCTCAGATAGAAGTTGTCAATATCAGTTTGAAAAAGCATTCAGTTTTTTAAGCCTTGAAAATAGTCATATAGCCAGGACCAATAAAAATATGTGGAAGCCTATTCACAAACAAGCAACAACAAACTCTCTCCATGAAAATCAGATGGAGAAATAAAAAAAGAAAATGAGCTTAATTTATTTTCCCAAGTCAGACTTCTACATATTTTCAGATTTATCAGCATTGGCAGAGAACAGAAAGAACATAGGCTCTTAAGGAAAAAAGATCTGGCTTTAAGTCCCAATTCCGCCACGTACCTATGTGACCTTGGGTGATTTGCAAGCCTCTATGCTCTAATTACCTCACTTGAATTATGAGAAAATAATGTCTATTTCCTAGGACCGTAGAAGAGATAAAATGAAATGATACACAGAATATTCTCGGACAAGTATTATTTCTAATGAAAGCTCAGCACCTACAATACTGTGAGGCCACAAGGGCCTAATCATTAAGGTCCTTGGGAGCATTTTCTCTCCATAGTTTAGAAACTGTTCCTGAGCAGAGAAAAACTTACAGTATGATTCAACTTCAATAACTTCTTCAACAAAAACAAATTGGCAAATGGGTTATGCAACTATTTGCATTTCACACTGCTATGAAATTTGATATAGGATACAACTCAGAAAAACTTACCCAATTAAAATAGAGAAAAAAATTCTTTATCATTAAAAAAGAAGTTCCTCCTTTCTGTCACTGTTTTTCTTAGTTTGGGCTCCAAACAGGACTTCAGTGATCATTTTGATGTAATTTATAAATGCCTTTGATTATCAAATGTTATTTATATAAGTTACACAGAAGAGATTATTAGTATTATATCTATATTTTAAAATAATTATACATTTTCTACAAATAAGTACCAATAGCAATAAATCATAATTTTTACTGTGGGGATCCAAAACTTCTCTCAAAAATAGAACATTAAGCAGTAAAAGGAAATTATCAAATGATATGGAGGGCATAATATCATTTATATCCTGTTTTTTAACTTTAAAAAATACTATTTAGTCTTTTACCATTAATATTATATACACACATACATACACACACACACACAAGACCAATCTCTTCTGGAGAGGGACAGGAATAGGAAGAGGCTTCAAATATATGTGTAATATATTTTTTTCTTAACAAATATCTGAAGTACAAATGTTAAAATATTCAGATTTGATAAATCTAGGTATTAGGAACAAAGATGTTTATTATATTATTCACTGTGCTTTGCTGTGTTATGTTAATAATGTTTTAAATTATTATAATTAAAACAATGGATGCACATTAAAACCCTTTAAGAAATAATAAGGGGTATAATATGAAAATGTAGAGTTTCCTAATCTATCTCTATCAGGTCCACTTACTGAAAGTATCACTTCTGATCAAAATATGTTCTAGTTCTACAGTTACCACAGTAAATCTCAAACATACACCACTAGTCCTAATTTTATTAGTTTTAGACAAAATCCATTAATATCCTCCTATAAAAGACAAAAGAATTAGCTCCCTGACATGACCCCTCCTCCCTTCCAATTTGTTGGTCATTATTCAGTTACTCTTTAAAAGTTTAAGTAATGTTACTTTTGCAAGATATTCATCAATTACATGACCCAACGTCTCTACACCTCACCCTATTTCTTAGCATTTAAAATCTTTTCTGTACTTTTTTTTTTTTTTTTTACAATAGGATTTGGGGAGGGAAGGAAAGTAAGTGAACTGGAAGCTAATAGTCATCTTTTTATTATTTTTTAAAATTGTGGTAAAGTGCACATAAACTTTATCATTGTAACCATTTTTAAGTGTATAGTTCAGTGGTATCAAGTGCCTTCACAGTGCTGTGCAACCATCACCACCATCCATTTCCAGAATTCTTTTCATCTTGCAAAACTGAAACTTTGTAACCATTGTTAAAAAGAATACTCGGGGCCCAAAGTGGTATCACTTCAGTTAAGGCCTCAAGTCAGTAAACCAAAACTTAATACCTAAACTAACTGCAGTTTCAACCTCCCAGGAATGTCACCTTTAACCAGTCAACATGGGAATTTCCTGGTCAGCCTAAGAAATTTACTGATAGACCTTTTATGTTCTCCTAGGACAGCAGTCTTGCCTAAAACAATGGACTCTGCTAATAATTTCCATTTTTCCCCTCCCTCTCTCCCTTTAAAAACCTTTTCTGTAGCCCTTTGGAGCTCCCTTCTACTTGTTAGATGGGATGCTGCCAGATCCAATGAATTGATTAATAAAGCAAATAAAATCTTTAAAATTTACTTGGCTAAATTTCTGTTATTTAACACCACTAAACAATAACTTCCTTTTTCTCTCATACCCCAAGCCCCTGACAACCAGCATTCTGCTTTCTGCACCTGTGAATTTGACCTACTCTAGATACTCGTAGAAGTGGAATCAGACAGTATTTGTCTTTTATATCTGGCTTATTTCATTCAGCATGTCTTCAAGTTTCATCTCCAGTGTAGGATGTGTCAGAATCTCCTTCATTTCTTTCATCTTTTTTAAAAGATTTATTGATTTATTTGAGAGAGAGAGAGAACATGCACACACACACCCTTACACAAGTGGGGGAAGGGGCAGAGGGAGATGGAGAGAATCTACAGCAGACTCCCTGCTGAGCATAGAGCCCCATCCAAGGCTCCATCCCGACCCTGAGATCACAACCTGAGCCAAAACCAAGAGTCAGATGCTTAACCAACTGAGCCACCCAGGCACCCCCAGAATCTCCTTCATTTCTAAAGCTGAATAACAATAAATAAATAAATAAATAAATAAATAAATAAATAAATAATAAATAAATAAAGCTGAATAACATTTCATTGTATATACATACCACATTTTGCTTATCCATTCATCTGTCAGTTGACACTTGGGTACTATGAATAATGTTGGGTGTACAAATCTCTCTCTGAGACCCTACTATCAATTCTTTTGGATATAGTGTACCCACAAGTAAAACTGCTGGGTCATGCAGTAACCATATTTTTAATTTCTATAGTAGCTGCACTATTTTACACTCCCACCAACAGTACAGAAGGATGCCAATTTCTCCAGTCTCACCAACACTTGTTATTTTCCAGTTTTCTATAGTAGCCATCTTAATGATGTGAGATGGTATCTCAATGTGGTCTGGATTTGCATTTCCCTAATGTTAGTCACCTTGAGCTTCTTTTTGTGTGCTTGTTGACCATTTGTGTATCTTCCTTGGAGAAATTTCATCAAGTCCTTTGGCCATTGTTTAATCAGGTTGGTTTTTTCTTGTTGAGTTGCAGGACTTCTTTATATATCCTAGATATTAACTCCTTATCAAATGCATGATTTGAAAATATTTTCTTCCATTCTATGCATTGCCTTTTCACTTAATTTTTTTTCCTTTGGTGCACAGAAATTTTTAACTTTGATGTAATCCAATTTATCTTTTTTTTTTTTCTTTTGTTGCCTATCCTTTTGGTGTTGCATCCGAGGTATCTTTTCCAAATCCAATGTCATGAAGCTTCTCCTTCATTTTTTTGTTTTTGTTTTTTGGGTTCTCTTGCCTAAGAATTTTATAGTTTTAGCTCTTACATTTAGGTCTTTGATCCATTTTGGGTTTTTGGTTTTGTTGCTGTTGTTGTTTTAGAGAGAGAGAGAGCACATGAGCAGTGGGGAGGTGCAGCGGGAGAGAGGGGAGAGAGAATCTCAACCAGGCTCCACACTCAGCATGGAGCCCAATGCGGGACTTGAACCCAGGACCCCGAAATCATGACCTGAGCCAAAATCAAGAGTTGGATGCTTAACCGACTGAGCCACCCATTTGACCCACTGAGTTAGTTTTTGTATATGGTATAAGGTAAGAGTCCAACTTCATTATTTGCACGTGGATATCCAGTTTCCCCCAACACATTTTCTTTAAAAGACTGTCCTTTCCTCACTCAATGGTCTTGACACCCTTGTCAAAATCACTTCATTTCCATATATGTGAGAGGTTATCTCTGGGCTTTGTATTCTATTCCATTGGTTTATATGTCTATCTTTATGCCAGTTCCACATTATTTTGGTTACTGTAGCTTTGTAGTAAGTTTTGAAATCAAGAAATGTGAGACCTCATATTTTGTTCTTTTTCAAGATCATTTTGGCCATTCAGGGTCCCCTAACATTCCATATGAATTTTAGGATGGGTTTTTCTATTTCTGTAAAAACACCTTCAAGGTTTTGAGGCACTGAATCTGTAGACTGCCTTGGGTTGTATCAACATCTTAATAGTATTAAGTCTTTCAATCCATGAACATGGATGTCTTTTCATTTGTTTGTGTCTTAATTTTTTTCAGCAATATTTTGTCATTTTTCGTGTTAAGCCTTTCACCTCCTTGGATAATTCATTAGTTAGGTATTTTATTTTTCTTGTTGCTATTTTAAATATAATTTTTCTTAATTTCCTTTGCAAATTGTTCATTGGTATATAGAAAAATCCAACTGATTTTTGTGTATGTTTTTTATCCTGTAACTCTGCAGAATTGGCTAGAACTTCTAGTGCTGTGTTGAATAGAAATGGTTATAGAGGATCTTTTTCCTAATTCTTATAGGGAAATATTTCAGTCTTTCATCATTGAGCATGATGTTAGTTGTGGGTTTTTCATATATGGCTTTCATTATGTTGAGTTAGTTTCCTTTTATGACTAGTGTTTTTAAGTGTTTTCATTATGAAAAGTGCATTGAATTTTGTCAAACTTTTTTTCTGCATCAATTGAGGTAATTGTGTGGGTTTTTTCCTTCATTCTGTTAATGTACTGTATTACATTGATCTATTTTTCTATGTTAAACATATGTTTCACATATTCTTGCATTCCAGGAATAAATCCCACTACATCATGGTGTATAATCCTTTTAATGGGCTGTTCAATTCTGTTTGCTTAAATTTTGTTAAGGATTTTTGCATCAATATTAATCAGGGATATTGGTCTGTAGTTTTCTCTTGTTGTCTTTGTCTGGTTTGGATAATCAGGGTAATGCTGACCTCATAGAATGAGTTTGAAAGTGTTCCCTTCTCTTTAGTTTTTTGGAAGAGTTTGAGAAAGATTGGTATTAATTCTTCTTTAAATTTTTGGTAGAATTCACCAGTGAAACCATATGGTTCTGGACTTTTTCTTGATGAAGGGTTTTTGATTATTGATTCAATTTCCTTACTAGTTATAGATCTGTTCAGGTTTTCTATTTCTCCATGATTCAATCTTGGTAGGATGTATGTGTCTAGGAATTTATCCATTTCATGTAGGTTATCCAAGTTGTTGATGTACAATTGCTCACAGTACTTTTTTTTCTGTAAAATTGGTTATAATGTTCCCTCTTCATTTCTGTTTTTAGTTGAGTCTTCGTCTCTTATTCTTAGTAAATCTAGCTAAAGATTTGTTAATTTTGTCAATCCTTTGGAAGACACAACTCTTGATTTCAATGATTTTCTCTATCATTTTCCTCTATTTTATTTACCTCTGCTCCAATCTTTATTATTTTCTTCCTTATGCCAACTTATGTTTAGTTTATTCTTCTTTTCTTTTCTTTTATTCTTCACACTTTAATAATTGGATAAAACAAAAACACAGTTGGACTTTGGCACAATGAAGCAGAACTGAACCAAGACTAGATTAAGCAGGCAGAACTCTAGTACCTTGGCAATACCTCTTACATAATTATGATATAACAATGAGAATAATGTGTGGAATAATTAAAATCAGGTAACATTTTGTCAGGGTTTCCTTCCCTAAAGGGAACCTCGGGGAAGATCTAAGAAAAATTGGCAGGTGTATTTTATGTCACATAGATGAGATCATAATTTGAATTATGTATGAAGCATTTAAATCTGATGTGCATGCATAATATCACCTCAGGATAACCAATACCTATTGTTTGTCCAATGCATTTTAATCTCAGTCTTATAGTTAGTTGCATCTCAGTATTGTGTCTCTAGCTCTATCCTTTAGTATCACTGCCTAGAAGGATTTTAAAAGATTTTCCCCCTGGTAACCAGGATGGAGTGGCTGAAAATGAACCAGTGGTTAGAGCTTGTCACTCACTTGCTCCTAGAAGATATAGATATATAAACTGTTACTCTAGATGCAAATACTTAAAAGCACATCATTGCTTTTATTCCTTCAAAAATGAGTGTATTGCTACTTCTGAGATGTTAAAATGTGAATCCATGAAACATGGAAACTACCATTTGCCAAGTTTAAACCTTGCTTTGACAATAACTTCCGTGTGTTTCTTGCCTCTAATTTTACCTAAAAGAAACCATATCTAACAAAGCAAAACCAATATTCACATTTTAATTAATTACTTCAGTCAAAAATTTGGGGGTATTTCATATACGAAAGGCATTATTTTAGGTACTCGGTATGTTTTGTGCTGCCAAACTAACAAATATGATAACATAATGTTTATGAACTAAATAACAGCATGCATTCAACAAATATTTGTCAAGCATCTCTCACATCAGGGCCTTGGAGTTGGAAAAAATTGTAAATCAGATATAGATCTTGCCCTCGAAAAACTTAAAGACAAATGAATGATGAAATAAGATACAAATATACTGCAAGCAGCTCAAACTAGGCAATTGTAAGTGCTGTAAGAGAGATACTTAGAACGATGAAGAGGCAGAGTACACATCGAGAAGACCTTGTGGAAATGTGAAAGAAAGATGGAAGAAAGTATTATCTTATGAAATATTGATAGTATGGATGCTCACAGCATATGTGTCTACCAGAAATATCATCTCATTGGAGTACAGAATGCATGGCACTATTTATGACTGATCAACAAGGATTTCATTCAAACTTCACCCATCTTCCTTAGTATTACAAAAAATATAGTACAAACTCTAAGAATTCTTATTTTATTTCATACACTTATTTTCTTAAGGCATAAATTTAGGTTACTGATTTGAGAACTTCTCTTTTAAATGTAAGCATTTATAGCTATAAACTTCCCTCTTAACACCTCTTCCACTTTTGTTGCATCTCATAAGTTTTGGTGTGTTATGTTTTCATTTTCAGTTATCTCAAGATATTTTCTAATTTCTCCTATAATTTCTTCTTTGACCTATTCATGTTAAGAGTATATTATGTAATTTCCACATATCTGTGGACTTTCCAGATTTCTTTCTATTTTTACTTCTTGTTTCATTCTTTTGTGATCAATCAGCAAGGATACTTTGAATGATTTTATCTTTTTTTAAAGATTTTATTTATTTATTTGACATAGACACAGCGAAAGAGGGAACACAAGCAGGGGGAGTGGGAGAGGGAGAAGCAGGCTTCCTGCTGAGCAGGGAGCCTGATGCGGGGCTCAATCCCAGGACCCTGGGATCATGACCTGAGCTGAAGGCAGACGCTTAACAGCTGAACCACCCAGCATACTTTGAATGATTTTAATCTTTTAAAATCTATTACTTGTTTTGTGGCCTAACATAAGGTCTATCCTGGAGAATGTTCTATGTGCACTTGAGAAACTCTGCTGTTACTGGATTGGGTGATCTGTATATATCTGTTAGGCCCACTTGATCTCTACTGCCATTCAATTCTCTATTTCCTTATTGATTTTTCTTTATTGATTTTCTCTCTGGTTGTTCTATTATTGAAAATGGGGCATTGAAGTCTGCTATTATAATTGTAAAGATCCCAATTTCTTCCTTCAATTTTATTTTTGCTGTATTTATTTAGGAGCTCTGATGTCTGGTGCATATATGTTTAAATTGTTATATCTTTTTTGTGAATTGACCTTTTTATCATTGAATAATGTTCTTCTTTGTCTCTTTTAATAATTGTTTATTTAAAGCCTATGTTTTTCTGATATTAGTATAGCCAGCCCTTTTGGAATATCTTTTTTCATCCTTTCACTTTCTACCTATGTGTGTTCTTACATCTAATGTGAGTCTCTTGTAGACAGCAGATAGTTAGATCCTTTTTTAAAATCCATTCTATCAACCTACCAATCTGTGTCTTTTGACTGGAGAGTTTAATCAATTTACATTTAAAATAATTACTGCTAGGGAAGTACTTACTATTGGCATTTTGTTATTTCTTTTCTGTATGTCTTGCAGGTTTTCTGTCCCTCATTTCCTCCCTTACTACCTTCTTTTGTGTTTGGCTGACATTTGCAATGACATGTTTTGATTACCTTCTAATTTCCTTTTGTGTATATTCTATAGATATTTTCTTTGTGGCTACCATGGGGGTTACATATAATATCCTAAAGTTATAACAGTCTATTTTAAGCTGATAACAACTTAACTTCAATTGCATACAAAAACACTATTCCTTTACAGCTTTGCCCCTCCACCATTCTGTTATTATTGTCACAAGTTACACATTTATATATTACACACACACACACACAAATATATTAACATAGATTTATAATTCATTTTATGTTCCTTTCTTTTAAATCCTATAAAGTAATATATGGTAGAGTTTGGATCAAAATTATAATGATATAGTGTTTATATTTGCCCATGTGTTCACTTTACTGCAGAATTTTATATGTTCATATGGTTCTGAGTTACTGTCTAGCATTTTTTTATTTCATCTTGAAGAAATCCCTTTAGCATTTCTTGTAGGACAAGTCTAGTGGTAATTAATTCCCTCAACTTTTGTCTGGAAACGTCTTAATTTCTCCCTCATTTTTGAAAAACAGTTTTGCCAGATATAGAATTCTCAGTTGACAGGTTTTTGTTTTTGTTTTTGCTTTTTTCCTTTCAGCTCTTTCAGTGTATCATTGCACGGCCTTCTGGTCTGCCTGGTTTCTGCTGAGAAATATGCTGATAATCTCGAGAATCCCTTGTATGTGATCAATTGCATTTCTCTTGATGCTTTCAACATTCTTTGTTTTTGATTTTTCACAGTTTGATTGTATTGTGTCTCAGTGTGGGTCTCCTTTGGGTTTACTCTACTGGGAATTTGTTGTGCTTCTTGTATTATATTTCCATGTCTTTCCTCAAATGTGGGAATTTTCAGCCACCATTGTTTCTTCAAATAAGCTTTCTGCCCCTTCCTCTCTCTGTTCTCCTTCTAGGATTCCCATAATCTATAGATTGGTCCACTTGTGGCACCCCATAAATCCTTAGGCTCTGTTTGCTTTTCTTCATTCTTTTCCCTTTTTGGTTCTCAGATTTGATCATTTCAAGTGACTTGTCTTTAAGTTTGCTGATTCTTTCTTCGGCCTGCTCAAACCTGCTGTTTAAACCCTCTAGTCAATTTTTCAATTTTGTTATTGTGTTTTTCAGCTCAAGAATTTGTTTGCCTCTTCTTTATAATCTCTGTTTGCTGATATTCTCATTTTGCTCATATATTGTTTTCCTTATTTCCATTACTTCTCTGTGTTCTTTTATCTTACTGAGCATACTTAAGACAGTTGTTTTAAAATGTTTTCAAGTAAGTCTGAAGCCTGTGTTTCTTTAGGGTCAGTTTCTGGAGATTTATTTTGTCCCTTTTGAATGCACCATGTTTGACTATTTCTTTTTTTTTTTTTTTTTTAATTTTATTTATTTATTTGACAGAGAGAGACACAGCGAGAGAGGGAACACAAGCACAGGGAGTGGGAGAGGGAGAAGCAGGCTTCCCGCGGAGCAGGGAGCCTGATGCGGGGCTTGATCCCAGGACCCTGGGATCATGACCTGAGCCGAAGGCAGACGCTTAACGACTGAGCCACCCAGGAGCCCTTGACTATTTCTTTTTATGCTTTATGATCTTTTGCTGAAAACTGGGCACTAAAAAAACATATCAACTTCACCCAGTCTTGGAGACTGGCTCTGTACAGGGGAGGATCTTCACAAAAAAGCCTGGTGTGAAAGTTTAAGATTTTTTTCAGGCCTTTTCTGGGCATACATCTTCCCTGGGCCTGTGTGTGTGTTTTATCCTATTCCTCTATAGTCATAGCTGCTTTTAAATGCCCTCATTTCCCTAAGGGTCTCACCCCATTTCTTTTTCAAGGCCTTAGGTGTTCTGTTGTATTCCCCTGCCCCTAATTACCTGCCCCAAGGTAGCCACAGTTTTACAATCTCCCTAACACTCTTTTGCATTAGTGTGCCTGCCAGTGATTTTAGCAAACTCCAACCTGACAGCCAATCTATGCCATTGCTCCCATCAATGCTCCATGGCAAGCAAGACAGAAACCAGTCCCTTGCATAGCCCCATACAAGCCAGAATGTTGCAAAGAAGTTCTACTTTCTTTTCCACCCTAAACCATGAACTGAGAACTGGTTGGCTTCCTCCCATGCCACATCAAGTAGAAATTGGGGCAAAGGTGAGCAAACATGCCATAAAATTCCTACCATTTTGAGTGTGGCTTTTCCTTAGACAGGAATTTATCAGGTTGCTACAGATTCTTAACTGGTTTCTAGAGTTCCCACAAAGCTATTCTGGTTAGTATGTTGTTGTTTACTGTTGTTTCTGTGGCTGAACAAGGGGTCTTCCTAGTTTGCCATCTTCTGTAGTCATCTTTCTAAAAAACATAAATTGGTGATATCTCACCCATAAACTGGATTAAATTATTCAATGTCTTTCTGTTAAAATAAAATCCAACTCCTTGGCCTTCAGTCATTATATAACATGTCCCAAGCCTTGCTTTCCTTTCCAACTTTAATTTGTTCCATTCTTCCCATTTCTTTTTTTTTTTTTTTTTAAGATTTTATTTATTTGCGAGAGAGAGAATGAGAGACAGAGAGCATGAGAGGGAGGAGGGTCAGAGGGAGAAGCAGACTCCCTGCCGAGCAGGGAGCCCGATGTGGGACTCGATCCCGGGACTCCAGGATCATGACCTGAGCCGAAGGCAGTCACTTAACCAACTGAGCCACCCAGGCACCCCTCCATTCTTCCCATTTCTCACTAAGCTTTAACCACAAGAGTCCTCTCTTAGTTCCAGGAATGCTCAAGTTCCTCCGGCCTTGATGTCTTTTTATTTTTATCTAGAATACCATTCTTTCCCTCTCTGCACTGCTAATGTCTATCTTTTCCCCTCAAGTGTTACCTTAGAAGACACCTCCTTAGGAAAATGGTCCCTTACCTTTCAGTAGGGTTAGTCCCATTTTTATATGCATCACAACACCAGGCATTTGTCCTTCATATTGGTTTTTCAACTGTAAATATATAGTTTTAGGTGAGTTTTGGGGTCATATTTACTCAATATCAATCTCCCCTATAAGCCAGTGAACTCTGCAGTACAATGAAAATGTTTGGTGTATATTGCTATGTCCACAGTACCCATCACAGTTCCTAGGTCACAGTAAGTACCCCAAAATATTTTTGTTTGTTTCTTTGATGAAGAAATGAAGCTTCTCATTTGTATGTTTGCCTTGTTTTACTTTCTCTCCTCTTCAGTCCTGTAGAGATACTGCTGCATAAGGATTTCCTTTCCAGTTTTAATATTTACACCAGTTTTACACACTACACTGGACGGTCTCAATGTCTTCCATCTTCCACCTCAATGTCTTACACCCAGGCTGACCTAGGGCTACGTCACAAAGTGGCAAAGCTTTCTTTTTACAGTGTCCTTTGCCCACTTTAATCATTTTCTTTCCCTTCAGGTAGCCAGGGCTCTCATCCTGGGAAGAGGTAATTGCATTTATAAAATGACCCTGAGTTCCTACTAAATTCTGGACTTACTTCATCAAGACACCCTCTTAGCAGCAGACAGGGCATAAATATAAAGTGGAATTGCTCACATCATTGACAGGCATGGAAGAAAACTAATTTTGGAGGGAGCTTCTCCACAACTTTTAAGTAATAATGCAGAGTCCCTCTTGCTCAGTCTCATTCCTTCTTTCATTCCTTCATTCACTGCAATATTTTGAGCACCTACTACATGAACAGTATATGCAGGAAGGAGTAGTGCAAAGATTAATAAGATTGGATCACCATCTTTAAATACAGCCTAACAGAAGAGATGCATACTTGAATAAACAATTACATACATATCCAATTATTAATTCATTCAGCAAACATTTATTGAGAGCTTACTCTGTCAGGCTGTTGGGGAAACAAGTATGAAAAGAAATATTCTTGCTCTCAAACATTTTAAAGTATAAAGGCAAACATACTTGCAAGCAATTACTGTTAAAATACATTGTCAAGGTCTCATAGAAGTGGGAAATAATAGCCTCATATAATTCTTTCAGCAACTCAGCCAACAAAGACAATTTCCATCAAGAATATTTTGCTATTGGTCCCTTTAACAAATGGCAAGGAGACAGACCATATTTTTTCCAGAAGGAAACAGTACAATATAAAGGGAAAATTATGATGAAGGAAGACAAAAGAACCTATAAAATACAAGGAAAGAAATGTCAAGAGGATAAAAGGTTAGAGTAAAAGCACACTTAAACTTTTAATAAGGTCAAATGGGAACCAATTAAAAACAATAATACCTTCTCAATTCAGTTCCACAGCTAAAGGGCTGATGGGACATTGCCAGGTCACTGGTTCAATTCCCTGCCTCTAGGCTTTACTTAATTTCAACTATCCTGGGTAGTGACTGTGATGTTCCCACCTGTATCTGCTAGTTTCTATGCAATAGCTTAATTTTCACCAATTAAGCCACTTCATTTATTTTACCTTGGCAGAAGAAACCAACAGAACGAGGTTCCATTTGTAATTTATTGCTTCTTCTAGGGCTTTTCAGAGGCAGGATCTGGTACAGATTTCAGTAACACATGTGCAGTGAGACATAGACTGCCTAGAACACACCCCCTTAATCTTTGCTATAAAATTGCTATGAAGAATAGAGTGTGAGAACCTGAAACATAGGGCAGTATCTTAGGCTATTTTGGGTACCTTGAGGAAGCGACACTTAGCAAGTGTTTGAATTTCTTTGTGTTAAGGGTCCAAATTATAAAATGTATGAAATTTTAAAGGTCCCTCTCCAGGTTGATAAGTCTATGTATCTATATATTCTGATGTTTTATTTCACCTTACAAGGGAAAATCAAAATACCAGTTGTAGTGGATACTGTGATGCTCTGCTCAGATCCCACCTCAGGATGCACTGATCCATTCCTTAACTTTTCCACATCAAGGGGCTTTTGTGTTTGGATAAAACTGACCCTTTGTTACATTGCTTAAACGTTCAATTTATTAGATAATTTTCAATAAAATTTATAAGTTATTTTTCCTTAAATATTTCAAGCTTTATTATAAAAGTAATTAAATCTCCTTAAATGATTTGGAATAGACTTAAAATTTTAGCCTCGCTAATTCTTTTGTACATCTCAAATACCTTAATCGGTAAACAAAACATACAGAAATACAATGTTTTCAAAATGTATAACTACACTAAGAGGTAAGCATGTTCTAGAGCATGAACAACATGTGCTTGATTTATTTCTTTATTATTTCTATATCTCCTTACATATTGCTAGTGTTGGAGAAATACTAACTTTGACACCATCCCAGAGTTACAGTATTCTTTTAAATCCACAGTTTAAAAACAAAATCTCAAAAATCTAAGGTTGTAGAATCTGGGTTATCAACCAACTGATCCTTAGATGGGAAATGAGACTTGACTGTTTCTCTCAAGATTACTTTAAGAGATTATGTAGTCTTTTATAGTTATAAATTCCTTATTAAACTAATAAGATTTTTTATAACCATGATTTAAACTGGATTTTAGCTCTTTGTAACTGGTGGTTACTCTCCAAATGATGTACCCTTAGGTCTCATTTGGTTGGTGTTCAATAACACAAGTCCCATGATAGCAGCATCAGAATGTATGTATGTGCAGTGACACCGCAGTACCAATGAGCACCCCTGGCACCCGAATCTTGGTTCCAAGATACCATTACCCAGTAAAAGAACCAGGGCTACTTGGAGAAATGACTGATTCTAGGGTTTGGGGAGAAAAGTATAAGATGAGACTAGAATATCTTATTGTGTCAGAAAGTTAACAGATGGCTCATAAAATGATGGGGGAAATGCCAACTAATAAATGTAGAAGGAATGAAAGAGGGATTAGAAAAAGTTCCAACCATATAGCAATAACTGACTCAGACAAGAATCATTCATGGGTGCCAAAATCATGCTGTGACTATTTCCTGGGATACCACACACTTCCAAAGTATTGCGTCACAGTTTGGTTTAGTCTCAAAGGAAAAATGCTATTTACAGGGGAGGATCCTGATAAGTCTTAATCAAGTAATTAAAGTTGGTATCACTAATACTTATACAAATTGAAACCCCTGAGGGGATTCACAGAGAAGGGCACATCACATACATAAAGTTCTTGCCAAAAAAGCACAACAGGAATCTACATGAGGAAAGAGACAAACCCAAATTGAGGCTCATTCTATGAAACAACTAGCCTGTCTACTTCAAAAATGTTAATGTTATGAAAGCAAAAATGACTGAGGAAATTTTCTAAGTTAAAGAATACAAAGAGATAGGACAATTACATACCATATGTGATACTGGCTTTGGATCCCAGATTGGAGAAAAAATGTTATAAAGAATGTTATTGGAACAATTGGTAAAACTTTAATATGGACTACATACTAGATGATAATATTGTATCAATGCTAAGTTTTATGAATTTTATACTGTGGTTAGGCAAAATAATGTCCTTGTCCTTCGAAAATATAGACTGGAATATTTTGTGGTAGAGTCATTATGTCTGAGATTTACTCTCAAATGATCTAGTAATTTGGCAGTTATAATAATGATGATTTTATATTTAGATACATATGTGACAAAACAAATGTGGAAAATGAAAACCATTGGTGAATATGGGTAAAGGTACACAGGAATGAAGAATGTGAGTTGTTGAAGGAAAAAAGTGCTACTATTGTTCCAACACTTTTAATTTGACAAAACTCTTGAAAGAAATGTATTTCTTTTTAGGCTCATGTGTTTTATTCATTTTTCCAACTTACTGCAATATACTATTTAGAGAGTGGTATATGTAGTACTACACAGTAATATATATATATATGTATATACACTATACATAGGATCTGTTACAATATCCAGCTTAGTGAAATTTGATTAACCACATTTTTTTTACTACCCTGATTAGACAGACACATCACTTTATAGATCTTAACTTCTGACAAAATGTCAGCACTGTTGTCATTTCTTTCTGACACATCTTTCCTCCACTTCTTGCTCTCAGCTGAAACAGAATCTCCTCTCTGATCCTACCCTGTCTCCCTCAAGAGACAGAATCTCTTTCTCCTCTGTTCCCATGAACCTTCAAATAATGTTCTGACATTGCCATTTTTCTTTCTGCCTTATGGTCACCTGTTTGTACATGGTGTTTCTGAACTACCTTCAAACATTCCCTGCCTTCTTACCCACCCACAATTTTGAAAGGGGAGTATAGGGCTTACTATCCTTCAAATTATATCTTCTCCCTCTCCTTTGTCTCACTTTGCTGCTGCCTCAGAATATCACAGCAGTTAAGATCACAGCCTTCAAAATAAACTACTGGGACTTCATCAAAATAAAAAGCTTCTGCACAGTGAAGGAAACAATCAACAAAACTAAAAGGCAACCTACAGATTGGGAGAAGATTTTTGCAAATGACGTAACTGATAAAGACTTAGTATCCAAAATAAAGAACTTATACAACTCAACACCCAAAAAACAAATAATCCAATTAAAAAATGGGCAGAAGACATGAACAGACATTTCTCTGAAGAAGACATTGAGATGGATAACAGACACATGAAAAGAGGCTCAACATCTCTCATCATCGGGGAAATGCAAATTAAAACTACAATGAGATATGACCTCACACCTGTCAGAATGGCTAAAATCAACAACATAGGAAACAACAGGTGTTGGCGAGGGTGTGGAGAAAGGGGAACCCTCTTACACTGTTGGTTGAAATGCAAGCTGGTGCAGCCACTCTAGAAAACAGAATGGAGGTTCTTCAAAAAAGTTAAAAATAGAACTACCCTATGATCAAGCAATTGCACTACTAGGCATTTACCCAAAGGACACAAAAATACTTATTTGAAGGGATACATGCATCGTGATGTTTATAGCAGCATTATCTACAATAGCCAAATTATGGAAAAGGCCCAAATGTCCATCGACTGCTGAATGGATAAAGAAGATGTGGTATACATATACAATGGGATATTACTCAGGCATAAAAATAGAATGAAATCTTGCCATTTGCAACAACATGAATGGAACTAGAGGGTATTACACTAAGCGAAATAAGTCAGTCAAAGAAAGACAAATACCATATGACTTCACTTACATGTGGAATTTAAGAAACAAAACAAACTATCATAGGGGGAAAAAAGAGAGGCAAACCAGAAAACAGAATAAACTAATGGTTACCGGGGCGGGGGGGGGGGGGGGAGGTGGGCTAAATAGGGGATGGGGATTAAGGAGTACACTTGTGATGAGCACCGAGTGTTATATATAAGTGTTGAATCACTAAATTGTACACCTGAAACTAATATTATGCTGTATGTTAACTAATTGGAATTTAAATAAAAACCTGAAGAAAAAAAAAACAGATCACAGCCTTTGGTGTAAGTCTCACCCGGTTCAGATGCTGGTTCTACTGCCAGCCATGTATAAGGTTTTGAACGTTTACTTCTTTACACATTGGTTTTCTAATCAGTAAAATGGTAAACTGTTCTGCAGAGTGTTAGTGAGCATCCCACTAGATAATGAATGACAAACTCTTACCATGGTGACTAGCAAAAAACTGCTCAGTAAATATTACCTGCTATCATCATCATCATCATCATCACCACCACCATCCTCAATGCTACGTTAGCATCTTAGAAGCTGGCAAGAGCCATAAAATAAGAACTGATGAAATGTGAATGTCTCCATTTGCTGAAATTAAAGTATGCTTAATGAGGTATTAACCATTATTAACTCTTCTGATCAAAACTTCCAAAACTCTCAGAGAAAAAGTTACAGCAATTTTAGTCCTGAATTCACCAAAAGCAACCATTGATTCTTAACCTAACTAACCTTGACTTTAACAATAATGTGTGTTCCCAAAGCAGAGAAATTTATTAAGCAAATACAGTATGACTCATATATTAATTGGTCCATCCTTCAGCCAACATTTATTCAGCATCTACCATGTGTCAGGTACCTTTTGAAGGTGTTAGCAACACTGCAATAATCAGAATAGCAAATTCTCTGTTTCCATGAGACTCACATTCCAAGTGGAGATGGAAGATATAGTCATTCCGTCCCAAAATAAATACTGTATATTATATATGACATAGTGATAAGTGCAAAGATATAAAAGGGTAAGGTGACACAGAATAATGAGGAAGGGGCTACTTAAGTGGGGAAGTCAGAGAGGACCTCTCAGATGAGTTAGCACTTTTTAAATCCCTGATTAAATTCATCTTCTCATATTTTGAATAATAGAAGAGATTAAGTCTAACACTATACATCCTTAATTGTATAAAGTCTTGTCCAAGATTGCCATGCCCAAATTTTTAAATAGAAGAATATAATTACTGATTATGGATTAATTCCAATCTATAGTCTACCCCTGTTCTTGAGCATGCACTTCAGCTGCAACTTGTTCCATAATGTGAAGTGCCACTTGTTTTTCAGTGAAACAGGAAAGTCCGCCTGGGTGTGTGCTAGTCTGAGCTACATTAGGGCAATTTATGGGAAGTAGTTTATTCCAGACTTACTTATTAGTCTACAAATACCATTCTCTTCTGAGTTCCTTGTCTGTTCAATATCCTAATGGCTAGTGGTACTCTTCTTTAATTAGAGTACGGCCATGACACTTCTATTTCTGTCCCACACCATCATTGTTTGTTATCCTTCACTTCAAATATCCTACAAATCACTCAAAGTCTCTTTTCCCAAAAATAAAGAATATACATGACGGAAGGGCTCCCATATTTCATTTGATAGTTGATTCTGTGATATACTGCCCAGATTCACCTTCAAGACTGAAGGACCTATTCTCCCAGCTGCTGGAGGAGCGGCCAGCAGACAGTCCTCAGCTATCAGCCCTCTTTCAGAAGTGCCTTGGTTGAAGAGAGCTGCCTTGCCCAAAGTTATGCCCCTTCCCTAGACATCCTTCATCCAACGATTGGTCAACACAGGAGTGTAAAGGCCCAGTCCCTTCACCTCAACTCAGGATGCTGCAAGGCCAATCCACACCCAGAGCTCCCCATGGGTCAGCTGTGGCCACCACCTTTTCCTTCTGCTCAACCTTGCTTTTTTTTCTCTTCCCTTCCATAGGAATTTTTACAGAGCACTCTCTAATAAGCTATCACATTCCAGGGAGAATGGCATAAATTTAGTGGTTTCTATTAAAGACCTAAGGGATGCAAGGGTGATGATCTCCATCACATCTCCATTTAATTCACCAGTTACTCACCAAAAAGAAACCAGATGGATTCTGAAGAATAACACTGGATGGGGCGCCTGGGTGGCTCAGTCGTTAAGCGTCTGCCTTCAGCTCAGGTCATGACCCCAGAGTCCTGGGATCAAGTCCCACGTCAGGCTCCCTGCTCAGTGGGAAGCCTGCTTCTCCCTCTCCCACTCCCCCTGCTTGTGTTTCTGCTCTCCCTATCTCTCTGTCAAATAAATAAATAAAATCTTAAAAAAAAAAAAAAAAAGAATAACATTGGATGACCAAAAACTCAACTAAGCAGTAGTAGCCCAAATGCAGCTGCCTGCCAAATGTAGCATCTTTGCCAGTACATATTACTATGACCTCAGGCACACAGTGTATGACCAGTGATTTGTCAAACACATTATTTTCTAACCACAATTTTTAAAAAATCAGAAGGAGCTCACATTCACTTGGAATGGATAAGAGTATATATTTGCAGTCTTGCCCAAGGGCTATGTTATCTCTTCTTCCCTGCCATAAAATAGTTTTAAGAGATCTTGACTGACTAGGCATACCATAGAAAATCTCATTGGTGGACTATATCTAAGATATCATGCAAGGTGGATCAGATGAAAAAGAAGTGACCACTCTACTTCAGGCCTAAGTAAAATACATGCATACCAAAGGGTGGGAGATTCGCCCTATGAAAATTCAGGTCCTGCCACATCAGTAACATTTTTGGGAGTCTCATGGTCTTGGGCACTTGGGGACATCTCCCCCAAAGAAAGGAAAGATTATCACAATATTTACATCCTACCACAAAGAAGAAGAACCTTACCCAGTAGATATTTCCATGTCTGGAGACAGCATATTCCATAGCCAGGAATACAGTACCAAATCATATGCCAGGCAGCATAGACAATTTCCAGCTTTGAGCCAAAACCAAAGCAGGAAGATAATGTATAGCACAGCGGTGCAAGTATCCCTATCACTTGAGTAGCATAACCCACCAGAATGGAATAGCATTAGAGGTATCTGTGGTGGGATAAGATGCCATATGGTGTTTATAGCAAGCCCAAATGGAAGTGTCACAGCACAAATGTCTAGGGGTTTGGAGTAAGGTCATGCCATCTACAACAGACATTTACACACCTTTTGAAAAGTAGGTCCTGCTATACTACTGGGCTCAGGTATAAATGTAGGGCCTGATCGTGGACACCAAATAACCATGACGCCTAACCTTCTCATTAGGAGCTGGGTGCCATCAGACAACAGTCATGAGATCAGTTAAGTCCAGGACCAAATAGATCATGCAATAGAAGTGATACACCCGAGATCAAGCATTAACAGGACCAAAAGACATTAAAAAGAAACATAAGCAGATAGCTTAGATCCTGAAGTTATGTACTGTTGTTGCTGTAGCACTTGACCATTAACTCATACCTATCACCATATAGGGGGATCTCTTATATGGTCAAGGTACCAGACCATAACAGATACATGTTCTGAGTTTGGATATGGTTCTTCCTCAGGAAAAAAAAAATCCAGGTTTGTTTACAAATGGATTTTCTTGACATGTGGATGACAGCTGGAAATGGGTGAGGGCCATATTGTATCCTGACTTAGAGATGGCTCTTTTTTTTTTTTTTTTAAAGATTTTATTTATTTTTGACAGAAAGAGAGAGTGTACAAGCAGGGGAAGCAGCAGGCAGAGGGAGAGGGAGAAGCAGGCTCCCCGCCGAGCAGGGAGCCCGACATGGGGCTCGATCCCAGGACCCCAAGATCATGACCCGAGCCGAAGGCAGATGCTTAACCATCTGAACCACCCAGGCGCCCCTAGAGATGGCTCTTAACAACAGTGGCAAGGGGATATGCTCCCAATAGGCAAAGTTTAAGGCAGTGTAGTTCTTTGTGAGGTTATAATGTTCATGGACTTATGTGCAGTGGCAAATGACTTGACCAGAGGTCAGTGGTCAAGAAGAATAAAAACTGGAAGGGCAGGAAAAGAAGGTCTGGGATAAAGGGATTTGGATGAACCTATGGGAACAGACAGGAACTATGAAAATCTTTGTATCAAATGTTAACACCTTGAACACCTTCAAGAGAGCACTCATTATAGAAAAGGCAATAATAATCAGGGGGACAATCTAACTTAATTAGCTGACATCAGTCAGTCTCTGTCATCAACTTAGCCAGTGCTAGCACAATGGGCACACAAATGAAACAGCTATAGTGGCGGGGACAGAAGCTATTCATGGGCTCAACAGCACTGCTTCTACCTACCAAGGCTAATCAAGCTACTGATCTGATTGAATGTTCAATCGGCTAGAAACAGAAACCAACACCCAGAATGGCACCATCTCTATAGGAGACCATTTGGTGGATACATTGGACCTTTCAGCTTGGAAGAGACTATAATGCATGTTGACAGGAACAGACACATTTTCTAGGTTTAGTTTTGACTTTTCTGCCCATAGAATGCCAGTCAGCACCACTGTCTGAGGATTTATAGTGTTTGATTTACCAGTGTCATCCTAAATAATATACCATCAGACCAAGGGGTCCACGTCAAAGAAAGGAGATGCAGGAATGGGTACCTGGTACTTGACCATGAGATCACTGGTCATGTCAATTACCAAACCAACCGAAACCTGCTAGCCCAAAGGAGTAATGGAGTAACATGCTGAAAGCACAGCCAAAGTGCCAGCTTGAAGCTCATCCCGTCAATATGGTGCTCCATCCTCCAAAATGCAATGCACACTCTAATTCCACGATCTTAATATGGTGCTATGTCCCAGGTGGTGGAATACATGGTTACAGGAACTGATACATGGAAGCAAGAGTGGCCCCACTTATCACCACTCCCAGTGACCCACTTGGGTAATTTGTGCTTCCCATTCCTGTAACTCTAGGAACTGCATGACTTGATGTCCCATTTTTCAAAGGGGAAGTGTTTCCAACAGAGAGCAGAAAGATTCTAGTTATACTGTTAGCTTTGGCTGGCACCTGGTCATTTCAGTGCTTTAAGCCAAGCGACAAGCTTATAACAGAAAAAGGAGTCACCATCTTGGCAGTGGTAATTAACCCTTATTATTGGGAGAAAATAAGGCTTCTTGTATACAATGGGGACAGGAAGAAATATGTCTGACACCCATGTGATCCACTTGCCCAAGCTTGATGGCAAATGGACTAATGCAACTAAGACTTCAAGAAGGCAAGGTGACCAGAGGCTCAGGATGGTCAGAATCATGCCAAGAGGAAAGCAACCAAAACCAGCAGAAGGTGAGGGAAATCTGGAGTGGATAATAGAGGACGGAGATGGTGAGAATTACCTGAAACCTTAAAACTATCATCCTACCAACCTTATTCTTATAAGAATCCTCCAAGAAAAGAAACCCATTGGAATCCTGGAAGACTGATTCTTAGTATGTCTATGAAGAAGTGGATCCAAGAGGTACAAGCAGTTCACTGATATGCTGCCAAGATGCCCCTTTTAGGAATGAAGATGTTATTCTACCAGCTTCTGGAACTGCTGCCAGCTGTCAGCTGCCTTTGTAAAGTGCCTTGGCTGAAGAGAGCATCCTTGCTCAAGATCATGGCTCCTTGCTGGGTGCAGCACATAAAGACTGATCATGGGGGTCATAAAGTCCTGTCTCCTTTGCCCCAACTCATGACAAGCCCCAAGGCCCATGTCAGTCTCAGGCATTCCTTTGGATCACCTATGAGCTTCATTAGCTAGCATCCCGGTCCAATTTTCCCCTGTGCCCAATTCTGCTTCCTTCTCTTCCATTCCATTGGTATTGCTTCCAAGAGAATTCCCTAATAAGTTTTCTGCCCACTAGTTTCCATGTCATCCCAAAGAACCCAATGTATGAAACCAATGATGGTGTCATATCAAGTAGACTCATGCTGTGGACCAGAAATGTGATGTTTGGTTCTAATGTGTTTACTGACCTCGATCAAGTCAATAAACCATACGACCTTTATTTTCCTCATCATTTTCACTGAGAAGAAAAAGAAATTGCCGTGGTCCATACTCCTAGACTAAGAACCAGAATTTTAGTCCCTGAGTGGCTATTAATTGGTTTTGCGACCTTGGGAATATCACTCCAAACCTCTGGGCCCACCTCTAAAATGAGAGGTAGACTAAATGATCTTTATTTAGTGTCCTTTATGGCTCTAATAGTCTGCAAATCTAAGTATATAAATCCCACATCATTATTTCTGTAACATAGCATTTAAGATGGCATTTTCAATTTTATCAATAACTTTGTTGCCAAGAAAAAAATTTTTTTCAGTCCCTATGAAAAAAGCGTTTAAGGTCCTTGCCAAAAAGAATTTTTTTAAAAAAAATCCTATTATTACTTCATTCTTTCTCATCTCTTTGTTCCTCCCTTATTGACCTTTTCTGAAATCCTTTTTGGCATGTACCTTTTCCCCCCATTCCTAGGAGACTTTGAACAAATAATAGGGGAGTAAAATGAGTATTCAGTGTTGGCATACAAGTATTATAAAGCTTAGTTTTAAACACTTCATGTTCTCATCCCTTTTCCCTGTTTGTTTACAGCCTCTGTTGTGTTATACAGACTATCTTGTTTTTCTTAGTCAATATTTATAGCATGTTTACTACCAAAGCTCGTCAGAAGCATTTTCAAGTCTTACCAAGTGTTTTTCCTTCCCTACTACCTATCTGCTCTTTTATACTCAGTTTGAACCCCTTTCTGGTCATTATCGTAGGGGTTGCCTAAAACTACTCCTTTTCTTTTGCTATCCCTGCTCTCCGCTAACTGGCCCCACACATTCCCACGGAGAAGGAAAGAGATATCAACACACTGCAACAGAAGCAATTAGAAATGGGGTTGGTGGCCGGCTGTGCCATTCTGGACATCTGAAGAGGAGCCAAAAATAGAAAGGAGCTGAGTCTGCTCAGGCCTTAGTGCTGCCAAAGGAGTTTCCTCAGTTAGTTCTCGAGGCTATATTTTCTGAGTCATCTTTCACAGCTCACAGGCCAAAACTCATAACTCATATGCTATGCTCTCCATCAAGACACAGTTAATGTCAGAAAGTGGTTACTCTCTAAAGGAAGATCTTTACTCATGTCCTGACGGACAGCCCACAGAGTCCGTGAAATGAAGGTCATAGTGCTTACCTGTATCAGAGTTGCAGTGACAATCTTTTTAAATCATACAATACAAGTATATCTCCTCATCTCATTCTCGTCTCTCTCAACCAGCAATGTGCTTTAACAATGTTGATTTAAGAACCATGTTAAAAATAAATACGTAGCAGCCTGGTTTGCAGACTCTAAGCTATGTGGACCAGAGACTTCATGGCAGAGTAGGGAAAGTGAGAAGCAGTGGGGCTCCTATGTCAATGTCTCCCAGATGCTCCTTATTGCTTGTTACCTTATCAAAGTTCCTTTATTCCTCATTGTTCAATGAATGTCAACAATAGTCTTTGCTTTATTTTTTTTTTTTTTTCAGATCCTGCCATTAAATTGCACTGAATTGGTAAGAGGATAAAGCCCAACTCTGATAAACTAAAATATCCCTAATTCTGAGTATTCTTCTTGCTATGAACCTTCTTAAATTCCAAAGTTGTCCAAGTTACCCTATCCTCAATTCCTGGCTTAAATAGTTTTAAGATAAAAGCATTTGCCACTCCTCATCCCATAAGGTCAATGAACACACTCAGAATTATTTTCTTTCTTTCTTTGCTTATTGACACAGATCAAATCACAACCTATTCTACCTATCCTGCTGTTCGACAGAGCTCAGAACACCGACATAAAGTCAGGGAGGTAACATTAAGGTCACACTATATGCGAGCAAGGAAAGAAGAATGCTGGCTATGAGATTTCTTGAGGAGAAGGAAATGTTTACCTGTGCGCCTCAAAGCCCTTTCGTTCTTTAAATGCTGCTCCCCCAGCCTGTTAACCTCGTACAGTAAGAGACAGAAGGTTGGAGATGCTGTGTCTCATAATCAAAACTCTCAGAATAGTTCAAAATGGGGACAGCAGCGCCACCAAGGGACGCTGTGAGCAGTAACTAATAAAAACCAGTATGAAATGCTTTGCACATGGGGGATGCTGGGTTAATCACCAACAACCTAAAGTTTAAAATATATTGGCTGCAATGTTGATTTAAGCGACAGGAGAGGTGTTGCATTACAACCATCTCTTTGAAATTCACACTCAACTTCTTCCATGTTTTTTGGCCATAGCATGCAATATTAGGTGTTAGAAAAGTAAACATTTGTTACTTATTGAAAAATTCGGTCTCTTAGTCATATTGAAAATATAATGTCTGCAAGTACAAAGATGATGGATGGACTCGTAAGTTCCTTAACTCTACCAGCATAACACGTTCTCAGCTCTGCAAGAGCAAATGACAGTAATTCCTTCAATTATGGAGAAGAAACTATGGTCATGGGAGCACCATCATGGGTGCACCTAATGATGCTGACGCCCCCTTCACTCAACCATCTACCCTAACTGTGGAAATGCACTAGGCTATTAGTCAGGGGAGAGCTGTGTTTAACAGGAAATTGACAGCAGTATATTATATCTTGGAAAATTGAGAGCTAAAACATTTCCAAGTAGAAAATGCACGGGGTGCTACTTCTGGTATTTTATGGCTTCATGTGCCTTACCCAACAATGATATAGCACTTTTTAGTTCATAGACAAGAGTTTTCTTTTAAGAATTTGTCAACTGTAACTGGGTGATGGGCATTAAGGAGGGCACACGATTGATGAGCACTGGGTGTTATACGCAACTAATGTATCATTGAAAATTATATCAAAAACTAATGATGTACTACTATAGGTTGGCTAATTGAATTTAAATTAAAAAAAAGAAACTGTCAACTACCCAACATTCTATAACATCCATAATAGTAATTGATGTCATTTGTATATCTGTATAATGCTTTATAGTTTTCAAATTGTCTGTAAATATATTCTACTTGATTAAATTCGTTCTATAATTTTTAAGATCTGAAAATGAGCCAGGAAAATCCCCTTCACACATAAACATACAATGACAACAACAAAGCAAACTAGGTATTATTACCTTCATCCAGCAAATGAAGAAAAGTAAGGCTGGAATGTAAAGTGGTATCCCAAGATTAGAAGATGACAGATTAGAGAAATTTTGGCAAACAACAGCCAGAAAGATTTGCCAAGATAGTAAAGGTCAGTTACTTGATAACTCAATTAACAACATAATGAATATATAAAGGAAAAATGTAGAGCCTCTGAAAACTCAGAAGCCTCGATGCAGTTAACTCCTTCCAATTTGAAATAAAACCTATAAATTTCACTTTTCACTTTTATTTTTCCCCTCTTTTTCTGTTGAAAATATGAAGGAATAAAGAAATTGCCAAGTCTGATAACCAACAGGGATTCTTTACCTTTTTTGTGTGCGTTACTACCCCTTTGGCTAACTGGTAAAGTCTGTGGACCACTTCTCAGACTAATGTTTTTAATGTACAAGAGAAAATACCCAGGTTTACAAAAGACAAAAATTAAAATGAAACACAATTATAAAATATCAAAAGAAAAAATTGTGATTTTATGACATTATGTGCTTCTATATTAACGTACTTAATAACAAACTCTGACGGCAGGTCTAATAGCTACTGTACTTTAAAAATAGTGACAAAGCATAAATGGCATTTCCAGAGGTCTGCAACAACTACAGTGTGATATGAAAATATCTGTAATTTCTATTGGTGATAAGGTCACAGATATTCTTAATACTACTGAGGTTTGCGCCCACATGCATAATTGAAGGAACTGTTAAATTTCAATCAGTGATTAATAATTAACAAGATGGAATTTTTACAGACCGCTTGAATTCTATCCAAGGGCTTCTCGTGGGTCCATGGATCCTATATTTAAAACTCCTGCGGTGGGAGGAAGGAAAGAGTAAGAGCATCAAGAATGCACTTCAAGTATTCACAGCGGCCTGAATTAGCACAAGGTTTCATCAGCCCAGATACAAACGCTGTTTTCTGCTTCTCTTACAGGTCCCCACAGCCACTGGAACGACGTAGGTAAGTAGTCTCCAAGAGCGCCTGTTAACAGATTCATGGATGGTCAGACCTCTTGGCTGAGACCCACTGCAAGGTCTCCCTTCCTGAGTTGACTTCCATTCCTCCTGCTGGAGACTGGCGGACCGTCCTTGACAAAATGAGCACAGAGCCTTAGTGAGCCAAGAGAGGAAGAATGAAACCCTCCCTTATCATCAGGGGCAGGTGGGAAAATTACAATAGCAAAATGGGAATAAAACAAATTAAAAACATATCAGAGAGAATGTTTCACTTAATATAGTTTCTGCTTGACAAATTGTTTCTTCTCCTAGTGGAACACTTTATTTCATATGACACTAACTGGCAAGAATAAATCAAAAGCATTGTTTAGTTGGGGTAAGGAGAGAAATAAACGTGAATGAATTTAAACTGTAAGTTGAAATGGTACAGATACCTCTGATGAATGACAGCGGTTAACTCTCAATGGTTTCATTATGCAAATTATGTTATTTGTTTTCCAGCTTTACTCAAAACAAACGATGATGCCAGAATAAAAGCAAATTGTATTCTTATCAAGTATCTCATCAATGTGACTGAAAATATTACAAAACTTACCATAGCTGGCCTTTTTTATATTACCCACTGATCATTTAATTCCAAATGTTGATGTGACAGCGTAATATCATCACCAGAATTTTTTTCTTAATAAATATTCTGTGCATAGGAAAGCATCATGGGGAATTAGAGCTTACAGTAAGAAGAACAAAATGAATGTGATTTTTCTAGTCTTTCTGCCATATAAATAAGCTATTTCTTGTTTTATACCAGTAAGTTTATATTTCCTACAACGCCTCCATAGTAACAGTGAAAAGCCAAGTATTCCTGAGTTAAGGAAACAGCAAAAGGAAGCAAATTAAAATAAATTGTTCTCTGGAGCCAGATTTCCTTGGGTGGTAACTTGCCTTTTCCAGTTTAGAAGTCCTCATTCCCCACTCATCTTTTTCCTTCTGAGACTGCCCACCAAGTCTCGATTTTGTTTCCTCTCCCCTCTGCTTAGACTCTTCTCAATTTAAATGCCATGATCTGTTTCCTCCCTTGTCTCCCCTGCTTCTACTCATAGCTTAATCCTAGAGTAATCACACAGAAGGCAGCATGAAATAAGGACAAATTTAAAATAATGAAAAATATGATCTTATAATAAGTAAGCATCAAAAGGACATGAAAAATACATGAGAGAAATATTTCAAATTCAGCAAAATCTATCACTAATTTTTTTTCCCTCTAAGGATCAGGGAAAGACTTGGGATTTAGCAGTAGAAGAGCTCAGATTTCAACTATTTAAGAGTCATTTTACTAGTAAAATCTTCCTTCCCACTGAACTCCATACACTGACCCACCAAAGAAAGTATCTTCTTAAACCAGATTTCTGAGAAATCTGAGCAATGTTACTGTTAGCACAGAAGATAAAAACAGACCAGGAGAATAAGGCTTCAGGACTAACAACAGCTATGAACACTAAAAGGCATTCATACCACTTTGGTCTGTTTACTTTTCCATTCAAATCAATGAATACTTATTGAGCATTTGTTATGTGAAAAGTTTCTGAGGAATATGAAATTACTAGCAATGGCTGCTACAAAGTGCATGGATTGAAGACAAAAAGAAAAGGAGTGGCGGTATTTATCCTGTGGACCAGGGGGAGATTCTCCAACTAGAAAATTCCATGACCCAACCTCACTTTTGTAAGATTATTATTACAGGATAAACTGGAAGAAAAGAGATATTACAGAACAACCTAAGAGAGTTCTTTCTTTTTGTTTCATATTAATTGCTTGACTAATTCTGATAACATTTGCTAAGATAGTGTGTTTTAGCTTTTTTTAATGTTAAACTTAAAAGTCACATCTTAAAAATACCCTTATATCTTAAAATTTAAAAGGCTTTCTAATAAGAGAAAACCAAATTATTCAAAATATTCAAATAGAACCTGATGAACCAATTTAAATACGATTATCCAAACAAAATATTAATATATAACTTTAGCATTCAACAAATATGAAACATTAAGGCAATATGTCTACTTTCTTAATCACTAAATTATTTTGGAGGATTTATAGAGAAGGAAAGACCGTTCTCATTCAAAAGAGAAAAATTTATTTAATATATTTAATATTTTTGAGTAATTTGGATTAAACCATTAATTATAGACTTCTAGTTAAACAGGGCAGTTGAGCCCTATTCAAAGGACAGATTAATCTGTTCTCCCTAACCGAACACCATTAAAGTAAAAGGGAACAGGTATAAACATATGAATACATAGGACGTGGATCCTGAAATAAGAGGAGATGAAAAATGTTGACATAATTTTGGAAGATGAAGTGTGGATGGATGAGTGGTGATTAAATTAGCAGAGATGAGAAAACTGAAATCCCGGCAGCTTTGCAGGGGAGGCTAGGTTGACAAAAGGGCGCAAAGTCTCTCATGGTTCAGAACACTTGAGCGGTTCAGGAATCGGAGCCACCAAGGAACTATAATTCTCAAGACTGGGGTATGGGGTGCGGCCGACAACAGAGTACTGGTCAAAAATCAGGGTATGTATAAAAATCAGTTACACACCTGTATCTTCTTCCCAAACCCACAGCGCCAGATGGCTGCACCACCCCTACACTGGCTAGAAAACTGGAGACTCTTCTCAGAAGAGACAGAACCCAAGAGGCTCTGGACCCTGGGACAGTAAGTACAGCTGTGGGTGAGGGAGAATCTCCACCAGACATAGGGTAACTAAGCGACAGTCTACACACTGACTTGGCCCCAGAGTGTTGGCAGTAAGGCACCTATGTCTCAGCAGGAGAAAGGCAGTCCAAGAAAAAGAGCCCAGAGAAATAGTTGAATGTCCACTTAATCCATGGTAAGGCCCAACAGTTGACAAACCAACCCATCTTCACCACACATACATATTCATAGTCCTTCCAATTCATTTTTTCATACCTCATTTATAAATATGATGAACAGCCAAGAATCACCAAACATTGTGGCAAGGCTTCAAAATGAAAGACAAGGGGGCACCTGGCTAGCTCAGTTGGAAGTGCTTGCGACTCTTGATCTTAGGGTCATGAGTTGGAGCCCCACAATGGGTGTAGAAAGTAAATAAACAAATAAAACTTAAAAAAAAAAAAAAGCAGGGAAGAAGGAAATTATAGGAAATAGAAATGAGAATATGTGAATTCCAAAAGAGAACTTCAAAAAAATCTACAGTGAATATCCTGAAAGTGATGAGAGAAAAAAAAATCACACCCTTGAATTAGAAGAGATGACTATATTAAAAAAAAGAGTTCTGAAAATAAAAATATCTGTATCTCCCTTAAATTTCTGCTTAAATGTAATATTCTCAGTGAGGCCTATATGCCCTGACTCTCCTTTTTAAAATGTAGTATCACCTACCTCTTGGTACTTACAATCCCTGTCTGGCTTCAGCCATGAGAAAGTAAGATCCCCAAGGGCAGGGAATTATGCTTATCTTTAGCACCTATAATGGTCCCTGGCATATCCTGGTGGTTCAAAAAACGCAGGTGAATGAATGAGGGGGAAAAAGTCCTTTGAAATTAAAAATATAATAGCAAATGTAAAAAAAAATGATAGGTTGAAGAATAAAATTAAGGAAATCACCTAGAAGGTAGAATGAAAGGACCAAGAGTAGTAAGAAAACAAAGGAGAAAAAGTTATAAAAGAAAGAATACAAGAATATTTTCCAGAATGAGGCTGTGATTTTCCAGATTTAAATGGCCCTCTCAGGGCCCACAAAAACAAATGAGAAAGACTCACACCACAGCACATTATTGTGAAACTTCGGAGTATTAAAAAGAGAAGACCCCAAAGCTACAGAGAAAAGAAATTATCTACGAAAATTAGGAATGCAAGAATCATTAAACTTCTAAGTAGCAACACCAGAAATAGAAGACAATGAGAAAGCACCTTAGAATTTCAGGGAGATTTATTTAAAAGTCAGTATCATGCAAAACTATTAATCAAATGTGATAATAGAATACCAGACATTCAGGTTCTTCCAATATTATTTCCTTTGACCTTCTCAGAAAGCTGTTGGGGAACGTGCTTCACCAAAATGAGATGTAATCTAAGAAACAGTAATCAAGAAATCCAGTAATCCTAAAAGGAATCAAGGAGAAAGGCAGAGAGAATTCCCAAAAATAGTGAAGGGAAGTATCCACAACAACAGCTCTGGAGCAGGCTTAGAAGGTAACCTGTTAAGATTAGAGTAGAAGGAGAGAGGGTTCCACAAGGAATTCTGCAAGACAAAAATGAACCTGACCAGAGTGAGAAGATGTTTCTAGTTCTTGTGCAAAGCATGTGGCTGATTAAGTAACAGGTAAAAAGAAACTTATGAAAACACATTAAAATAAGAAAGTTTAACTCCAGGAAAAACAAAAACACGGCAAAAAGAAAATATAATATAGTACATTACAGGGCTCAGCTATAACCATAGTCATGATAATAAAAATCCTAAACATTCATTTAAAATGGAAGTTATGATACAAATGTATTAGGAGGATAAAGAGAGTGGTAGTAGGGGGCAGGGAAGCAGGAATGAGATAAGAAAGCAAAACTCGAAGTAAGACATTGACAAATAATACCTAAAGTTTAAAATCAAGAATTCACAGTATAAGCACTTTATTTAGATATGTAGGGGCAACAGTAGAAGAAACAGCTGAGACAGTTGAAAATGGTTGCCTCTGGGACATGAAACATTGGATGTGGGAGGTCCTCGTTCAGGGGATATTGCTTTTGTTGGGGAAGGCAGTCACATGTGCACAATCTTTTGACCCCCAATCACCTGCATAAAAACGAACCTTGGGCCTGGAACACTTCCTCACCAAGAGATAAAGAGCCCACACAGCCCACTATTGAAGCTGATCTTGCTCAGTCTCTCCCCTACGTGAGCAAAGCATCGTTCTATCCAGCACTTGACTGCACTGTGTTTTCCTTGGCAATTCTAATACCAAGATGCAGTTGGCAGAGGGTTTGGAGTCCTCCCCTGGGATCAGTAACTGGTGTGGGGTACTCCACTCTCTTGGCATTGATCACCAGTGCTCTGCCTGCCATTTTTATGAGAAGCTTTGTTGCACTATTTGACTTACCCAGTTATATGCAGTTTCTATCTTAATAAACATAAAAATTCATTGAGCATTATTTCAAGTAATAGTGCTGCAAATAGTACTGGTATAAGCTCCACTGATGTGGGAATTATAATCAACATGCACATAGGCTTCTATAACCAATGATGCCCAGTTTATTTATCATTATTTAGTGTTATTAACAAACAATATATTTGGCTTACCATAGGAAAAAAAGTAGAATCTTTGATTATACAGTTTCAAAACACTGAAGCTCTTTTGTGGATACATTCTCTAAATCCACACATAAAGGAAAATGGCAAAACTAATTTAGCTATGTGGTAACAGGTAGATGGAAAGAAAAACAAAAGAGCAGTTTTTAAGTAAGCACTCTAATCCATATATTTGCAGATGGCAGACAAAACAAGACACATCTACCCAGAAGGAAAACATGGGTTCTGGAAGCTTGAGTTGGAATTTGGTGGTTAACTGGATATAGGAAATGAGATGTCAAGGAGGATGCACATTTGTTTTACTTGAATAACAACAGAGTGGGTGGTGATGTTGTTCCCTGAGAGAAGGAACAGGGGAGAAAGAAAAATCTGGAGAGCTGGGAAGTGAAGAGCTATGTTCTGAATACTGTTGGAGATGTCTGGTAGTCAACTGGACTTATAGGTCAGAGCTCAGGGAAAAGATCTGGACTAACACTAGGGATTTAGAAGGCTTCAGCACAAAGGTGTTTGGTGAACTTGTGAGCACTAGCTGATAGGGTAGGCAAGATCAATAAAGCACAGTGTGCAGAGTTAGAAACTAAGCAAGGACTAAGACAGAATGTGGAGAAATACCAATAGTTCAAGGAAGAAGAACCTGGGAAAAAAAAAAAAACTGTGCAGGAGAAGACCAAAAGGAAAAAGGAATACCAAGAGTATGATTGGTCTGACAGCAGCCAAAAGCAGAAAAAAATTCAGGAATAAGAATATAAGTAATTGAGTCAAAAGCTGTGGAGTGAAGGATGAGTCCATGGAACCAGAAATAAGGTCATTAACAGTCCAGGTGGGAGAGATCTGGGTGGAGCTGTGGGAAAGAAAGCCCCCCTGTGCTGGGCTGGAGAAAAGCATGAAGATGAGAAAATGGTAACAATGTTTACAGATGACTCTACAAACAAGAAGGAGAGAAAGAAGGACTTCAGGCAGTTGCCGGAAGAAAAAGTATTACCATTACACAAACAAAACAGTAAACCCTTATCTGCTTGACTAGGCACCTGAATCCCTACCTATTCCTTCCCCCATCTGCTTCTCAGAAAAACTGGTGCTGTATCAGAAATTCCAAGATGCTCTCTAAAGCCCTAACACAAACAGAAAAGACCACCCCAAGCCAGCACCGGTCAGATGCTGAACTTCTGGTATTGTTACTGCTAGCGACTCATGTTGGCATAGGTATCATTCACACTTCCCCTCCCTCCCTGACAGTGACCTACAACAAGTGTGAGTTCACCCCACTGTGTTGACACTGTGAGTTCTGACCACTGGCTGATGAGCTCCACAATTCCCTGCATTTGCCCAAGCAACCCTCCCTCCTCACTGACCAGTGCCACTGAACAGCCACCATGCTTCAACATCAGCAGCACTTACAATAATAAATTACCACTATTTAGTGCTTATTACGTGCCAAGAATCATGCTAAGTGCTCCATAGGCATTATCTAATTTCCTCCTCTCAACGATTTTATTATTTCCAGGTGAGCAAATTGAGGCTTAAAGAAATAAAGAAACTTGTCCACATTCACATCTAGTAAGTGGTGAATCTAGGATTTGAACTTAGTTTATCTAACCCCAGGACCATACCTATGACCACAAAAATTAGAATAGACCTCATGGATACATTTATAACCCAATGAAATCAGGCCTCCTGGTGCAAAAGGATTATGGCCTAGGTTTCTAGATCATCAACACATAATAGCTCCCGCTGTACAAACCACTGATTGGCCCATCTAAGTAGAAAACAACAGCCCTGCCCTAAAAGACTTTTTAATCTAGCTGAGGAGATCAGAGAAATAGGTTTGAAAATGCAATGAACTATATAAAGTAGCATATGATTAAGGGTCAAATGACTAGTACAGATTAGAAATGCTATTTGGAGGTAAGAGGAAGAAGAGATTCAATCAAGCCGGGAGGATCAGAAAAGGCTTCAGAGGAAAGACCTGAACTAAATCTTGAAAAATGGCTCCAATTTTAACAGGAAGAGAAGAAGGAGGAGGATATGAAACCAATCAGCAGATACGAAATTGGGACTGAAATGTTAGTGATAGCAAATGCAGGAAATGAGCAGGTCACTGCCATCTGAGCTGGGCAGAGCCAGTCTTTCACAGCATGGAAACATCCACAACCAAATTGGGGAAACTTTCCTTTTCAAGTTCCCCTAAAGACTTTTAGCCCGATGGTGGTTTTCTTTTCTTCAGTTAATAAAAGGCTTTCATTTTGTGAGATACCGCTCCATCCTACCATTAGCCAAACCCCAATATAAGTTATTTCAGGATGCTGATTTCCTCATATTTCCTGATATGACTCATGCAGTGGCAGCTTGAAGGAATAGGCTTAAAATCTCTAATTGAGGCAGCAAAGAAATAGTGAATTAAGCCTTTTGCGTCTGCATTGCTGCCAAAATTTTATGGAAGAATGAAACACATATATTCATGTTTGTATACGTTATGAGCCAGATCAGCTCATTAAATTTTCACAGAGTTGAAGCAAACTAAAAAAAAAAAAATTTATATTCTGATTTATTCATCAAAACTTCCAGCTTGATAAATGAGCAGAGGATTTCAGAAAATTGTCTTGTAAAGGAAAATCTATCTCTTTGGAAGGAGGCATTATTATACTCCTGGTTATTATAAATAGGAGTATTAACTACTGTATTTATTTAAGAAATGATGATTAAATAATGAGATGGTGTCTTTGTTTGTTCCAGCTTTTGTTTGTTTCCAATCTGGTGAAAAGGAGACACAGGAAAATATCCGACTAGGACTGAGTGAAGGATTCAGAAACAACCAGGGAAGGAACGTGTTTGATATTTGTAAGATGCTCATGTTCTCAATCATCCTCTAAATACCGTTCTCGGCACTGGCAATTACATTAAATGACTACAAGTAGTAACATCCAGTGTTAACTTTAGTCCTGTACAGACCTTTGAATGTAAAGCTTTGGGTTTTTCGAGAGGGTGTCATTTTTGACTGTCTGCGAATCTCAGTGCACGATTACTTTGAAGACTTCTCATCTGCATATAATGTCACAATCAACTCCACTCCTTTTGCAGTCAAATGTCCACTGCTAATTGCCAGGCATCCAATATTTATGTGTTTAAATATAGTGGATAAATATTTATGCCTGGAAAATAAGGAGCTGGATCTTAGTTAATTTGAAAAAATAAAGACAAAACAAAAAGGCCATGTGAAGTAGAAGCTGTTCTAAATACCAGGCCACTGAGAAGATTACGTTTCTGGCTTCTAATCCATATTCATTTCAATGTCCCCCACAGGACACTCTAGGAGTCTTCAGTAAATGACTGTGGGATTGATTTTGCAAACGGAAACACTAAACTGGCTGACTCCAGTCAATGGAGACAGCGCTGTGTGGTCAGGTTTCCAACTGAGGCCAAATGTGTTTGCCATCGGCTTGTAGGTGACCCTTGCAGGGATCCGTCTGTGTGCATGAATATGCCTAGTGGTTTTAATGTTTTGACTCAAGAAAGCAAATGTGGGGGTTTTTTTGTTGTCGTTTGCTTGTTTGTGGAATGAGTGGTGGGAGACGGTCAGAAAAAATGGCAAAGATGACCGAGAAGAGAGCAAGACCTTTCCCTCTCTCTTCATCATGTGCGCTCATGGAGGGAAGGGTGAAGGTGACATGCCAAAGGAGCAGACTTCGGGAACTATGAGGCTTGAAGGCATACCTGACTGCCTCGCACAGACTGGGCATCTGAAGGACTGTGCTTCAGGAACATCAGTGCTCTGCACCCGCAGCAGAAACAGTGCTATTCGCAAGGACGGCACTAGCAGCACAACCAAGTGAGCTAAATGAGAAGGCGGAACGGGCACAGGCACACCTCAGAGGTCGTGTAGGCTCAGCTCCAAGACCACCACAGTAAAGCGGATATTGCCGTAAAGGGAGTCAAACGGCTTTTTTGGTTTCTTAGTGCACATAAAAGTGAAACAAATAATACATTATATGTTAAAAGAAAAAAAAAGAAGATAGTAGGAAGGGAAAAATGAAGGGGGGAAGATCAGAGGGGGAGACGAACCATGAGAGACTATGGACTCTGAGAAACAAACTGAGGGTTCTAGAGGGGAGGGGGGTGGGGGGATGGGTTAGCCCGGTGATGGGTATTAAAGAGGGCATGCTCTGCATGGAGCACTGGGTGTTATGCACAAACAATGAATCATGGAACACTACATCAAAAACTAATGATGTAATGTTTGGTGATTAACATAACATAATAAAATAAAATTTTTTAAAAAGTTAGGCTTATACCATACTGTAGTCTATTAAGTGTGCAATGGCACAGTGTCTCAAAAAAACAATGTACATACCTTAATTAAAATAGACTTGATTGCTAAAAAAAATACTAACCATCATCTGAGTTTTCAGCGAGTCATAATCTTTTTGCTGGTGGAGGGTCCTGCCTCAATGCTGATGGCTGCTGACTGATCAGGGTGGTGGTTGCTGAAGGTGGGGTGGCCATGGTAATTTCTTAAATTTTTGTCACAACTGTTGACTGTTCCTGTCACGAACGATTTCTCTGTAGCATGCAATGCTGTTGATAGCATTTTACCCACAGTAGAACTTCTTTCAAAACTGGAGTCAATCCTCTCAAACCCAGCCTCTACTTTATCAACACAATTTATATCATATTCTAAATCCTTTGTTGTCATTTCAACACTCTTCACAGCATCTTCACCAGGAGTCGTTTCCATCTCAAAAACAACTTTATATTTTCATCCGTAATAAGCAACTGCTCATCTGCTCAAGTTTGATCATGAGATGGCACCAATTCAGTCCCATCTTCAGGCTCCACTTTTAATCCTAGTTCTCTTGCTATTTCCACCACCTCTGCAGTTACTTCCTCCACTGAAGTCTTAAAGCCTTCAGAGTTGTCCATAAGGGTTGAAATCAACTTCCAAACTCCTGTTAATGTTGATACTTTAAACTCTTCCCATGAAAAATGTTCTTCTCATGCCACCAGTGTTCTTAATGGCATCTAGAATGGCGAATCCTTTCCAGGAAGTTTTCAATTTACTTTTCCCAGATCAACCAGAGGAATCACTATCTATGGCAGCTATTGCCTTATGAAATGGTATTTCTTAATAAGACTTGAAAGTCTAAATGACTCCTTGATCCATGGGCTGCAGGATGGATATTGTGTTAGCAGGCATGAAAACAGTATTAATCTCCTTGTGCATCTCCATTAGAGCTCTTGAGTGACCAGGTATATTGTCAATGAGCAGTCATATTTTGAAAGGCTTCTGTAGCATAATTCTTAAGGGCCCTAGGATTTTCAGAATGGTCAATGAGCATTGGTTTCAACTTAAAGTCACCAGCTGCATTGGCCCCTAACAAAAAAGTCAGCCTGACCATTGAAGGTTTGAAGCGAGGCGCTAACTTCTCTTCCCTAGCTGTGAAAGGCCTAGATGGCATCTTCTTCAAGTAGAAGGCTGTTTCATCTACACAGAATATCTGCTGTTTAGTGGAGCCACCTGCATTAGCGATCTTCTGAATGATCTGCTGCAGCTTCTACATCGGCACTCACTGCTTCATTTTGTACCTTTATGTTATGGAGATGGCTTCTTTCCTTAAACCTCATGAGCCAACCTCTGCCAGCTCCCAACTTTCCTTCTGCAGCTTCCTCACCTCTCTCAGCCTTCAGAGAATTGAAGAGAGTTATGGCCTTGCTCTGGATGAGGCTTTGGCTTAGGGAATGTTGTAGCTGGTTTGATATTCTAACCAGACCACTAAAAGTTTCTCCATATCAGCAAGAAGGCAGTTTTGTTTTCTTATCTTTCATGTGTTCAGTGGAGTGGCACTTTTAATTTCCTTCAAGAACTTTTCTTTTGCATTCACAACCTGGCTAGCTGTTTGGTCCAAGAGTCCTAGATTTTGGCCTATTTCAGTTTTTGACAAGCCTTTCTCACTAAACTTAATCATTTCTAGCTTCTGATTTAAAGTGAGACACATGTGTCTCTTCCTTTCACTTAAACACTCAGAGGTCAGTATAGGGTTATTAATGGGCCTAATTTCAATATTGTTGTTTCAGAGAACAGGAACACCCGAAGGAAGGGAGAGAGATGGAGAATGGCCAGTCAGTGGAACAGTCAGAATGCACACAACATTTATAGATTAAGTTTGTTATCTTATGTGGGCTCAGTTCATGGCACCCCAAAACAATAATAAAACTAACATCGAAGATTACTGATCACAGAATCACCATAAAAAGTATAGTAATAAAAATATTTGAAATATTTCAAGAATTACCAAGCTGTGGCACAGAGACAAGAAGTGAGCAAATGCTATTGGAAAAATGGTGTCAATAGATCTCCTCAACACAGTGCTGCCACAAACCTTCTACTTATAAAAAACATAGTGTCTGACATTGGAATGCTTCATGGTGTCACTTATTTCTCTGATTCTATTTTCATGGATTCTGAGTTGTTTTTCCCTGGCCTCCTCTTTTCCCTTTTTATCTATTATATTGTCTTCCAGGTCGCTTATTCGTTCTTCTGCCTCAGTTACCCTAGCTGTTAGATTATCTAGATTGGATTGGATCTCATTGATAGCATTTTTAAGTTCTGCCAATTCTGCTTTCAATAGCCAAACTGTGGAAAGAGCCGAGATGCCCTTCAACAGATGAATGAAGAAGATGTGGTCCATATATACAATGGAATATTACTCAGCCATCAGAAAGGATGAATACCCAACTTTTATATCAACATGGATGGGACTGGAGGAGATTATGCTACGTGAAATAAGTCAAGCAGAGAAAGTCAATTATCATATGGTTTCACTTATTTGTGGAACATAAGGAATAGCATGGAGAACATCAGGAGAAGGAAGGGAAAAATGAGGGGGGGTGGATTTGAGGGAGAGATGAACCATGAGAAAATATGGACTCTGAGAGACAAACAGGGTTTTAGAGGGGAGGGGGAGGGGGGATGAGTTAGCCTGGTGATGGGTATTAAGGAGGGCACGTACTGCATGGAGCACTGGGTGTTATACAAAAACAATGGATCGTGGATCACCACATCAAAAACTAATGATGTATTGTATGGTGACTAACATAACATAATAAAATTTAAAAAATTAAAAAACAACATAGTGTCTGCAAAGGGCAATAAAGCAAAGCACAATAAAATGAGGTATGCTGTAATGTGAGCAGTCTTGTTGTTGGGCGCAATTGAGAAGCCATTCTGAAAAATTCCAGAATTAACTGAGGGAGATTTTAAGAGGAAGGTGGTTTTCTCTATAAGCAGAGAATGGGTTGGGAGGAGGTGGCAGAGGATTCTGTCCATGAATATGCTCATGCTCTTTTCTTGGCCTTTGAATATTATATAAATATGAGATATGTTCATGAATTTAATGTTAAATGTCAACATCCTCTCCAAAGGCAGCCAGGCAAAAAGATGCATACCAGACAAGTTTGTTTGATGACTACTTGAAGCATGAACCTCTCAGCATGAACATCAGCAAACACAGTGATGAATATCTGATGGAGTTACTTAATTTTAATCAATACAATTATTTTTGCTTCTTCTATGCGCTAAAGAACTGGTTATCTCATCATCACTTTGGAAAAAAGTTTCCATAAAGATGTGAAAGATGCTCTCTTTCAAAGCTAGGAAGTAAGCAATTACTTACAAATTGTTCCAACTCCTGTGGTACCCAGCACTGATGCAGTGAAAGTGAGGAGAGGGCTTTAACTAGCAACAGACTCAAGCATATTTTTCATGTTGCTATTCTAGAATATTAAACTACCTATTATAATTTGCTAACATCTTAATGAAAGACTGAACACTGTTCAACCAGACTGGGAACAAGGGAAGGATATGTGCTCTCAGCACTTCTATTCCACATTATATTGCAGCTCCTAGGCATTGCAATATGGCAACAAAATGAAATAAAGGCATACAAATTAGAAATAAAGAAGTAAAACCATCTCTATTCATAGACAATATGGTCATGAACACACAATTCTAAGGAATTTACTGAAAAATCCACTATGACTAATATGTGAGTTTAGCAAAGTGTCAGAATACAAGACCAATATACAAAAATCAATAATTACATTTCTATATACTAGCAATAAATATTTTTTTAAGTTTTTATTTTAATCATCCAGTGTCCATCTCAACAAGTACACTCCTTAATGCCCATGACCTATTTCACCCATCCCCCAAATCTGCCTCCTCTCTGGTAACCATCAGTTTGTTCTCTCTAGTTAAGAGTCTGTTTTTCAGTTTGTCTCTCCTTTTTTCCCTTTGCTCATTTGTTTTGTTTAATAACTTCCACATACGAATGAAACCATATGGTATTTATCTTTCTCTGACTGACATGTTTCACTTAGCATTTTACTCTCTAGCTCCATCTATGTCATGGCAAATGGAAAGATTTCATTCATTTTATGCCTGAATAATATTCCATTGTGTATATATATAACACATCTTCTTTATCCATTCATCAATCTATGCACATTTGGGCTGCTACCATATCTTGACTATTGTAAATAATGCTGCTATAAACACAGGCGTGCATATATCCCTTTGAATTAGTGTTTTGTATTCTTTGGGGAAATATCAGTAGTGCAACTGCTGTATCATAGGACAGTTCTATTTTTAACTTTTTGAGGGAACTCCATTTGGTTTTTCACAGTGGCTGCACCAGTTTGCATTCCCACCAACAGTGTAAAAGGTTTCCCCTTTCACCACACCGTCGTCAACACCTGTTGTTTCCTGTGTTGTTGATTTTAGCCTTTCTGACAGTGTGAAGTAATACCCCATTGCAGTTTGGTTTGCATTTCCCTGATAATAAATGATGATGAGCACCTTTTCATGTATCTGTTGGCCACCTGGATGTCTTCTTCGGAAAAATGTCTGTTCATGTCTTCTGCCCATTTGTGTGTGTGTGTGTGTGTGTGGTTTTATTTTATTGTTATGTTAATCACCATACATTACATCTTTAGTTTTTGATGTAGTGTTCCATGATTCATTGTTTGCATATAACACCCAGAGCTCCATTCAATACGTGCCCTCTTTAATACCCATCACCAGGCTAATCTGCCCATTTTTAACTGGATTATTTGTTTTTTGGGTATTGAGTTGTAGAATTTCTTTATATATGTTGGATACTAGCCCTTTAACAGATATGTCATTTGCAAATATCTTCTCCTATTCATAGGTTGCCTTTTAGTTTTGTTGATTGTTTCCTTTGCTGTGCAGAAGCTTTTTATTTTGATGAAGCCCCAGTAGTTTATTTTTGCTTTTGTTTCCCTTGCCTCAGAAGAGATATCTAGAAAAAAGTTGCTACAGCCAATGTCAAAGGAGTTACTGTCTGTGTTCTCTAGGATTTTTATGGTTTCCTGTCTCATATTTAGGTCCTTAATCCATTTAGACTTTATTTTAGTGTATGATGCAAGAAAGTGGTGCAATTTCATTCTTTTGCATGTTGCTGTCCAGTTTTTCCAACACCATTTGTTGAAGAGACTATCTTTTTTCCATTGGATATTCTTTAGCAATAAATATTTTTAAATGAAAATTTAAACATACCATTTAAAATAGCATCAAAATACATCAAATATTTAAGGAAAATGTGTCCAAATGTATTTAAGGCTTGTACACTGAAAACTACAAAATATTGCTAACTGAAATTAAAGAAGACCTAAATACCAAAGAAGTACAACATATTAATGAATCAGAGAATTTAAGATTGTTAATATATCCTTTCTCCCTAAATTTATCCATAGATAAGCACAATCACAATCAAAGGCAGCAGGGATATCTTTTGGTAAAAATTTACAGGATAATGCCAAATTGATCATTTGTGGTGAATGCTATAAGGTACCACCCAGACCCCCTTTCAGAAATAAAGGAATTCTACCCTTTGGCCACCGGTAGTGCCACCCACAAATAGTCCTTGGATGTGTTCCATTTGGGATGGCCTCAGCAAGAGAAAGCTGCTTCACCAAGACCACGCCCCCAATTCCAGGGCTCTCTGCATTCAACAACTGATGGACATAGAGGCATAAAGGCCTGACACTCTCATTTCAACTCCAGACAGCCTGCAGGTCATTCCATCTTCTACATTCCTTGCCACAACAGGAGAGGTACTCTATTGAAACTGCACTGTAGGTTGACATCTGTCTGACAAATCCTATTTCTTTCTCTTCCTTCACACAAATGTTGATACCAGAGGCATTCCCTCATACACCTCCTGCATGCTAATTTCTACCGTAGAGTCTGCTTTCTGTGATAAAGTCAAGGTATAGACTTCACAGGAGCCCAGGGGCCAATTCTTTACAAGCGATGACTGCTTAACAATTAGAGTGGTCCAAAAATAGAATGTTCTGCTCTGAAAAGCAGTTAGTTTCTTAGCATAGAAAGATCTCAAAATGATTGCCAGGCATATTGTTGAAGATTTCTGATTTAGTGAAAGATTTAAATATATAACTAAAACGTCTCTTCCAATTCAAAAATCCTCAACTAGCTTTTTGACTTAGGATAAATCACTCATTCACTTGAGACTGTGTCCTTTTTAGGAAATTAAGAGTATTAGATGAACACTGAAGTCCCTTGGAGCTCCTGTGATTTTATAACCTATAATGTGTTGTTACAAGAAGCTTGTAAGAAAGGTAGAGCTACTATGATCCCAGTTTCACAGGTAAGGAAGAGGAGACATCACAGATCTAGACTAATGGCTATTACAGCATAAAGAGAATGCAGACCCCTCTTGCTAAATAGCTGATTTTCTATGAGAAGCTCCAAGCTCCTCTGAAAAGAGTGTTTGTCAATCACCCATCTACTACAATTGATTCTCATTCAGTTACTTCCTCATATTCATCAAACTCACCCACATCCTACTCTCTTTAATATGCTATGCCAACACTTTATCCCCATGTCAGCTGGTCCATGAAACCATCAACTAGTTTGCTGAAAAGTTTTCTGATGCTCAGCAGGAAAGTCCAAAAAACACCTTTTATTTCAGTCCTGATATTTAAAAGACCCATATACTTACCAGAAGAGAAAGGGCAAGTAACACATATACATAGATACTTTCTGATTACCTTTATTATCCAAAGTCCCTAAAGTCAATGATGCTGCTAAAATATTATACTAATTACATTAGCATTAGATATTATTAAAATTTTTGAGTAGTGCTTTATGGTTTACAAATAACCTTCATGTGCATTGTTATATTTACAAGTGTACTTACAAGTAGGAAAGTAATGTTCAAGAAGTAGTAGCTATTTTATTATTATTATTATTATTATTATTATTACCACCTAGGAAAGAATAGAAGAACTAAGTTTACCCTGTAGCATAAAATATTGAGAAGTGGCATTGGAAATAATGCCAGTCACATGGACTATTAGGCTTTAAAATGAATATTATCTAATATCTTTCTCTGAAGGATTTTTAAAATTAGAAGAGAAAAGAGTCACATGTGACAGTGAATATCTGAGGTGGGTGTGTGTGGAGGCAAACACCCACTTAACAATCTATTAAGGTTCCTAGAATAAAAGCACACACCCACCAGTACTTCATAAATTATTTAAATTTTCATATGTCAGAGGATCAGTCCAGAAAAAGTTTTGTGAATTTTTCTTGCTAGACCACTGAACACAATAAAAATCCCCTAGTAAATTCCATGGGTATTTTTTGTAAAGTCCACACCAGCAAAGCAGCCAACATTGCAGCCTTCTTTAACCCGCCTTCCGAATCATCACATGAAGTCTTTCTATTTGAGCCTAATCTGCAAAGTTCCTTTGGTGAATGTCTGTATCAACTTCAATAGAACTTAGGAGCATATTCAGAAGAAAGTAAAATGTAAATGAATTAGATCTCATACTTTAAAAAACGCTGCTTGGATGGGTCTACCTTCTGTGCAAAAATATTTTTGTTGTTTTGCATCTTCATTTGGTTGAATGACAGGAAAGAAAACATTCCAGTTGGCAAACAGTGCGAAAATTGTCCAACACCCAGTCTCCGTTTCAATATTCGGAGACTAAAAATATATAGATATAGCCCTAGATTTATCTTATATTTTCTAGAATGTGAGAACATAAGATGAAAATACAGAATGTCTAAACATAATTAAAGACTTCAGCCCTAAATAGCTGCTAGCTGATTAATTCTGACTCCCACCCTTATGCTTTGTGACTTGCAGTTAAAAAACAAAAGCAAAGCCAAGTGCAAAACAATACATGTAGGATGTTGAACAGGCCATTGAATTTTGCTCTTTTTGCCTGAGGAAAACCATCTTAAGAAGCAAAGGGTGGTCCCAACTCATGATACTGAGCTGAGTATACAGTGCTGCTTCCCCTCTGGCAAAAATCTCTTCACAAGCCAGAAAACACAGCAAAAGAAATAGATGAATCCACCTCGACAGTAGAAGACAAGGAAGGGAGACCTCCTGAAAATACCACGAAAGGCAGAATGCAGAGGACTGGATGGAAGAAGGAAGCCAGAGACGTCATTTGCAAATATCTTCTCCAGAGCCTAAGATGTAACTAAGAGAGGAGAGAGGGAAACCGCAAAGACAAGAGAAACCCCAGTGCCCCACATTTGAAGGTGGCAGATGTTAGAAGCAGAAAAAGGTCCAGAACATACATGTCTTCCTCTTGTGCCCTGCTCCCCCAAATCTGTCCAAGCACAGGCAACAGAAACAAGAATCCTCCTTCAGGTGAGTGTGAGTGGCAAATGACAGTGGAGGGACAAGGTGGCATCTCAGGCACCTGTGGACACCCAGGAGAATAGTGAGCCCTGGGCACACAGTTCCCTTCTACTTCTTATCACACTCAGAACCTGGCCCTGTCCTTCCCATCAAGCAGGCTGTAGAAACAGAAGCGATATTTTCTGAGTTTAATAGAGACTTTAAAGATGTGCAAGAATCATCAGATACTTAAAGAAAGCCAACACCATGAAAGGGGCAATATGAAATTTAACAAAGCAAAAAAATTTACATGCAAAGAAAGAAAACTTAAAGTCTGAGTAGGACAGGTCTTCTGATCATTATAGAAAATATTCCCCAAAAGATACAGGAGACAAGAGGCTGAGGAGATTGACATTTTGGCTATAAAAATACAAACTAATCAAATGAATAAATAGAGAATTTCAAATCTATAGAAGTTACAGAAAGAGACAAATTGACATTATTTAACACCTACAAAGGCTGTTTGAAAAAATAACTAGAGGATGCATTGAGTAGGGTGTTGGGGAGAGAGGGGAAAGGAAGAAAAGGAAAAAGGTTAAAAATACAAGAAGAAATGGGCACTTGGATGGCTCAGTTGGTTAAGCCAACTTGATTTTGGCTCAGGTCATGATCCCAGGGTCATGGGATCAAGCCCTTGGTCGGGCTCAGTGCAGAGTCTGGCTTGAGATTCTCCCTTTCCCGCTCCCTCTGCCCATCCCCCATGTTTGTGTTCTCACTCCCTCTAAATAAATAAGTTGTAAATAAATAATAAATAAATAAAATCTTTAAAAAAAGGAAGAAATGGTGGGATTCAAAGAGTAATGATGAACAAGAACAAAAGAGCATTTAGAGTTGTCTAAATGTGCTGATAGGATAGGACAATAAAACTGCAATAACAACCAAACTAAAGTTCGAAACTATATAAAAACAAGAAATGTTCAGAGGTACCTATTTGATTAATGAGGAAGACTGCAATTCTGAATCATTAAACTTTAGGCGAGAAATATATGTTTCTATGATAGAAATTTAGGCATAATTACTCAAAATAGAATTATCTTCCAAACCATTAGAGTGAGGGAAAAAGAGGAAAAAAAAAAAGTTCAATCTAACAAAAGGCTGTAAAGGCAGAGAAATACATAGCAAGTGAGATAAACAGAAAACAAAATAAAACTGCAGGAAAAAGTTAAATGTATCGTTAGTTATAATACATATGCCAGGCTTAAACTCACCGATTAAAAGACAGCAACCCATAGATTAAGTTAAAAAAGAAAACCTCTTTATAAACTGTTCATCATTGACATCCATACAATGAAAGCACACAGAAAAACCTAAAGGAACAAAATGGAAAAATACACGTTAGACAAATCCTAACAAGAATATACGACAAAGGAAAACTTCATGTGAAAATATTAAATGCTTCCTTAATTAAAGGAAGACTCCAGTAAGAAAATGCGATAGTTACAAATCTATAAGTAGCTAATAAGCTTTGCCATTTGTGTAAATAAAAAGAGATATGAGTAATAAAAAATCTTAAAGGAAGATGCTAACAAAGCTCTCTCAAAAACTGACAAAGCAAGGACCAAAACAAAAATAAAGAATTAGGATATATAAAACATTATACACAACATTCTATACTTTTTTTTTCAAACACACATTGACAAAAATTCACTACATATTATTAAGCCACAAAGAAAATTTCAACAAATTCTCAAAAGTAGAAATCATGGCAACCACCAAGAATAGCGCAAAAAAAAAAAAAAAATTCATAATCTCAATGAGAAAATGTTAGCACACCCCTTCCACGAAAATAAATTAAATAACTGGAAATTGTTGATCACATTCAAAATTACTCTTAGGTCAAAAGGGAAACAGAATAAAAATTACAACCTGATAGAACTACTGAGAGTGCAAGAATGAGAAAACAAGACCACACCCACAGAGTTACACCAAAGTGGTATTAACAAGAGGGTGGAAAATCGTTGCACTAAGTTTTCAATTAACTAAGAAAACTCTCAGAAAATTAAGAGGTTAAAAAAAAGACACTAATAAAATTAGAAAATAAAAAAAGTTTATCAATAAAACCAAAAGGTGATTTTTTTTGCAAAGATCAACCATTTTTAAAATTTTGAGAAGTATCATTTTGAAATAAAATGTAAATTAACAATGTTGAAATGAAGTAGAAACACAGATAAGTTTAAACATTTATAAAAGATACTATATTACTTATCTAGATGAAAATGGATACTCTTTTAAGAAAATAAAAATTCTCAAAACTGGCTCAATAAAAAATAGATATAAATAGATTTAGAAGAAATTGAAATGTCAAAGAACTAACTTAAAAATTCTACAAGACCAGATGGATTTACAGATGAATTCCATATACTTTCAAGGGACAAATTATTCTAAATTTATACAAATTATTTCAAAACCTATAATAAACGAAGGAATTCAATCTGAAAAGGCTACAAACTGTAGGATTCCACTTATATGACATCCTGGGAAAGGCAAAACAATGGACAGTAAGAAGGTCAGTGGTTCTCAGGGGTTGGTGAGGAGGCAGGATGAAGAGGAGGAGCACAGAGGACTTTCAGGGCAGTGAAAATTCTCTGTACAATACCAGCATGATGGAAAAATGTCACTGTACATTTGTCCAAACCCATACAATGAGCAACACCAAGAGTGAACCCTAAGGTAAATTATGGATTTTAGGAGATTATGCTGTGTCAGTGCAGGCTCATCAACTGTGACAAGTGTACCACTCTGGCGGGGAATGCTGATAAAAGGGGAGGCCATGTGCATGTGAGGGCAGGAGTTATATGGGAAATCTCTGTCCCTTCCACTTAATTTTTCTGTGAACCTTAAACTGCTCTAAAAAAAAAGTCCTAATAAAATTAAGTAATTAATTTTTTAAGAACCATAATAAGCTTCCTAGCTCATTCTTCAAAGCTAACATAACCCTGGTATCAAAACCAGAAGAAGACTATACTAGGAAAGGCAATTATGGATAATTTTCATTGATAAACATATAAAGAAAACTTCTAACTTAGCTAACTTAATACCAAAATATATTAAAATAATATTATAAATAAATAAATATGTATGTCTGTATGTGTGTGTCTCTCTCTCATTATGCTCCGGGAAATTGAATAAATACCTATAGTCATTCAGTAAGGATCCATTCAAGATATAAAATGGAAACCACAATAGTGACTTTCATAGAGATAATTTAATACAAAGAATTGTTAACTAGCCAGATATTGAAGAATGGAAAAGGCAGAAGAGAATACAGTTGACCCTTGAACAGCACAGTTTTGACCTGCACATGTCCACTTATATGCAGATTTTTTAGTACAGTACAATAAATGTATTTCTCTTCCATATGATTTTCTTAATAACATTTTTTTTCTCTAGCTTACTTTATTATAAGAATACAATATATACTACATATAACATACAAAATATATGTTGACTATTTATGGAATGGGTAAGGCTTCCAGTCAACAGTAGGCTTTTAGCAGTTAAGTTTTGGGTGAGTCAAAAGTTATATACAGATTCTCAACTGTGGGGGTGGGGGTGGGGGTGGGGGTGGGGTCTGCCCCTCTAACCGCCATGTTGTTCAAGGGTTAACTGGACTAAAATATCATGGCCTAGGCAACTGTAGGAAGCAGCTACCACCTCTAGGGCAGGGAGAACAAAGTGAAGAGGTTAGAACTATTACAGCTTAGAAGCTCAAGTGACTTCTCAGACCTGGGGCCCGGATAGCTCAGGATGGGGCGCTTGCTGACTGATGCTAGAGTCTCTGAAAGGAGTCTAGGAAGACTAGTTCTAGGAATGTTTTCAAAACTACAAACTGGGACCAATGACTGCTACTGGAAAAACTGTCACTGCTGGGATGAAAAACAGTTGCTGGATGTCACTGAAAGGAACAGGGGGCAAACAGGAAGGAGCATGTCCCTTCTTCCTCCTTCAGCCTTCCTGTCAGCCTCTAGCATCCCCTAATTGGCAGAACCTGACACACAAAAGAGAAACATGATTTACGGAGTCCCAGGTCCAGCATGACAGACAGAAGATACAAGGGTGGGGCTGGAAGGAAGGCCATAGCTTAATACTAACATATGTATATGTACAGACACTGAATGTCACACTGTACTTCCCATAGCTTGGATTTCCTCTATATGTGTAAATCAAATAGATTTTTGTTTGTTTTTGTTTTTGTTTTAGAAAGAGAGGGAGAGAGCTAATGCACATGAGTGGTGGGGTGGGGGGGGGGCAGAGGGAGAGAGAGAATCTGAAGCAGGTACCACACCCAGCTCAGAGCCTGACAAGGGGCTCAATCTCACGACCCTGAGATCATGACCTGAGCTGAAATCAAGAGTCAGATGGTTAACTGACGATGCTACCTCGTGCCCCTAAATCAAATAGTTTGTATTTGTTTTACTCCTCTTTATCATTACACACTAAGACATTTAAAAACAAGAACAAGAGCCCCATTAAGATAAGTTTGATAGTTATAGTATAATTTTTATAAAAGTTGGAATTTGAACTATATTTCTCTTCACTTATATTGCGTATCTTTATTTGAATACATTTATTTTAATTTCGCCCTTCATTGGTTTGGTTATCATGGGTTTCTTCAAGTAAACTCATTTTTAATAATGTCTTTTTGTGTGTTTAAAAAAAGGCAAGTGGTTTAGTTGAAACTGTGTTTATATTAACATAGTCTTAAAGGGCTTTTTGTGAATTGTGTGATTTTTTTCCAACTATTTGAGTGTTTTTCCTTTTTCTTTCTTTCTTTTTTTTTTTTTTTTTTTTTTTTAGCTAGTTCCTTGGAATGTAGAGCAGTAAGATCTCAGGGTAAGAAGGAAGCAAAGAGCACCTGGTGTCATTGATTGGACAAAGGGAGTAAGTCTGCTTATCCAATGGCCTCTGTGCACCTATAAGGGCCTATTTCCACCATTTATCTGGCCAGACAAGGCAACTCTCTATCATAAAATCATTCTTTTCCATTTTACAATAAACTCAATCCTGCCCCATGTTCATCCTTCCCCATTACTGTCCCTTGCTTTACCTCCCTCACTCTGCCCACTGAGACTGTGACCACAGACTACAATTACCACTGTGATATTAAAAACAAACACTGAACCAAACTATTTGTAGTCTTGTCTTCAACAGTCATGTCCTTTGAGTTATTTCTTTCCTCTGCCACCATTCATAGTTAAGTTTATCTAAGGAATTGTCTTCATAAACTTTAAAAATTTCTTCTCTTCATATTTACTATTGTTCTTAAAATTTATATTATTACTAAATAGTCTGTGTTTGACAAGAATATATGTTTCACCAAAGAAGATATACAAATGGCCAACAAACCCATGAAAAGATGTTTAACATCCTTAGCCACCGGGGAAATGCAAATCAAAACCCTAGTGAGATACCACTTCACATCTCCTGGGATGGCCATAATCAAAAGGATAGATAATAACAAGTGTCCATGAGGATGTGAAGAAATTGGGAGTCCAGCTGGTAGAAATATAAAATGGTGCAGCCACTTTGGAAAACACTCTGGCAGTTCCTCAGATTAAACATAGAGTTACCATATGATCCAGCAATTCTACTCCTACTATAGACCCAATAGAAATAAAAGGATATATTCACACAAACACTTGTACATGTATGTACATAGCAGCCAAAAAGAGGGAACCATCAAAGGTCCCTCAAGGAATGAATGGAAAAATAAAATGTGATCTATCTATACAATGAAATATTTTTCATCAATAAAAAAGAATACTGATATATACTACAACATGGATGAATGTTGAAAATATTATGCTAAATTAAAGGAACCAGGCACAAAAGACCTCTTATTATATGGTTCTATTTATATGAAATGTCCCGAACAGGAAAATCTATAGAGACAAAAAGAAAAATAGTGGTTGCAGGGGGCTGGGAGCATTGGAGATGGCAAAATGGGAGTCAATACTAATGAGTATCAGGTTTCTTTCTAGGGGGATAAAAATGTTCTAAAATATATTGTGGTGATGATTACACAACTGTGAATATACTAAAAACCATTGCATTGTACACTTTAATGGGTGAACTGCATGTTATGTGAATTATATCTCAATAAAGCATTTTTAAGGGATAAAAATAACATTACATATGGTCTGAAGAACAACTAGTTTAAGAAGCCTATTATTTCTGGGGAGCCTGGGTGGCGCAGTTGGTTGAGCAACTGACTCTTGGTTTCAGCTCAGGTCATGATCTCAGGGTCATGAGATTGAGCACCCATTGAGCCAGCATTGATTCCTGCATGGAGCCCAGTGCCCTGCATCAGGCTCCATGCTGAGTGCAGAGTCTGCTTGAGTGTCTCTCTCCTTCTCCCTCTGCCCCTCCCCCCTCACTCCTCTCTCTCTCAAATAAATAAATAAATCTTTAAAAAAAAAAAAAAAGAAGAAGCAGCCTAATATTTCTGCCATTTCCTCTGTATGTCCCTTGCCTTTTTCTATTAAAATGTAGATGTTATTTGTATATTCTGGGTATTAATCCTTTCTTAGTTAAAAGCATTACAAATGTCGTCTTCTAATTTGGTGCTCATCTTTTATACATTATTTAAGGTCTCTTTGGATGAATAGGTCTTAATTTTATTGAGTATAATGTATCCTTCTTTTCAGGTTGAGATTATGCTACATGTGACTGCTGTAGAAATTCTCCCCTCCCTCTAAAATATTTCTAGATATATATTCTCTAAAACTTTGTTTTGTTTTTCATATTTAAGTTCTAATTATGCCTGGAATTGAATTTCATATATAGTATGAGGTGGATATCCAATTATATTTTTTCCATATAAACAGTGAATTGTCCCAGGTGACATAATAGTTATTTTCTCACTAATCTGCAATGCCACCTCCCCCAAATGTTTCATTTTCCTAAATGGGTCAATTTCTGAACTTTATGTTCTGTTCCATTGATCTATATATCCATCCATTCTTAATTACTATAGTATTATAGTAAGTCCTTTTATTTTTTTTCTTAGGTGTTTCTTGACTGTTCTTGACACTTGGTTCTTCCACATACATTTAGAATCACCTTGTCTAATTGTATGAAAATAGCTATAGAATTGCATTGAAAAAAAGACACATATATATAAAGATTTCAGATCTTTATATTATTGGTCTTCCTATACATGATCTATCTTCTCATTTAGTTAGGTCTTCTTCAACAGATCTAATTAAGTTTTCTAGATTTTCTTCATTGAGGTACTGTATATCTCTATTTGATTTATTACTTGGACTTTAATCATTTTTATTGCTCTTATAAATGGTGTCTTTCCTCATATGTTTTCCAATTATTTGTCCTTGTGTATAGATATCCCAGTTGGGTTTAAATATTGTCCTTATATCCAATATTGCAATATTATTGCTAAACCTTCTTATTAATCCTAATAATTTGTATGTTGCTGTATGTTTGTAATAATTTGTAGATTATTAGGGATTTTCTATGTAATTAATTCTATCACCTATAAATAATTACAAATATGTCATTTTCATATTCCAGTACTTTTTTTGTCTTCTTGTCTTCTTGGGCAATCTCAGACCTCCAATACAATACTGAAAAAAAAAAAAAAAAGAGAGAGAGAGAGACTTGGAGAGCCAGAAAGACAGAAAGTGAAAAAAGAAGAAGGAAAGGACAAATAGGAGGGAAGAGGTGGAGAAGGAAAAGAAGGAGGAAGAGAAAGAAAAATACACATGTGGTAGGCATCTGTGTCTTGTTTTGATTTTAAAAGGAGTGTTTATACTATTTACTCTAAAACCATATGTTTGCTGTAGGTTTTCAGTAAAAAGTCTTTCTAAGGTTAAGGAAGTTTCCTTCTAAGCTTTGAACTTGCTAAGAATTAATGAATGTCTTTCTCCATCTACTAATTGTATGAGTTTTCTTCTTTAATTTTTAAGTGATAGATTATACTTAATGTTATACCAACCCTAATGTTTTGATGATTTTACATGTTTATGGGAATTCAAGCAGTAAGTATGTGCCCATGTGCACTAGTAGTTTTTCAATGATGTGTAGCAATCTCATGAAACCTAGTAGAAAATTCAAAGACCTCAACAAACTATAGTAATAGACTAATTTTTAAGTGAACACCAATTTTTAATAACCCTCAGTAATTTGCTTAAGAAATAATCCTATGGATATTATTCAGCCATTAGAATGAAATCTTGCCATTTGCAGCCAGGTGGATGGAACTAGAGTGTATTATGCTAAGTGAAATAAGTCAGAGAAAGATAAATACCATATGATTTCACTCATATGTGGAATTTAAGAAACCAAACCAATGAACATGGGGGAGGGAAGGAAAAATAAAATAAGATAAAAACAGAGAGAAAGAGGCAAACCATTAAGTGACTCTTAACTATAGGGAACAAACTGGGGGTTGTCAGGGGGGTGGGGGGTGGGGGGATGGGGTAACTGGGTGATGGTCATTAAGGAGGGCACTTGTGATGAGCACTGGGTGTTATATGCAACTGATGGATCACTAAATTCTACCCCTGAAACTAATAATACATTATATGTTAACTAACTTGAGTTTAAGTTAAAAAAAAAGAATCTTATGGAGTTTGGTCATTTTATAAGAATAATGTGAATTTATAAATATAAAATAGTTTGACCAGGAAAACTTGACAAAGAACTTGTATTTCTGGATCTGTTCAAGACCCCTCAGAAGTACCTGCACCTCCCTCTTGTAGCTGTGAGAATCGCTACTCTGGTCACAGCGCACATTCTACCAGCCACAATCTATAAATCCGTATCTATTCACCTCTTCTTACTAAAACAAAGTCTCTGCTTTTCAAATTTTGAATTACCTTACTCTCTATTTCCTGATATTTTCTCTTTGGAAAACTATTTTATTTTCTGCGTTCAAATTACCACTTAAAATATTCCATGAAGTTTTTCTTCTCTGAACACCCCATCTGATTCAATTCTTCTAGTCTTTCCATTAAACTATTATTCTTCAGCTATTGACTATTTCTAGTCCTTGGTAATGTATCATATTTGATAATGATTATGTGAGATACATAAGTAGCATAATGTCTAAAACATAAGTTGCCTTTGATATATATTATTTAGTTAAATCCTTCCATTAAATCCCTTCATTAAATTCAAGCTAGTAACATGCTATTTACAACATTGACATTTCCATATACTAAACAATATATTGTTTTGCATACAATTAATGTTCTGTGATATGTCCAAAAGCTACTCTTGCTCTCCCCCTTCCACCACCATGAAAATCTCATAGTCTGTTCTTTTAGGATGCCCTGTTTTGCTGACTACTTTTTCTTTCCTATTCATTACTGCAGTCTGCATTCCTTTATTAACCTCTTCCCTATACTTGATAAGATCCCAGCTAGTTGGACTACAAGCCCCTTATTATCAGAGCCAAGCCTGGAGATGAGATAAGGAATAATGATTATTTTTGCCCAATAAATTTACATTTAAGATTGTCAATGAACAGGGAATTTGCTGCCAGGTTTTTCTGGAGTCATTCTGTAAATCTTCTACCAAACTGATAGAAAGTTAGCATTTGAAAATGCTATACAATAATACTTTTCTGTAGACATTAAAATCAAAATTAATAAAACAAAAGAGTATGACCAATTAAAGCCCTTATTTAAAAGTCAGAATAAAAATTCTGAAAGAGACAGAGTTCAAAATTGTGAACATTAGCTGAAATAAAGGTGATTTCAATGAGATACCACCTCATACCAGTCAGAATGGCTAAAATTAACAAATCAGGAAATGACAGATGTTGGCAAGGATGCGGAAAAAGGGGGACCCTCCTACACTGTTGGTGGGAATGCAAGCTGGTGCAGCCACTCTGGAAAACAGTATGGAGGTTCCTCAAAAAGTTGAAAATAGAGCAACCGTACGACCCAGCAATTGCACTACTGGGTATTTACTCCAAAGATACAAATGTAGGGATCCGAAGGGGTACATGCACCCCAATGTTTATAGCAGCAATGTCCACAATAGCCAAACTATGGAAAGAGCTAAGATGTCCATCAACAGATGAATGGATAAAGAAGATATGGTACATATATACAATGGAATATTTTGCAGCCATCAAAAAACCCGAAATCTTGTCATTTGCAATGACGTGGATAGAACTAGAGGGTATTATGCTGAGCGAAATAAGTCAATCAGAGAAAGACATGTATCATATGATCTCACTGATATGAGGAATTCTTAATCTCAGGAAATAAACTGAGGCTTGCTGGAGTGGTGGGGGGTGGGAGGGATGGGGTGGCTGGGTGATAGACACTGGGAAGGGTATGTGCTATGGTGAGCATTATGAATTGTGCAAGACTTTTGAATCACAGACCTGTGCCTCTGAAACAAATAATACATTATATGTTAAAAAAAAAAAGAAGAAGAAGAAGATAGTAGGAAGGGAAAAATGAAGGGGGGGGAATCAGACGGGGAGACGAACCATGAGAGACTATGGACTCTGAGAAACAAACTGAGGGTTCTAGAGGGGGGGTAGGGGGATGGGTTAGCCTGGTGATGGGTATTAAAGAGGGCATGTATTGAATGGAGCACTGGGTGTTATATGCACACAATGAATCATGGAACACTACATCAAAAACTAATGATGAATGTATGGTGATTAACATAACAATAAAATTTTTAAAAAAAGAAATAGTTCTAAAGAGAAAAAAAAAAGTGATGTCAAAACTTGATTGTCAAATTCGGGAGTAAGACTATAGGGCAAATGAATCTTTAGGTCATTTCCTGTGCATGTGTAAAAAGAAAAATGGTTTAGAATAAAGAGTAGCATGTGAGCATGTGGAGAAGAAAACATAATTTTTTTTAAAGAAAAAAGTTTTATCACTTTCCAGGTGCCAGCTTTTCTTTATAGATCTTGGATATCAGCCTTTTATCTGAAATGTCATTTGCAAATATCTTCTTGCATTCCATGGGTTGCCTCTTAGTTTTGTTGACTGTTTCCTTTGCTGTGGAGAAGCTTTTAATCTTGATGAAGTCCCAAAATGTCATTTTTGCTTTTGTTCCCTTGCCTTTGGAGACATGTCTTGAAAGAAGTTGCTGTGGCCGATGTCAAAGAGGTTACTGCCTACCTTCTCCTCTAGGATTTTGATGGGTTCCTGTCTCACATTGAGGTCTTCCATCCATTTTGAGTTTATCTTTGTGTATGGTGTAAGAGAATGGTCTAGTTTCATTCTTCTGCATGTGGTTGTCCAGTTTTCCCAGCACCATTTATTGAAGAGACTGTCTTTTTTCCATTGGATGTTCTTTCCTGCTTTGTTGAAGATTAGTTGACCACAGAGTTGAGGGTCCATTTCTGGGCTCTCTATTCTGTTCCACTGATCTATGTGCCTGTTTTTGTGCCAGTACCATACTGTCTTGATGATTACAGCTTTGTAATATAGCTTGAAGTCAGTCATTTGTGATGCTCCCAGCTTTGGTTTTCTTTTTCACATTGAAAGTGTAAATTGCTCTGGGCAGCATAGACATTTCAGATAAAGGGCTGATCTCCAAGATCTATAAGGAACTTCTCAAACTCAACACCCAAAAAACAAATAATTCAGTCAAGAAATGGGCAGAAGACAAGAACAGACACTTCTCCAAAGAAGACATTCAATGGCTAACAGACACATGAAAAAATGTTCAACATCACTAGCCATCAGAGAAATACAAATCAAAACTACAATGAGATACCACCTTACACCAGTTAGAATGGCTAAAATTAACAAGACAGGAAACAACAAGTGTTGGAGAGGTTGTGGAGAAAGGGGAACCCTCTTACACTGCTGGTGGGAATGCAAGCTGGTACAGTCACTCCAGAAAACAGTATGGAGGTTCCTCAAGATGTTAAAAATAGAGCTACCCTACAACCCAGCAATTGCACTACTATGTATTTACCCCAAAGATACAGACATAGTGAAAAGAAGGGGCACATGCACCCCAGTGTTCACAGCAGCAATGTCCACAACAGCCAAACTGTGGAGGGAACTGAGATGCCCTTCAACAGATGAATGGATAAAGAAGATGTGGTTCATATATACAATGGAATATTATTCAGCCATCAGAAAGGATGAATATCTACCATTTGCATCGACATGGACGGAACTGAAGGGGATTACGCTAAGTGAAATAAGTCAAGCAGACAAAGACAATTATCATATGGTTTCGTTCATATGTAGAACATAAGGAATAGAGTAGGGGACCACAGGGGAAGGAAGGGAAAACTGAATGGGAAGAAATCAGAGAGGGAGACCAACGCTGAGAGTCTCTGGACTCTGGGAAACAAACTGAGAGTTACAGAAGGGAGGGGGTGGAGCGATGGTATAATCAGGTGATGGGTATTAAGGAGGGCACGTGTTGGGATGAGCACTGGGTGTTATATGCAATTAATGAATCATTGAACAACAAAAACTTACGATGTACTATATGCTGGCTAACTGAACATAATAAAAGAAAGAGAAAAGTTAATACTCATAAATTTTCACCTAAAGGTTGGCCTTTCCTACCTCCCCTTATGATATCATATCTTTTCTCTCATGAGCTATCCGCCTATGTGGCATGCCTTTTGGGTGAATTTCTATTAAATATACCATTGATGGGAGTCAGCTTTCTCTACTTAAACTTTATGAAATCACTATTTATTATTTTTATCTACTTCACCACAAACTCAAATTGTATTTTGATAAAGTGTGGGCTTCCAATGCTTTTGTTTCAGCAGCTTCCTGTCCTGTTAGCAAGATGGAAAAGGTGCTGGTGGGTCAGTAGGCCTCCTCATCATGGGGTGTTTGACCACAGGCCCTTTACCTTCCTGGACCTTGGTGCATTCACCGAAAAATTATGGACTCGTACCAGATGATGTTAGAGTTCCTGCCAAGTTTACCTGCCTTAGGCCAATGAAAAGAAATTAATGCAAGAGGGATTTTTTTTAAATATGGAGAGAAAATGAAACATCCATATCCTTACATGTTATCCTTCTCAATATTAACCTCTACATTTATACTCTTAATACCCTGGGCCTTGTGGGGCCTGCCAACTTCTTTATTACAAGCCTGTTTGGCAGTATGTCCTGCAATGCAGTCACATAATCCTAAACCCTAAATGTCTCCTGTTATTATAAAGTAAAAAACAGAGGAACACTGAAGTTACTATTTTCAGTACTGGAGGTCCTGAAATCAGTTTATAAATTATGTGCACATCAAAGAAATGAGAATTTCTTGTCATGAAAACATACTTTGGGTAAGACATCAAACAACAATGTTAATCAGAGTTTGAACAGAAATGTATTGTTTATTATAGAGATTTGACCATGTGCAATTATGAGAGCTGGTTCTAGAGTAAGTTACCTGTGTGTCTTCTGTTGGAGTATGAAGTCTGCAGTATCAGCATTAAGAAGAAGAAGAAGAAAAAAAGGATGATCATAAAGCAGGAGAGCAAGCTTAAACTGGAACTTATGAGGCTGACGTGGAACCAACAAGGATAACCTGGAACCTGCTGAAACCTTCCATTTTGGTGATGGGAGTGCCGGGCAGCTAGAAACAGGTGCCCTTATCATGGGCTAAACATGCACCTGGTCAAAAAGCTTAAGTAGAATCCAGTGGGAGCCAAAGAAACCAAGACCCTGGGCCCCACTGCTGCCACACACAACCAGGTGAGCCAGAGAATAAGCAACGGCACAGGTGAACTGCAATAGTACATCTTACCCTGTACCAACTGTTCAAATATCTAAAAAATTAATTAATTAAGATGGCTCTCCCTTACCTCTATTTTTCCAATTCAAATGCAAGATGTCTTTTCAAGAACTGACAGGGAAGGAAATTCTGGAATGAACATAATCCATTCCTTGTCCATATATACCTCTTGCAATCATACTGAACTTACAAAATAAGGGGGAAAAAACCAGCAAACTCATGCAAAACATAATGCAACTCTACCTCATACAATGGAAGGACACACTGATTCTCTCTCAAAAGAGTAGACAAAATCCTTTATCCATCTATGGATGAGAGCCATTCCTCTTCTAAGTCACAGCCCCTCTGGCCCTTCATCTCTTGTAACTTAAAATTGAGATATAAGTTATTATTCATAGAATTCATATCAGATGGTAGGAGAAGGTAAAAAGAAAAAAAAAACTTTCTTTGATATTTATATCAAAGTAGGAGGAAATGCACATAATTGCTATAGTTCTCATTTCTGCAATTAGCCATAGCTGGTATTTCTAACTACTTTCTTCCACTATCCATTGCATATTGCCTTTGCCTTTAGTAAACACCTTAGCTAACTGTGGTCCCTTACCTGATATGGTGACCCGACTTTTAATCCTGGAAGGTTCTGGACCTTAGTAATAATGCCAATATTCATTGTTATAGTTTTGTATTGACCTTAATCCCAGGGTTTGACAGTACTAAGAAGCACCCCAGGAGATCTCCTCTCAGACACTTTCCTCCTTACCCCTACGGTGTAGTCACAAACCAATTCTCCCTTGATAATCAACATCAATCATCCCAGCCAATGTAGTAGCCCATTCTTTGCCTGTAAATTAAAAAAACAAAAAATAAAACAAAATAAAACAAAAAACCATTGATGTGTCTCCAGGTAGTAACATTTCTCTGTGGAAACTAAGACTTCTAGAGCAGCATGATATCCTGTAGAATGAAGAGGGGATGAAGGCCACTGATGACTACATAATGACATAGGACTGTAGAGTAGCCCTAAGGTATACGAGAGTGAAGGTACACTGCTGACCCTGCCAGCTGATACCAAACTGCTCCTGATAGCCTTTACTAATAAGTGTAGATAGACAAAAGCATTCACTATATCAATAGCCATATACCAGGTACCCAGATATGTGTTGACTTGTTCCAGCAACAAAACCACATCTGTAAGTACACCTACAATTCAGGTTACCACCTGACTAAGTTTATGATAATCCACTATCATCCTTTAAGACTGTCTTCTGTATAGGCCACATAGGCAAACTAAATGGGGAATCACCACTTCTGCAACTTTCAAGCCTATACTGGTATTATGAAGATTTGCTACCAAAAAGCAGTGAGGGAGTTTTTAGGGTTTTGTTTTGTATCATTTAAAAAAGTATCTTTATTACATATACAGGGTATCCCAGAATTCTTAGAGCAGTTTTAAGTTTCAATAACTTCAAAAGTATAAATGTTACAAACTTATAAACAATTCCTTTGAAAGTTTATTGATTTAAATTTGAATGCTTATTTTGTGAATTTTTTTTAAAGATTTTATTTATTTATTTGAGAGAGAGAGAGAGGGAGGGAGCACAAGCAGGGGGAGTGGCAGAGGCAGAAGGAGAAGCAGGCTCCCTGCTGAGCAGGGAGCCCAATGCAGGGCTCGATTCCAGGACCCTGGGATCATGACTTGAGCTGAAGGCAGATGCTTAACTGACTGAGCCACCCAGGCACCCTGTAATTTTGTGAATTTCTTTATTTTTATTTTTTTGTAGGTGACCATTCTAGAAAGATAGAGAAGAGGTGTCCTGTTTGGTCATCTCAGTCACCTGCTCAATCTCCATTAGACTTTTTTTAGGATCATATAAAGAAAAGATAATTTCATTAGGTCACTCTATAACTACCACATAGATATCATGTAGATATCAAAACATTTTCTTGGATGTTCTTAAGTCTGACATTACAGACAGTCTCTGACTATTTGATTATTGAGCAGCACACAGTAAAATTTTTTTCAAAATCCAAATTAGGCTAAAATAATGAGTAGCATAGATGATGGTTATATTGAACTTTAATAAGAATCATATTGATATTTTCAATTCTTAAATAATCTTTGAAATGTCTTTTTCATAAATTTGAAGCATTTATGTTACTAAAGCTTAAGATTTCACTAAAACTTATGTGCTGTCTTTTTTAAGAGACAACTGTTTCAAACAATAATAGCACTGTATTTGTGGGATTTACAGTATATGTAGAAGAAAGTACAAAAAACAAGATCACAAAAAGTGGGAAGGAACTAAGAAGTACACTGTTGGAAGGTTCTTAACAGTCTGTAAAATAATGTAGTATTTAAAGATAAATTCTGAGGACTTCTGGGGAAGATGGCAGAGTAGGAGGATCCTAAGTTCACCTCATCCCACAGATACACCTAGATAATACCCAAATTAGTGTAAATAACCCAGAAAATGACCCAAAGACCTAACAGTAGAAACAGACACAGAGAGTTAGTCAAAATGAGGAGACAGAGAAATATGTCCCAAATAAAAGAACAGAACAAAACTGAAGCAAGAAAGCTGAACAAAACAGAGATAAAAAATATGCCTGATGGAGAATTTAAAGTAATGGTCACAAAGATACACACTGGGATTGAAAAAAGAATGGAGGACCTCAATGAGATGTTCAAAAAGAGACAGAAAACATAAAAAGAACCAATCAGAGATGAAGAACTCAATACCTGAAATTTAAAAACATTACAAGGAATAAACAGAAGATGAAAGGAAACAGAAGAACAGATCAATGACCTGGAGGACAGAGTAATGGAAAGCAATCAAGCTGAAGAGGCGAAAGAATAAAAGAATAAAAAATGAAAATAGATTCAGGGAAATAAACAATACCACCAGGCATAATAACATTTGCATCATAGGGATCCCAGAAGGAGAAAAGAGAGAAAAGAGGGCAAAAAATTTATTTGAAGAAATAATAGCTGAAAACTTCCTGAATCTGGGGCAGAAAACAGAAATCCAGATCCAGGAGACACAGGGAGCCCCCAACAAAATCAACCCAAGGAAGTCCACACCAAGACACAGTAATTAGAACAGCAAAAAGTAGTGATAGAGAATTTTTAAAGCAGTAAGAGAAAAGAAAACAGTGACATACAAGGGAAATCCTATAGGGCTATCAACTGATTTATCAGGAGAAAATTTGCAGGCCAGATAGAGTGGCATGATATATTCAAAATGCTGAAATAAACAAACCTGCAAACAAAAATACTCTCTCCAGCAAGGCTATCATTCAGAATTTAAGGATAGATGGTTTCAATAAATTATTGAACACTACATCTGAAACTAAGTATGTACTTAGTTGGCTAATTGAATTTAAATAATAAAAAAAGGATAGTTTCCCAGACAAACAAAAGTTAAAGGAATTTATTACCACTAAACCAGGTTTATAAGAAATGTTAAAAAGGACCCCTTGAGTGGAAAGGAAAGACCATAAGCAGGAGTAAGAAAAGTGGGAAGCACAAAAGCAGTAAAATTAAGTATATCTATATAAATCAGTCAAAAGATCTGCAAAATGAAAGGATATAACATATGACACCATATACCTAAAATGTGGGCAGAGAGGAGCAAAAATTTAGTGCTTTTAGAATGGTTCATACTTAAGTGACCATCAACTTAATATAGACTGCTCTACTATATATAATATAATTATGTTAAATATAATTATACTGTATTATATATAGTATATAAACCTAATAGTAACCACAAATCAAAAATTGGTAATAGATATGCAAGAACTAAAGAGAAAGGAACCCAAGTATATCACTAAAGAAAGCCAGCAAACCATGAGAATAGAGAGCAAGGGAAAGGAACAGAGAATAACTACAAATACAACCATAAAACAGTAACAAAATGGCAATAAATACATACCTATCAATAATTACTTTGAATGTAAATGAACCAAATGCTCCAATCAAAAGACATAGGGTGATGGAATGGATAAAAAGAACATGACCCATCTACATGCTGCCTACAAGACACTGACCATAAGACATGTGTAGATTGAAAGTGAGGGATGGAGAAACATTTATCATGCAAATGGATGGGAAAAGAAAGCCAGAGAGCAATATTTATATCAAACAAAACAAACTTTAAAATAAAGACTGTAACAAGACACAAAGAAGGACACTACATAATCATAAAGTGGGCAATCCAATAAGAAGATAAAATTGTAAATATTTATGCACCCAAATAGGAGCACCCAAATAAATAAAACAGTGAATAACAAACATAAAGGAACTAATCAGTAATAATACAATAACTACTAGTAGGAGACTTTAACACCCCACCTACATCAATGGACAGATCATCCAAAGAGAAAATCAACAAGGAAAACAGTGGCTTTGAATGACACACTAGACAAGAAGGATTTAAGATATATTCAGAACATTTGATCCTAAAAGAGCAGAATACACTTTCTTTTCAAGTGCACACAGAACATTCTCCAGAATAGATCATGTATTAGGCCACAAAACAAGCCTCAATAAATTCAAAAAGACTGAAGTCATGCCATGCATCTGTTTCAACCACAATGCCATAAAACTAAGTCAATCACAAGAAAGAATCTGGAAAGACCACAAATATATGGAGGTTAAATAACATGCTATTAAACAATGAGTAAGTCAACCAAGAAATCAAAGAGGAAATAAAAAAATATGTGGAGACAAATGAAAGTGAAACCACAATCATCCAAAATCTTTGCAATGCAGCAAAAGCAGTTCTAAGGGGGAAGTTTATGGCATAACAGGCCTACCTCGGGAAGCAAGAAAAATCTCAAATAAACAACCTAACCTTACACTTAAAGGAACCAGAAAAAGAACAAATGAAGCCTAAAGCCAGCAGAAGAAGGGAAATAAGATTAGAGCAGAAATAAGTGATATAAAAATTAAAACAAACAGAACAGATCAATGGAACCAGGAGCTGTTTCTTTGAAAAGATCAACAAAATTGATAAAACTTTAGCTAGAGTCATAAGACAGAGAGAGAGAGAACTCAAATACACAAAATCAGAAATAAAAAAGAAGAAATAACCAACCCAACAGCAATACAAAGGATTATAAGAGAATATTATGAAAAAATATATGCCAACAAATTGGACATCCTAGAAGAAATGGACAAATTCCTAGAAACATAGACCCTCCCAAAAGTAAACCAGGAAAAAAAGGAAAAAAATGAAAAGACCAATTACCAGTAATAAAATTCAATTAGTAATCATAAAACTCCCCACAAAAAAAAGTCCAGGACCAGACGGCTTCACAGGTGAACTCCACCAAACATTTAAAGAAGAATTAATATCTATTCTTTTGAGAACAGGCAGGAAAATTACCAAATTCATTCTATGAGACCAGCATTACCCAGATACTAACACCAGATAAGGACACTACAAAAAAAGAGAACTATAGGCCAATATCTCTTCTTAAAAATGGAACTGGAGGGTATTATGCTGAGCGAAATAAGTCAAACAGAGAAAGACATGTATCATATGACCTCACTGATATGAGGAATTCTTAATCTCAGGAAACAAACTGAGGGTTGCTGGAGTGGGGGGTGGGGTGGGAGGGATGGGGTGACTGGGTGATGGACACTGGGGAGGGTATGTGTTCTGGTAAGCGCTGTGAATTGTGCAGGACTGTTGAATCTCAGATCTGTACCTCTGAAACAAATAATGCAATATATGTTAAGAAAGAAAAAAAGAAGAAGAAGAATGTAGCAGGAGGGGAAGAATGAAGGGGGGGAAATCGGAGGGGGAGAAGAACCATGAGAGACAATGGACTCTGAAAAACAAACTGAGGGTTCTAGAGGGGAGGGGGTTGGGAGGATGGGTTAGCCTGGTGATGGGTATTGAGGAGGGCACGTTCTGCATGGAGCACTGGGTGTTATGCACAAACAATGAATCATGGAACACTATATCTAAAACTAATGATGTAATGTATGGGGATTAACATAACAATAAAAAAATTTAAAAAAAAAAAAAAAAAAAAAAAAAATGTATGTATACTGCCAGAAATTTTAGTTGTTGAAATGTGCCACAATGAGAAAGGTTGAGTACCCTTTGCTTCACATTTTTCAATAGATAATTTTATACATCTTTATGGGTTAACAACCACCTATAAATGCTGATGACTGAACCCTAGCCTATTTCCTGAGCTACATTACCACAGATATAATAATTGGGTACCTACAAATCAATATGTCTAAAGTCCAATTCACCATCTTCTGCCCCCTAATCTATTCTTTATCTCAGTTAATGACACAGCAATAAACATAGTTTCCAAATCAGAATTTGTTGTTCCTCTGGACCTCTCCTTCCTCAACCTCAATATCCTACCAACTTCTGTCATTTAACTCCTAAATACTTCTCAACACTAGCCACTCTTCTTCATTCCCACTACATTTCTGCCTTAATTTATGCTCTCATTTCCTCAACAATGAATTAGTGCATTATCCTCCCTGCTTGTAGTCTTGTCTTCCTCTTCATAGTGTATAACTCAGTTATATATTTGGTGATGTCCATTTTGTCTTTAGCAGGAGTCAGTTGTCCCCATGTGCTTAGAGAGTTCAACAGAAACTTCTTTGCACCTTCCCTCATGAACTGTGTTCCAGACAGCTCAGGCTGTTATAATGAAGTACCATAGACTGGCTGGTTTATAAATGACAGAAATTTATTTCTCACAGTTCTAGAGGCTGGAAATAGAGATTAGGGTGTCAGCATAGTCAAGTTCTTGTGAGACCCTTTGCCAGGTTGCAGACTGCCAACTTCATGTTGTATCCTCACATGGCAGAGAGCACAAAGAGGAGACAAGCTCTCCCATGACTCAACTCCTATCAGGGCGACCATCCCATTCATGAGGGCTCCCTCCTCATGACCTCATCTAATTCTAATCACATCCCAAAGGCTTCACCTCCTAATACCATCACACTGGGGGGACAGGGTTTCAACATGTGAATTTGGAGGGGACACAAACATTCAGTCCATAAAAGACTGTTCTAATTTATTACATTCATTTCTTTACAGTTCTATTTTCTGCACTTATGTATTAATTCATTCACTCTTTCACTAATACTTACTAGGTATACCTTGTGTCCGACATCATATGTCAGAGATAAAGCTATACATAAGAGAAACAACATCCCTGACCTTACTACATTTGCAATCTATTAGGGAAAAAGATAAAAACATAAGTATACTAGTAAATAATTTTGTAAACATACAAATAAAATAATGTAATTTCAGTAGATGGTAAGTACAATGAAGAAAAATGAAGCGGGGCTAAATGGCATTTAATGAAGAGGAGGGGCTCCGTTTTAGATGGGAATACTGGAGGAGGTCACTTTGAGGAGTTAACATACCAGTCACAGCCAAAGGTAACAGCTGGTGTAAAAGTTGAGGCAGGAACTAACTTACTAAAACAGAAAACAGCAAAAAGGACTGGAGTGAGCCAATGGGAGAGTATAGGAAATGAGGTCAGAGGCTGTCTAAGTCAGATTATGTAGGCCTTTGTAATAAGTGTTTGAATTTTATTTTAGTTTATAAGAACATTCATTCATTCATTCATTCATTCATTCATTCAACTCAACAAATGTTTATTGTGTGCCTACTTTTACTGAGCAGTGTTCTATGCACTGGAGATACATCAATGGGCAAAAAATGGAAAAAAAAAAATCCCTTTCGTCACTGAGCTTCCATTCTATGGGAGAGAAGAAGAAAATAAATGATAAAGCAAATTATGTAGTGTGTTGAAAGGTGATTAAGTCTTAAGGAAATAAATAGGGTAAAAGCATTGGAAAAAAAGTTCGAGTGGAGAATAGCTGTGATCTTAAATAGGGTGGTCACGGTAGGCCTTACCAAGAAGGTGATATTTGACAAAAACTAGGAGGAGTTAAGGGAATGAGCCATGATAATATCTGGATAAAGAGCATTCCACACCAAGAGAACAACCAGTACATACAAGGCCTAAGGGAGGATGTGTGGCATGTCTGAGGAATAGCAAAAAGACCAGTATAGCTACAGAGGAGTCCTCCTTCACTACTTGGGAAAGAACAAAGGTTTGGAGCAGGCTTGAGGGAAGGAGGGACAAGTGAGAGTTCACATGAGTCTTTTAGACATCCAAGTGAAGAGGTCTGGTATGCAGATGAGTAGAGAAGTCTAGACTTTGAGAGAGAGGCCTGGACAAGAGAAATACAGCTTGGAAGTGGTGTAGTTTGGTTTTTATTTCATAATTATAACCTGAACTCTGAAGTCTAACTAGCTTTTGAGAAGGGAAAGGAAATATGGAATCCAAAGAATTGTATCAAATAGAAAATGAAGATTATAATAAACAAGATTGAGAAGCTCTACTCAGCTACCAAATGGAAGGGTTTTGTGAGTTAAGACTGAAAACAAAATCACATTTATCAGACTTGCCCACCCTCAGCAATGGTGTTTTGCTGGTTTTGCCTTTCCTAGATCCAGCCTGGCTACACGCCACCCTCCACCTTGCCAAAGACCATGTCCTTATCTTTCAACCAATCATCTTAAAAGTGCAAAGGGAAAAGGCTGGGAGCCCACGGCTATAACATGGACAAGACACCAAGGCCTCATCTCTAAAATAAGGCTCATGTTAGCAAATTTCTCCCTGGAGATGACCTTGATTTGAAGTCACTACTCCACTCTGGGACACAATCCCAGGAACAATTCCGTTCAACCACAAACTCCCAAATCATCTTCCTCAGGGAAGAGAAGTCTTGGAACCTTTTCTACATGAGCTGAAGGGAAACGTAGTCCCAGGGACCACTGCCAACTCCTGTGGCAATGCTGAAATATACAAGAAGGTTGGCCACTGCTTGTTTTTGCTTTTGCTATCTTCTATTTTTTCTTGTTTGTAGGCTAGTGAAACGAATCTAGTAGAGAGGAAAAATGATAATATTAGAGATCACATAGTTACCAGAGCATTGTGCTTGAGTAAGTGAACAGGGAGGGGTTCCAATCCAACAGGAGAAAGACCAACTTCATCTGGGAGCATGAAGTGTTCATCTACAGAAATAGGTGGGAAGGCAAACTATGTAATGCAAAGGTTGGTATGTGGAAGAGTTTCCAGCAGTGGAAAAGGATGATCACATTTATCTTCTGTGCCCTGTGAAGTGATGAAGCTGTAAGGGAAGAATTGAAGCAAGACACTCAGAAGTCTTCATTAGGACTCTGGGAAGGAGACGAGGGTGACTTGAACTTGAATGGGAGCTGTGGATGTGATGCAAAGTCATAACTGGGATATATTTTAAGGCAATACTCATAGAAATTACCTTAGATTTGGCAAGAAAGAAATGTCAAGGATGGCTTTTATGCTTTTGGTTTTTGCAACTAGGATTATAGGTACCATTATTTGAGGGAGGAAACTAGGCAAGGAAAGTTTTGGGATTACTTGTGACACTTTAATTCTGAGAAGTCTATGATGCAGCCAAGGTGGTCACATAAAGCAGGAAATAGTTGATAGCACCTCATGGGAAGATGAGCCCCCAAAAAAGACGAGCCTAGAGAGAACAGTGTGTAGAAGCTGATTCATACTGATTCTCGAAGAATTTTGTAAATCAGGTGTTGAACACAACCATCATTAAAAATTAAATTAGAACAATTTATAATTAAATAAATTATATTAAAAATATAGGTAATAAAAGTTTAAACTCATGACTTTCCAGTTACTTTATTACATTTTGCTATGATCCACATTCTTGAGATTACTTACATCTGTGTGTCTTTACATCTCTTCCCAACTCCCCATTTGGTGTCAGCACAGGGGTAGCTTGAAATCGGTCATGCTGGAAGTATTTACACCATGGTAATTGGCAAATGCTTCAAATTAGAGCTTTATTTCCCCCAGAGAGCTGGTTACTATATATTAACTAGCACACTACTGTCTAGAGATATACATTTGTTTGTCATCAGAGATGGTTTTTATTCCACATTACTGAGATGAGTATAAATAGAGAAGACAAGGCCAGGACTGCACATTTAGATGTCAGAAGAGAAGGAAAAATTTTTTAAAAAGAGAGACTGAGTATCAGTGGTCATCCTGATTCCCAAGATAAAAAATCAGGAGTACATGACATCCTGGAAGATGAGGGAAGAGTACATATACAGAATGTGATCAATTATAGCAACTCTTGCTGATACATAGTTGACACTGAGAATTGACCATTCACTTTGCCCTTATGGGAGGTGGTTAGTGACTCTAACCAAAATGATTTCAGTGAAATGGTAAGGATGAAAATCTAATTGCAGGAAGCTTCAGGAAGTACGCAATGCAAAAGAAAAAAAAAGAAAAAAAAGTGACAGGAGTAAGTATAAGAAGGAGTTTGGCTGTAAAAAAAAAAAAAAGCAGAAAAATGAGACAGCAGCTAGAGGCAGACGTGGGTGAAGAAAGTTTGGTTTTGTTTTCAAAGAAAGGAGCTATTGTGCCATATTTGCATTCTTATGCAGAAGACCCAGCAGGTATTATAGATTGCTACTACAGGATGGAGAAGGACCAACTGCAAAGTCCTTGAAAAAGAAAGAGGATGGGATTGAGTACAATCAGTGGAGGGATTGGCTTATACATACAGGAAAGAAACAGATCATCCATTACAATATTAATTCTAAGGCAGAGCACGTGGTGGGGGAAACCAGAGTATGCCAGCCCAAAATATGCCACCTCGGTATAAGAATTATTTTGAACTAGAGGCAAATGAGAACTTACAGATAGAGAAAGAAGCCTTTCTAGAGTTTCCATTACCTAAGAACAGAAATTTCTGCCAGCTGAGGATTGCCAAAACTCCCCTCTCCCAGGGAAGTTTCTTGGCCATGAAGACAGAAAGTCAGTGGTGAAAGGGCCAGACACAAATCTTACTCAAGTAGTTTCCCCCATGTAGGAACCTTCCCACAGTCTGCTGCCCTTGGAAGCCTAAAATCCTTTTCCTTTGTCTTGTCACATTTCTACAAATTCATTGTTCTTTGTTAAGATTCTGTATAAGCCTAAGTTCTAACAACTCCTTTGAGTTTCTCATCAGTGGGTTCTCCCACATGTACACACAATGCACATGTTGATAAATTCTGGTTTTGTCTTGTTAATATATCTTTTTCAGGTTTTGTTTTGTTTTGTTTTGTTTTTTGCAGGCCCAACCACTGAAGCTAAAAATGTAGAGGAAGCTTTTTCTCCCCTACAGTGGATACAGGTGAAATGGTCCACCCAATCACCTGTCTACCTAACTCACACCACCCATACCTCAGGCTTCAGCTCAAGTGTAATTTGTTCCAGTGAGCATTCCTGGACCCCCAACTATGCCCAACTGGCCTTATCTGTGCTCTCCTAGCACCCCGACAAAGTGTACAATACGTCACTTTTCATAACACATTGACATGATCCCTTTCCAGGTGCTTCTCACAACCTGGTGCTCCTTAATAGAGCCCCTCGGGTCTCAGGCCCAGCACAGTACCGGCACACAGGAGATCCTCAATACATGTTATTAAATGGAATGAAACGGAAGAAGGGCAACAGGTATAAAGAAAATGAAATAATAAAGGAAAAGGTGTCACCATTTACTGGGGATCCCATTCAGATAGGAACCACAGGGGATTTCTATCTTGAAGATGCAGAAATAATGAAAATTAAATTTGTAAAAACTAAACCAAGGAGAAAATACAAGAAAACCTGGCAAAAGAAAATATGGCATACTTTGGTATTAAGCAGGCTTCAATTCAATTTCAGAACACCAGCCTTCAAAGAAACATAGATTTTAAAATATCTCACAGAAATATTACTCAAACGTAAGTGTGGTTTTCAAACAAATGGTTTTGGATCATTTTTCAATACCATGTTTATTTTGAGAGATTCAAAAACACTGTTATCCTGTCATCTGTTCTCCAGATTTTTTTTCCCTAGTCATTTCTTTGCCTTTCCTATCACCTTAATTTAAAAGCAATCAAATGTGCTGTCACAGACACTAGATTATAACTGTAGGTACAAAACAAATAATGAGCAATTCTTTTAAAAAAGAGAGTGTATAACCACTGCCTGCATACAATATAACTAAGGAGACAAGGCAGGCAAGAATTTTCTCTGATAACCTCCCTTAATATGAAATTGGTCCGTCAATCTCCAAGAAACCCCAGGCTCTGTACTTAATAAATAATCCTAAATATGTTCTGCTTTTCCTAAGAAGAATGAAGAACTCTGAACTCAGAGAACTTGCTTCCTTTGGATCCCTCCTAAGGCAGACACCAGGCCTCAAACTCAGAGAATTTTGCTCTAACTCTGATGTTCCTTGGAGGGCACTGAGGAATTAATTTTCCACTTTCCCCACCTTCTCCCCTCTACGCCCCACCTGATTCTTAGTTAAAATCTCTGCACTAAATACTACTCCTTACTGCTTCAGAAGTCAGGATTCCTTATTCCAGTGTTTCCCAAATATGCCATGTGAGTTACCTAGTGTGCTCTAAAATACGGATTCAGTACAAGACTTGCCTTTGGAGACTGATTCAGTAGGTCTGAGATGGAGCCCAGGCAAATGTCCTAACAGAGAGATAACGGCCTAAGCTTTTGTTTCAGTCATTTGATTTGTTTATAGGTGACTTCTTTCAGAGAAGCATTTAAGATGCCTAGCCACAGGCTGGACTAAGAGAAACTTCCAATGATTCACAGTGTGACGAGAAGCATCCCAAGTTGTCACTGCTCTGCTGGGTAATCAACAGACCTGTTGTGCACCCAGTGCTCACCTGCTCAGCATGAACAGGAGATAGGCTGGGAGTCAAGCAATGGTGGTCTCCACTCTCAGCCTTTCACCGTCAGCTGTCTGCAACTTATTTAAGACTCTGGCTAACACATTTCTCACCTAGGAAGTGTTGGATTTCATGATCTGGGAGGGTAGCTGCCTACTCTACAGGTAAAACAGGCCCATCCATCCTGACCTCTCTTAGGCTTCTAGGGAAAATTGCTAACTATGATGGATAACTGTCCTACAGCCCTGAGGGATCCTTCTCTGAGGAAATGCAAAACTGAAATATTCCCTTTGCCATTTGTTGTTACAGGTTGAATTGTATGCCCCCCCCCCAAAAAAATATGTTGAAGTCCTAACTCCCACTATCTTAGAATGTGACCTTATCTGGAAATAGGATCCTAGCAGATATAATCAAACGAAGATGGGGTAATGCTGGATTAGGATGGGTCCCAATCCAATGTCCAGCATCCTTATATAAAAAGGGAAGTTTGGACGCAGAGACAGTAAGACAACAGCGATGTGAAGACAGAGGCAAGACTGATCGAAGCCTCTACAAGCCAGTAACACCAAGGGTGGCCGGCAGCCACTGCAAGCTAGAAAGAAGCAAAGAAAGATTCTCTACTAGAGCCTTCACAGAGAGCATGGCCCTGTCCACCTTGATTTCAGACTTCTGGCCTCTGAAACTGTAAGAGGATAAATTTCTACTGTTTTAAGCTACCCAGTTGGTAGCTTATTAGAGCAATCCTTGAAAACTAATTCACCATTTACCTGATAAAACACAACCACAGAATCATGGTTATTAGAACTATATTTAACTTAGAGCTAATACTCATACACTTATTCACCTTTTATTTATTGTTTTTTTTTTTTTTTTAAGAGAGAGAGAGAGGAAGCACGCAAGTGGTGGGGAGGAGTAGGGGGAGAGGGAGCAGGAGAGAGGAAATCTGAAGCAGGCTCCACACTCAGTGCAGAGTCCAATGCGGGGCTCCATCTCATGACCCCGAGATCATGACCTGAGCCAAAATCAAGAGTCAGACACTTCACCAACTGAGCCACCCAGGCGCCCCACTTATCAACCTCTTTAAAAAGAATTGTAAAAAAGGAAAAATTGGACTGTAAAAGTGTGTACAGAAAGCAACCTCTCTCCCACCCCTGCCTCCTACCATCCCAACTTCCCCTCCATGTGACACTGAAATCCAATGTTGTTAACACATCGCCCTAGCAGTTTACAAATAGTGGAAAAGGAAGGAAACTGAACATGTAGGACTGGAAACATTTGGCATGCTAATCAACTGCAAAAATAGCTTTATCAGACTGGAATGAGATTGGGGTTTTGCCGATGTGCCTGACAGACAAAAATATTTAATGTTCTAGGACACAGAGAGAAATACTCTGGAGTTTTGCTATAATGTTACCCCTTACAATTCAGAATTCGATGTATGGGTTCATCCTGGATGTCATTCAAATTGGGCTTATTAAGGAAGATCCTCAGGGAGTCTTCTTTTAACAACTCACACACCTAAAACCTGGGACAAAGAATGCCTCCAAGCAATCAGGCTCCTATGGAACCAGTCTCATTCTGGTTGCTGTGGAAGCACTAAAATATTATAAATAGACCAGGAAAATGGGGGAAATGCAGTCTTCCAAACTGAACTTACTATACATCATTTGTTTCCTCTCTTCAAGGATTGGCTGCTAGCCATCAAATTTTCCAAAGACAAAGAGAAATGAACTATTCCCTCTGCTTCTCGTACTATTGAACAACTCACTCACTGAGGAATAAATGTTTCCCTATGTCCGGTCTCCCAAATAAGACCTGTAAGACTTTCCTCCAGGAAACATACAAATAAAAATAAAGGCAGGTGGGATAAAAGAGGTCTGGTGGAGGACAGCATGATAATGAGGAATTTGCTGGAAACCTGTCAGGACATTCAGTGCCTCTGTTAGTTTTGTGTGTGATTCCTAAAAAATATCCTGCCCCTGGCTTTCTTTTTTTTTTTTATCTTAATGAAGTGGTAAGGGGAATAATTTCAATCTGCAAGAAGTTTCTTTTAATTGGCCCATATGAAAAATTTGAAGAATAATATCATTTCCATGAAATGGTACCGGTAAATTTACCCCCGGCCACCAAGAAAATAAGAGCCACTGACTTGACTGGAATTGACTCTAATTTTTGCCTCCAGATTTGGCAGAATAATCCTATAGCTGGAATTCAGATCTAACAAAAATCACTGCATGAGTACAAGTCATAATTAGGCAATTACGGGTTCTAATGATGTGACTGTTTGTATTTATACTGATAATGTAATTAGTCTTCATCAGATTATGGGCTCAAATAGACTAAAGATTTCTTTCTTTTTTTTTTTAAGTGCTCCTCATGCCAAAATCATTCTAAAGGAATTACGTTGTTATTACCTACAAGACAAAATATGCTTGTAGTCTTCTCTATATTTCTTAATGCACAGAATAGGGTGCAATAAAACATTACACAAACATAAAGCTTTCTTCTTGGGTCCCCCACCACTGCTTAACAGAAACACATACACACACACACACTCCAGAGGCATTAATGACTTTTCCATTGACTGCCCCTTCAATGCAGACATGTGTTATTTTTACCACAGAGTACTGGAATCTTGAAGTACAAAAGAAATAAACACTAGGTATATATTTTTCCTCATATCTGTATTCATTTATGGAGTAGCCAATAGTCTTAATCTCTCTAGATAGACTAGTTCTTCCTAGAGCACTTTATGGGATCTTTTTCTTCCCTGCTAGTTCAACCCTTTCTCATATCCCAACCATGAGCTGAATTCTCTATCTTATCCCTTAAGCTCCAGAAACTTAAAACATCTCATTCATAGGAAACAGACGCCCACCCAGCAAATTAAAAGTGAAACTCTTGCCTCAAAGACTTTTGAACCTTAACTCTAGCATTTCCCTGTCTTGAATATTCTGTCCATTTTACACTTCTGCTCCAGACATGGTACAAATCTGATCACCACATTATGCTCAAAACTCTTAAACACTTTTGTAAACCTACCTTTACCCCCATTCTGTCTTCAAAGAACTACACATTCACCTGTAAAAGAATTCTTCATGTAACTTATACTTAAGTCACATGTTATAATAGTTCTAACAATAGAGAAGCAAAATCAGACAGTGGATGACACAAGGGCTCTTTATCAGACTGCTCTGAATTCAATCCCAACTCTGTCAAGTACTATCTGTGTGACCTAGGACAGTTTACTTAACTAGTCTGTTTCTCAGTTTCCTCATCGATAAGATGAGAATAATTTATATGTTTTTCATAGGCCCATTAAAAGGATTTAGTGAGAGAGAAGATTTTTTAAATAAACAATAGGAAAGATTCAAGAAACTGGGGCGTCTGGGTGGCTCAGTCAGTTAAGTGTCTGCCTTTGGCTCAGGTCATGATCCCAGGGTCCTGGAATCGAGCCCCGCATCAGGCTCCCTGCTCAGTGGGGAGTCTGCTTCTCCCTCTCCCTCTGCCCCTCCCCCAACTCATGCTCTCTCTCATGTACTCTCTCAGATAATTTAAAATCTTGTTTTTTAAAAAAAGAAAGATTCAAGCAGCGCCTGGGTGGCTCAGTTGGTTAAGTGTCTGTCTTTGGCTCAGGTCATGATCCCAGGGTCCTGGGATCGAGCCCCACGTGGGACTCCCTGCTCAGTGGTGAGTCTGCTTCTCCCTCTGCCTGCCGCTCCCCCTGCTTGTGGTCTCTCTCCCCCATCCCATCAAATAAATAAATAAAATCTTAAAAAAAAAAAAGATCCAAGAAACTAAACTTGAAATAGAAAAATTAATTAAATCCACATGGAGGGCAGTGGAGAAAGAATAGAGGAAGAAATTCAAATTAAAAATGTGAAAGGTGGGGTGCCTGGGTAGCTCAGTTGGTTAAGCATCTGCCTTCAGCTCGGCTCATGATCCCATGGTCCTGGGATCGAGCCCCACATCGGGCTCCCTGCTCAGCAGGGAGTCTGCTTCTTCCTCTCCCTCTCCCCCAGCTTGTGCTCTGTCTCGCTCTGTCAAATAAATAAATAAAATCTTTTTTAAAAATGTGAAAGGCACATGATGTGATGAGCACTGGGTGTTACATGCAACTGATGAATTATTGAACTCTACATCTGAAACTAATGATGTACTATATATTGGCTAATTGAATTTAAATTTTAAAAAAATGTGAAAGGAGCACCTGGGTGGCTCAATTGGTTAAGCATTCGACTCTTGATTTTGGCTCAGGTCATGATCTCAGGGTTGTGAGATGGAGCCCCACTCTGTGCTCCAAGCTGGGCATGGAGCTTGCTTAAGATATTCCCTCTCCCTCTGCGCCCCTCCCCCCATTTGCACACATGTGCACACTCTCTAAAAATAAAAAATAAATGTGAAAGCCTAACTCAAAAAGACATGTCAGCATGCAAAGAAAACTATAAACAGATTAAAATAATTGTAGAGAATATGAACAATATAGAAGATGAAGAGAAAGGAGACATCATATGGTACCTTGTATGAGAGATGTCAGAAATAGTTGTTACTGGAAAAGAACCCAGAATAAATGTATTAGTAAACAAGCCAGTAGAAGAAAATCTTTCTAAACATAAGGAAATCCAGTGCATACAATTGAAAGGGGCTACTATTTTCCAAGAAACATCAAAGAAATGTTACACCTAACAACTTTGTGATACCATTTTCAAATGGCAATAACAATGATGATGATAGAATTCTTCATTCAGCCACCTCTTACCTCCACCCCATCTCCCGAATAGTTACTTACAGAAAAATAAAAACCAGCCTGACCTCTAACTTCTCTTCTGCAATATTAAATGTCAGAACTAAACTGAGCAAAATTCAAGCTATTACTGAAGTTCAAAGTATAAAGCATTTCAGCCATGCAAAGGCTTAGAAAACACACTTCTCTTTAAAGAAATTCCTTGAAGCCCTCCAACTGACCAAGAGAACAGAGCTAACAAGGTCCTTGAAGGCCAGTCAAAAATAGATATTAAGTCTAAGAATAAATTTTAAGTCTGGTTATAAAGTTGAATGCAAAGCAAAATATGTCCCCCAAAGGGAAGATACAGGATATAAAAACCATAATGTGAGTGCAATCACTAGGGTGTAAAATACAGGAGGATCAGTGTAAAAGACTCAGAATTCAGAGAGGGTAGTGGATGCTGTGCTGCTAGAGAAAGTAAAGGTGTCCTAGATTTCATGTCAAAGAGGAGGACCCAAAAGAAAACCCTTCAAGTATCCCCTATTAAACACGGTTTGAGAAAACTTTTGAGTTTCATGGAATGGAAACAAGATATATGTTTCCCAAAATATTTGACAATATAAAAGCAAGGAAAATAGACAGAAAATGAAAGAAACACTAGGGAGGCAGTTCTGTTAAAGTATCAAACCACAAACAGAATTAATAGCAACTATAGCAAATCTGTCAGCTATGACCTTGATATTACATAAATGGACATTATATGAGTTTCCCAATGAAAAGACAAATAGTCTCCTATTTGGTTACAAAATTAGAGAGATGGGGAGTGGGCTCTTAAATGTAGAATAGAAGCAATTAAAGCATACTGATACAAGATGACTTTTTTAATGAAGAATGGGTGGAGGATTTTTGTCAAAAAAATAGCTATGGTCAAATATTAAAAGCAGATAAAAAGTAATTCTAAGTAAATATTACATGAGATAAAATCAAGTATAGCAATAATGATAGGATGTAAAATAATACAACTACCATATACTACTACTAACTGTAATAACTACTAATAAAAATACAACTTCCTTAAGTGTTAGGCACCAAAGTAATATCGTACCATTGTACATGAGGTAAAAATTATTATATAAGTTTAAGAAAAGTATTAAAAAATAATATTAGCGGGGCGCCTGGGTGGCTCAGTCGTTAAGCATCTGCCTTCGGCTCAAGTCATGATCCCAGGATGGTGGGATGGAGCCCCACATTGGGCTCCTTGCTCTGCAGGAAGCCTGCTTCTCCCTCTCCCACTCCCCCTGCTTGTGTTCCTTCTCTCGTTGTGTCTCTCTCTGTCAAATAAATAAATAAAATCTTTAAAAAATAATAATAATAATAATATTAGCAAGAGCCTTTAGCATATCTTTGAAGGCTCTAGGAGTATTCTGCCTGGCCTCTACCTGGCTTCTGGTGGTTGCCGCTTTTGTGGCATTCCCTGGCATCCCATGGCTGTGAGTTACATCACTCCATTCTCTGCCTCTGTCTTCAACTGGCCTTCTTACCTATGTGTCTCTGTATGTTCACTGGTCTGCTTATAAGAACACTAGTCATTGGATTTAGGGCCTACCTTAATCTGAGTTCATCTTAACTAATTACATCTGCAAAGACCCTAGTTCCAAATAAGGTAACATTCTGAGGTCCCTAATGGACATGAATTTTGAGAGGACATTAGTCAATCTAGTATATTATGCTATAAAGAAAATCTTAAGAAATCCCCAACTTTGGAAATATTACAGATCACTTTTTCTGACTATGACAAAATAAAGCAGAAAAAGAATTACTTTGATATTTTAGAATTTTCTCCTAAAGTACTCTCAAGGCTGAGGAAGAAATGAGATCAATACACAATTTAAAAATAACGGTGAAAACTATACTTACAGAAATGTAAAGAATACTGTTTAAAATGCACTCAGAGGAAAATTTATATTTTTAAAGTATTTCTTATTAAAAATGAAATGATTAAATAAGCTAAGCATTCAACTCAATATCCAAGGGAAATAACACAATGAAGTAGGAAGAAGAAATAATGAAGACAGGAGATACTAAAGATACAGCATCTAGTAAAATTGATAAATAAATCTAAATGACAGTTCTTCAAAAATATGAATAAAATAAATCTCCAAGCAGAATAAGCAGGGGGTGAGGTTGGGGGTGGGGAGGGAGAAAAAGAGAGAGAATGGCTGAAAAGACAACATAAACATTGGATGGTTAATGGGATATAATCACAGTAAACAGGATGGTTCTTAAACAGTACAAATAATGTTGCAGCTGCAATCATCAATCAATGTAGAATCAAAGAAGAGATCCTTCTTCAGGAGTGGGACACCCATCTTACCTGCTGCCAGGAATGTGAATACATATGGACACCCTCTCCAGGAATGGGAATTGTGCAAGGCCCAAGGGAGCCCCTCACCCAAAGTCACACTTCCCTCCTTGGAGGCAGTGCACACATAATGACTGGTCAACTGGGGAAAATTCTGCAGAGCCATCCTAACTCCAGAGTTCCCTATAGTATCAGCTAAAGCCTCTGTTGCTACCAGTCCATTCCTCCCCCTGCCCAATATTGCTCCCCTCAACATTCACAGTGTACTCTGCACACAAATCTCAAAGGTTCCAAGTCCATCTCCCAGGGAACCAGAATTGCAATGGGAACTCTTTATGTCTGCCTCACCTCTGTCTTCCTTTGATCTTTCCACTGTTCTGACCACAAATAGTGTCTGGTGCAAAATAGGTAATCAATATTGCTGAAAGAACCAATGAATAAAGAAGGCAGAAAGGAAAATATAAATTTAAAAAACCAACTCCAAAAGATACTGAGACCTGAAAATATCTGCAGAAGAAACTGGAAGGTATAAAAAAAGTATGAAATTGTCCCCTGACCCATCCCTCCAAAGATGTCTGACATAATTATTTTATGAATCAAAACATTTAAGGAGAAAGTAATTATGGACCACAGGAAAATGTGGCTATCTTCTCATGCCAGTTTATGGAATAAACATATTCCTTATCCAAATATTAAAATCTGACAAACCAATCACAGATAATCTCCTTGTGGATATCTAGGAAAATCTTAGATTAAAATATTGGCAAATCAAATCCAAAGACTATTGAAAGAATAAAGCATTGTGACTAAGCAAAGGTAAACCCTGTGAATGCTGAGATGTTTCAACATAGAGAAATCTATTACCTTGAATCATCACATCATTAAGTCAAAGAAGAAAGACTATATAAGCATTTCCAAATATGCTAGAAAGGTATGAGGCAAAATTATCTTTATTCCTAATAAAATTCTTGAAAACTAAGTACAGATTAATACTTTAGTGATATAAAGAAGAATATTCATCCAAAACATCAAGCCATCAACATTCTTCTCAAAAGTCAATACTTTTAGATGAATGATTGCCAAACACTGGGATGGAGGAGGGCTTTGTAAGCACTACTACGTACATACTTAAGTTTTCATTTGCCTGTAGGCAATTACAAAAACTATTTAAAAAATCCAAAACAATCCAAGTTTTAACAAACTGAGGAAATATTTATTACAGAAAACTGTATTATGTCTGATAAATAAGCAACTGTTATAAAATGAATAAAAACAAGTTGAACACTCAATGGAAAAATGGGTCAGGACTACAAATAGGCAATTCACAAAAGAAGAAATAAGAACAGCCAATAAATATTTGAAAACAAAAAACATATTCAATTTTAGAAATTAAAAAACTGTAAATTAATATATGCCAGTGAAAAACCATGGTGTTCTACAGATCTCAAATATAGATGCTGGGACGGTAAATTGTTCCTACCTTTCTCAAGAGCAGTTTGGTAACATGTATCAAAAGCCTTAATATTTATAGATTCTGATTCAAGTAAGTCTGCATACAGGAGTCTCAATAATGTCACAAAATGTATGTATAAAAATGCTTAGCAGTTTTTTATAATATAAAAATAAAAGCAATCTAAACATCCAGAATTAGAAAATGGTTAAGTAAATTATGATCCATCCACATGATGGAATTATTTACTACCTCTAAAAATAAAATTTTCTAAAAATTTTTAATAACAGGAAAAATAATGATATATAATACAAAGGTACAAAAGCAAGATACAAAATAGTTTGTAGTATATGACTCCATCCAAAATATGAAAATGATTTAAAAACCTGGAAAGAAACATGACATAAGACCGAGATGGGTTTTCCCTTGGTTGTGGGATTACAGTTGTCTTTTCTGCGTTTTTGTACTATTTTGCATTTTATAAGTTTCATTAAATGAATATATATTGCATTTATAGTTGGGGGAAAGGCACATTATTGAAATTGTATTTCCTCCACTCTGATGACAGAGATCTAAGTAAGTCCTTTGGCTTTTCCACATTAAATTTTCTGCTAAAAGAAATACTATGTAAGACCCATTGGCCTATTAGCCAGATAGTTTCCTTGGCATCTGAGTGATGCATCTCAAGTGATACAAGGCTTGTTTCTGAACCTTGTGGAATAATATGTGGGACAGAAAAAAAACCTGAAAAACCTTGAGAGTAAGTACTGTTAACAACCTCCAGGGCTCCTGGAAATCCATGCATGTCAGTATTTAATTTGTGCAAATTAATCCCTTTAAAGGCAAGAGCCTTCCATAGCCTACTTTGCCATTTTCTACTTAGAATACTGGGACCAGATGGAATTAGGTTAAACTGAACTTTGTAGATAACTTTGAAAGGTAAAAATGGAAGCAGGAGGAGGAGGAGCATTGGGTTGGGAGGAAGGGAGGAAGGGAGGAAAGAGGAAAAGTCAAATAAGGGCCTGGGAGGAAATCAGACCCACAGTGCTTTCATTCCTGCTACTTACATAGAAAAGACTTCACTCAGAAGAGACAATAACTTACTCTATGCACTGCAAGACCCAAACATGCCCATTGTTAACCTCTGTCTACAGAAGAGCAATCTTTCAAATGAATCAACACAATAGGCCACCTAACCTTTACTTGGTCAATAATCAAGGTGGGGAGAGAAGCCAAGATTCTGATCTCCTGTCTTGTATCAATTTTAAAGCAGTGTCTCATTGTGTATTAAAGACTTCCATTGTGCTAAAGTGCAGGAAACTAATTGGAATCATTCTGGCTTTCGTGACTCATAAACTTAATGCTCTTTTAGCATCATTTTGGCTGAGCAGATTTCCTAACCACAGTTTAATAGCAAAAGACATTTAAAATAACAATCTCAAAAGTCTTTCCAACCTCTCCAATTAGAGTAAAATAAATTGGCTCTTAGAATTAGAGGCTGTGGGCACCTGGGTGGCTCAGTTGGTTAAGCGACTGCCTTCGGCTCGGGTCATGATCCCGGAGTCCCGGGATCGAGTCCCACATCGGGCTCCCTGCTCGGCGGGGAGTCTGCTTCTCCCTCTAACCCTACCCCCTCTTGCGCTCTCTCTCTCTCAAATAAATAAATAAAATCTTAAAAAAAAAAAAAAAAGAATTAGAGGCTGTGCCTTCACAGGCTATGGAATATCTCACTGGTTTTACGTATCTTAACTATGAAGGAAAATGACAATTACTAATACTCCATTTTCATCTCGCTCCTAGCTACCAAATATTTCTACTAGAACTGAAGCCACCTGCTTGGTCACGTACTTTATTTTTTTTTTTTTTTTTTAGATTTTGGCATTTTAATTTCTTTTGAATATGTCACTTTGTGCAACCTAGGAAACAGAATCAAACTAAGGCAGTCTAGTCCATCTAGGGATCCAGGCTGAGTCTTACAATCTTCAGAAGAATGACATCATAATGCAAGGTGCTAACAACAGGTTTATAATCTCTAAATAACAATCACCTACATTTTTTTTCCTTAGGAAACAGCCAAAGTCCAATCCTTAAAGGCATGATATACAGAACATCTTGATCTACAAAGAAGAGACTAACCCAAATTATATGTTGGCCAACTTACTGGTGGACCAAATCAAAGCTGACCAAAGACTGTGAACAGAGAAAGTGTTTACCTTCTGGAAACTTGCTCTGAGATTTTAAAAAGTCCTGGCTGCTATAGCCAAACTGTGGAAAGAGCCAAGATGTCCATCGACAGATGAATGGATAAAGAAGAGGTGGTATATATATACAATGGAATATTATGCAGCCATCAAAAGGAATGAGATCTTGCCATTTGCAACAACGTGGATGGAACTGGAGGGTGTTATGCTGAGCGAAATAAGTCAATCAGAGAAAGACATGTATCATATGACCTCACTGATATGAGGAATTCTTAATCTCAGGAAACAAACTGAGGGCTGCTGGAGTGAGGGTTGGGGTGGGAGGGATGGGATGGCTGGGTGAAGACACTGGGGAGGATATGTGCTATGGTGAGCACTGTGAATTGTGCAAGACTGTTGAATCACAGATCTGTACCTCTGAAACAAATAATACATTATATGTTAAGAAAAAAAAAAAAGAAGAAGAGAGCAGGAGGGGAAGAATGAAGGGGGGGAAATCAGATGGGTAGACGAACCATGAGAGACGATGGACTCTGAAAAACAAACTGAGGGTTCTAGAGGGGAGGGGGGTGGGAGGATGGGTTAGCCTGGTGATGGGTATTAAAGAGGGCACGTTCTGCATGGAGCACTGGGTGTTATGCGCGAACAATGAATCATGGAACACTACATCAAAAACTAACGATGTAATGTATGGTGATTAACATAACAATAAAAATTTTTTTAAAAAAAGTCCTGGCTGCTATTAATAAGAAAACAAGTAAAAAATATTACAGATGCACCCACACACTGACATTTGATTTGCCAAGGTCTTCCACTAGAACACAAAGTGATAGATGAGTGTAGGGGTAAGATACTTAGATGTTTTCAAAATAAATTACTAGTAATATGAAATTTAACATATTAAATTCTTCCATTTGCTACCAGAACTGACAATGAGGACTATTTAAAAGAAATGCTGAACTCTCAAAAGGGTGGCAGCAGTAACACTCTCCAGTACAGGGTAACCTCCTGCTTTCCCACACCATTAACACTGCTACTCTTCCAAGATACATACTCGTGGGGAAAAACTTGTCAGCTTTTGACAGAGCCAGGAGATGAAAAATAGAGCATGTGCTAATTAGTTAATTTGTAATTGTAAGCTCAGTTGACATCCTGAGGATGGACCCATAAAATCTGGCCATTCTTTAGTTTAACATCTGCAAACTGCAGAACTCCTTAGCCCTTAGCCAGTTTCTGCTCAGTATCTAAAAGCTGTCTCAGTCCCATCTGTGACTCTTCTCCTCAGGGTTGAGGGTTGGTGCTAGTCATCAAAATCTGGAATGTCATCGTGGGAGTAACCCCGGTAGCCTTTAGATGCATAGTAGGCGATGCGCAGGTGGTAAAATCCTGGCAGGAACACCAGGATGCCAATGATCAGGACGGGAACGGCCCGGTCTGCCCCCCCTTTGCTGATAAAGCCAGGCAGCAGGAGGGAGCCTATGATTATGAGAAAGGCACCAATCAAAAACAGCACTGTAGCAAGCGCAGTGGCCTTAGATGGGATCTTAGGAGGGCTCTTCTTAAACTGAAGGTCAATGTAGCCATCGTCTGTGCTGGAGAGCCTTGAGTATTTCACTTTACAACTGGGGATTCCAGTCGCCAGGCTGGGACGAGACGGCATCATAACCCACGGACACAGCCACAGTCGGAGCGCTGCGCCCGGCCACCTGTGCGCCCACAGCTCGCCCACGGTCGGCTGCAGAGGCGCCTGAGGCCTCGTGGCGTGCCTCACCCAACTCTTGGTCATGTACTTTAACCTGGATCATTTTCTCATGGTTTGGCTTGACTTTCATTCATTTTCTTAATTAGTTATTTTAGCTTTCATTGGGTCTCTAGGAAAGGCTATGAGGCTTGGCATGGGGAGCAATCAAAAGGATTTTCTTTTTCTTTTTCTTTTTTTTAATTTTATTTTCATGTTATCACTGTTAGGTAATATTAATTGAGTTCCAGGCTTTGTTATACCAAACCACAGGTAAGTTTCCCCTGTATCTTTGCATTCTAAAGAACAATAGATAATCATTCAGCTCCACCATGCCTTTGTGATCTTTTTTGTCCTTATCATTTACTAAGTAGAAATAGTCCCTGATCCTAAACCAATTCTTAGCGAAGGTATAGGATTGGTGGGCCACCAGGTTTGAGGACTGATCCTGGGGACCTTATCTTACTATGCCCGTATGTTTATTCCAAGGTTGTCTAAGTCAACCTTTATTTCTGGTTTGAAAGTACACAAATGGAGTTCTTTTCTGAGACTTTAAAGACAAAATAACTAGTTAAGAAAAAACAAAACCAAAGTGATTCAACTTTTACTTGGACATAATGATCTTATACATACACACATTCCTATAATATATCATACACATATTTATCAGCAATCTCTCCTCAGTAGGATAGCTAATATCTTACCTACAACATTCCATTGGAGCATTTGCTGCCTTAGGCTCTCCAAGTGTAGAACCTCTGTGTGTGGAGGGACTAGGAATTAAAAGTCATTTGGAGGGGCACCTGGGTGACGCAGTTGGTTCAGCGTCTGACTCTTGGTTTTGGCTCAGGTCTGATCTCAGGGTCTTGAGATCAAGCCCCGTGTGGGGCTCCACACTCAGGGCAGAGTCTGTGCTCCTCCCCCACCCCAAAACAAATAAAATAAATAAATCTTTTTAAAAAGTCATTTGGAAATACAAGAAACTATGAAATTAAATTCTGTCTCAGCCCAGTGTGTGCACGTTTTGCTCCCCTCTGTGACTCTAGGTCTTCTTTGGAATTTGACCCAGACCGGTTTCTCTGGTGTTCCACCAGCTTCTTCCCCATATGGCAGTATGTTGGCTTTCTCACTTCCACTTGTTTTTCCTGGTGTTTACTGAGCTCCTATTCTGCCTCAGTTTGTGTAGTTGGACACAACCTGCTTTTCATTCTTGGTTTGGCTCAAGATCTCGAGCTTCCACTATTTGGACTTTGATTTATGGCCTCGCCACATCCACACACTCCTTTCCTGCACTTCTGAATGCATGGACGCTCTAACGGAAGGGTAAGGACGACCTCAACCATGCTCCCCATCTCCAATATTTTTCTTCGTATCAGCATTTCCTGATCCTTTTCCATCTTTTAGGTTCCTCACAGGTAGGCTGCATACACTGCACAATTTCCAGGTATAATATGATATATATACATATATATGGTTATACATACATGCATGTGTGTGTGCACACGTGCGTGTATAAAGCTTTGGCTTTTTCTTCTCAAAAGTCAATAAGTTTTTCTTTCTGACTTCTTTTTCTCAGTCTCTTCCTTTTCTTTCACTTTATAGGTATAATTCTCAGAGTATCAAAATCTGTCTGACAATTAAGCAGGGTAATTCTCACTGAGAAAGGACCAATTACCTTTTCTTTGAATGGAGGTTTGTCTGTGATTCTGAAGACTATAGTTTTAACCTCTTCATTACACTCCGGCCACGCCATAGAAATTAAATTAGAAGCCACTCTGAGGGCACACAAGAAATGTCCCTTCACAGGCTTAAGTATATCAGTAGGGCCTCACAGTCTATACAACCCCCCTCGTTTAGTAGTGGACAAATCAGACACTCCAGTCTGCGCACATGTGCCTTCCTCGGTTTGGGAGTAGCCTAAGTGTTCTACTGAGATATTTTATGAACCTGTACATGGGATCACAGAGACAAGAGTCGAGAGACCGCACCACCGAGGTTCCAAGGCGGCCCCTCCGTACCTGGATATATTCTCAGGATCGAAGCAAATGGCAATGGGCAGGCAGGGTCGTCTGGCACACAGCATCTGTGTTGTATGCGGATTCATTCACACAAGCTTTACTTTTGTTATATTTTAGCTGCTAATCCAACACCAACCAGGAGAAGGCAGTACAGGCTAAACAACGGAAACTTTAAATCTTCTTTAAAGTGAAAAAGAAATAATCTGATGGGCATTATTGATAGGATAAACCTCTGTCCATGTTGGGGAACCAAGGAAGCTTTTCCAACACTATCATCACCTCTGCAGCTCTCTTCATGTTCCCCTACCAACTCCTCCATCCCTCCTTAAATATTAAAATCCATACAACATAGAAACTGGAAAAACCTCTCAATTATAAAGTTGCCCAATCCATCTTTAAATTCCCAAGCTTCTTTCTCTAGCATTACCAGGGCAGGCCCAGTTTAATTTTTAGATGCCATTTTTTAAGAGCTCACGATGCTTTTATATGACAAGATATACTTACCACGAACCCTCAAAACCACTCTGCTTCACACCCACAAAAATACAAGACCACTAGTTTCAAATACAAAAACATTTCATACATGTAAAGAGGGCAATTCTTGCTGAATATGGAACATTATTCCCCAGTGGCACTGGGAAGTGAATGTAGGCTGTTCGCTCAAAGCCAGAAAGAGGATTCTAATTAGAACTTCAGCCCCTGACACTGGGAATCCATTCACTCCACTAGCTGCTCCAGGGCACAGAGTAGGATCGCCTCTCTGCTCAGCAGGACCCTGCAGAGAAAAGACGAAGTTGCTATCTGGACATTTAGGCAAGTCCCATTCTTCTACTGATCAAAGTAGCATGGGCTTTGTTAAGCAGTAAGCCACACTCCCAGCTGTTTTTGTTTGGGTGGTTGGATTTTCTAGGGTAGTTTTTACCAGATTACCCCAAGCAGATGTATGAAGTTGCTTCAAGCCTTTCTCATCTGCAATTCCTTCTTTAACGCTACCTTTATTCTCCTCCTCAAGTGCACAGGGTCTCTACTCTGACCCCCACACTGGTCAGGGATCTCCTCAGAAGCCCCCCACTAAGACATTCCTTGGGCCTTCCCTTGTCTGTACTAATCTTTCATTCCCTCCCCAACGGAAACTTATTCTTAGTTAAACCTCTCCACAGGAACAGTATCAGGCTTTCTGAATCTTAACACATGATCTTATTGTACTACTTAAAACCACACTAGATATATAAGGGATGAGTACTTTCAATTGCTAGCTAGCACTTTGACCTCAATTTTCTTTTTTTTTCTTTTTGGCCCACCCAGTGGGCCCCTAGGTCTTCTCATAGCCATTTCAAGAAAAAGTGAGCAAGGGGCTCCTGGGTGGCTCAGTCGGTTAAGCCTCTGACTCTTGGTTTCAGCTCTGGTCATGATCTCATGGATTGTGAGATCCAGCCCTGGGTCCGGCTTCCCACTCAGCGGGAATTCTCTCCCTCTGCCCCTCACCCCACTCGCGCGTGCGCGCACATACTCTCTTTCTGTCTCTCTCTAACATAAATAAATCTAAAGAAAAGTGAGTAAGGACATGCAAAAGAGAGTCTCTTTTCTCTTTGTGAAAATATATTAAATATGCAGATAAGAAAAGAATATCATGAACTCCTATGAACGTAATACCCTGCTTTATCAAATATTAATATTATTCCACATTTGCTTCAGAATTACCTCTTTTAGAAAATATTACAGAAAGAATTAAGCCCCACCCCCTTCTTCTACTTACTTTCCTCTAAAATAAATCTCATCATGAATGGTTCTATATATTTGTTCCATATTTATAACCATAGATGTTATTTAATAATGCTTTACGGTTAAATCTTTCTACAAGCAGAATCATATTGTATACATCATTCCACAAAGAGTATTTTCACTCAATGTTATGTTTTTTTAATTTATCCATGCTTACAGATGTACCACTAGTTTACTCATCTTAGTTGTGGTATAAGCATTCATTCAGATAACTAAACCATAATTTATTTACTCTTCCTTCACTTGGTAAACATTTAGATTGAATGTTACAAGGGACATTCTATAGTTTGTTTTCGCACACATACAAGAGTTTTTCTGCCATATATAGAGCAGCGGACTTGCTGAGTCAGAGAGTGTATCCCTCTCTGATTTTAATAGATATTACCAAATTGATGTCCACAGTGGTTGTATCAGTTCACACTCCCACCAGAGTTTCAAGTTACCTTTGCTCTGTATCCTTCTCATAGGACATAAGATTATATTAATCTTTGCTGCTGAGCATAAAAGGATACCTCACAGTATTTTTGAACCATGCTTCTTACAGAAAATGATTGTGACTATCTCAGCACAGCTGTGTGACATGTATAAACTCTGCCTGTATTTTCCAACCACATCTTTATATATGTGTGTAATGATGTACTTTGAGGAAAAAAGGAGTAAATTTTTTAAATGGGGTGTATCCTCAAAATCCAAGGTGCATGTTTGCATACATGCATGCCATTCTGTAAAAACTGGCCACCTAGAAGGAATAAATAAATGGATGTTGCGTCAACTCACAGTACGAGTTTATCCAAGCATAAGACCTACATGAAAATAACACCTGAAAAGTCTTCGAGAATTAGCTTTCATGGTCTGTAGACTGTTAATGGTAACATCAGATTAAGTCAGCTTCTCTGGCACCTACATTTCAGGCATTAAGTCTAATTTCTGAGTTGGGACTTGGTTTCCTACTTACTGAAGTAAAACTATGGCCGGTATAAGAGGCAGGTGCTTTTTTTTTTTTCTTTTTCTTTTTCTTACCACATCCCAGTACATTAAGAATACTTCACATATATTGGGCGTGTAAAATGTGCCACACACCATGGCAAGCACTGCATCTGAATTATTTCCCTTAATCTTCATAACTATAGACATGGTACTATTATTGTCCCCATTCTAGAATTAACGAAACTGAGAGTCTGAAAGATTAGGTGAAATCACAGAGCTTATAAATGACACAAGTGTCTGGTTCTTTCTGATTGAGAAGTCTTAGATATTCACAACTAAACCATGTAGCCCAGTTCAAAATTCAGACACCTATATAACTATTTTTGAGAAAGTGCTTCTTAATGTTAGAAATGCAAGCTTTTTCTCTTTCTGTTCTGCTTCTACCCTCAAAGACAAAACAATCCTATATGCATTCGAAGACAACTCTCATATCTCACTGAATCTTCTCTTCCCCACGTAAGACACTCTTATATCTTTCCACTGTTTTTGTCTTTATGTTCCCCACCTTTATATCCCGACTACTCTCCTCTGGGTGAGCCTCAGATACGGTCCCCCTCTGAAAGTATTATGCTCAGAACATATTGCAACAGCATATGTCCAAGGAATATTCAGTACAATGGATTCATCAGCTGCCTCATTCTGTACCTTATACTCTACTAAATGCTGCCCTAAATCATACTGGCCTTTTTGGCAGTCATACCACACTGTTGACTCATTCTGAGCTCGTGCCAACAATAATCCCCAAGTGATTTTTAAACACGTTAACCCATGTCTTTCTTAACCTGCATTTTAACAGTTATTATTTTATCCAAATGTAGGATACTACATTTGTACCCATTAAGCCTTATTTGTTGCAACCTGCTGAAATTATTTTGGTTCTCGATTCTTTCAGTTTACTGGAATTTACTCTGACTGTACATGATCTGTGTGCTATCTTTGTCTTCATCAAATTCGTTGATTCAAATCTACTCAGTGGTCTCGATAACAAGCTTTGTGCTACATTCACAAAAACATTTCTTCAAACTCACACTGATCTCTTCAAAAAGTCATCCCGAGTCATAGGGTTTGATCCTTTGACTGTGTAAATCCATCTAAATGTATTAGCATCAACCTCACATTTCTTCACCTTGACAACCAGGATATCATTAAAAACTCTGTCAAATGTCTTTGTAAATTTCAGATAAACTGTATCTATTTTTCCTGTAACCTTGACAAGGAAAAAAAAGAAATGGAGCTATTCAGTGATAATATATTCTCAATGACCCTATATTAGATATATCTTATGGTGCCCCCTTTATAATAACTCTTTCACCTGTCTTGTAATAAGTTCTAGAGTTTTGCTTGGTATCTAAAATAAACTTACTGGTTAATAGAGATGGAATTCACTTCTCTTTTTCTCTTTGACAGGAAATGAACTTCACTTCCAGGAAATGTGTAGTAAGTTGTGGCAGGTCAGTGATTCTTCTTGCAACTAGGGGAGAAAAAGCAAATAAACTGCAAAAATTGTATGTTTAAAAATATCAGGGAAGTGTGGAACCAATGAGTACTAGCCCTAAATTTCAGAATCCAAAGAGCTTTTCCTAAGGGAGTTAACAATCACCAGCCATTTTCTTTCCTGGGGTCATGTTACAATTCCAAAATAGGCATGACGATCGAGTCTGGCCCTTGGAGAGGGATTCTACTGAGGAAAGAAGTTATGAATTTAGAGGCTTCACAGGTGCTGACCTGTATTAAAAACTAGAGAAGCCCTCGATACAAGGTTAGTTTTTGCAAAGGGTCAGTTCTTGAGTTCTGAGGCAGCTTGCAAAACTGGAGGGGCTAAGTTGGAAAGGCAGAGTAAAACCTTTCACAGTTTCTTGGTTCTTTGGATAAAAAATACCACAAGAGTGTATTTTATGACTTACTTAGTTGCCTTTCACACATTTACCAGATTTTGAAGCTATATAGGGCAAGAACCTAAAGAGCTATGCTCAAAACCTCCAGTGGTCAGAATTGAATCCTCCTAATATGTTAACACCAAGGAGACAGAGACCCACAAACAACTCAACCAGGGATAAACCAGAGGTAAACTAGATCTTAGAAAAACTCTAACCCAGTCCCATCACAGATCATCCATGACTAGATGTGCCCATCAAACTATTTACCTAACAGAATAAAGAGAGAACCTTCTTTAATGGAAAACAGCATCATCTACAACCTCCATGGTTCTTTTACTCACATTGTCATACTACAAAAATTTGCTAGGTACATAAAGAGTTAGAAAAATATAACTTCCAATCAAAAGAAAAAACATAAAACAGAAGATAATTCAGATATTAACCACAATAAGCAAAACTTAAACATACTTTTATGAGACAATCAACAAAATGTAAAAGCGACCTACAGAATGGGAGAAAATATTTGCAAACCACATTTCTGATAAGAGACCAATATGCAAAACATATAAAGAACTCATGTAACTAAATAACAAAAAAGCAATCCAATTTAAAAATGGGCAGAGGAACTAAATAGATTTTTTTTTTCCAAAGAAGACATATAAATGGCCAACAGGTACATGAGAAGATGTTCAACATCACTGATAACCAGGGAAATGTAAATCAAAACCATAATGCGACCTCATCTCACACTTGTTAGAATTGCTGTCATCAAGAAGACAGGAGATAACAAGTGTTGATGAGGATGAGTAGAAAAAAGAATCCTAGTGCACTGCTGAAGGGAATGCAAATTGATGTAGTCACTATGGAACAGAGTTTGGAAGTTCCTCAAAAATTTAAAAATGAAACTACCATATGCTCCAGCAATCCCACCTCTGGGTATATATCCAATGGAAATGAAAGCAGAATCTCAAAGAGATATTTGCACTCCATGTTTTTTGCAGCATTATTCACAGCAGTTGAGATATGGAAACAAGTTGTCTGTCAGTGGATGAATGGATAAAGAAAATGTGAGATACACACACACACACACACACACACACACACACACACTGGAATATTAATTCAGCAATGAGAAAAAAAGGAAATCCTGCCATTTGTGACAATATGGATGGACAGTGAGGGCATTATACTAAGTGAAATAAGTCAGACAAAGAAAGATAAATACTGTACGATTTCACTCATAGGTGGAATCTAAAAATAATGAACTTACAGAAATAGTAGAATGGTGGCTACCAGTGACTGAAGGGAAGGAAGAGGGATGGAGAGGTTTGTCAAAGGGTACAAACTTCCAATCAGATGAGTAAGTTCTGGGAATGTAATGCACAGCACTGCAATTTTAGTTAACAATAATGTATTATATACTTGAAACTTGTTACCACAACTTTTTACTACAAAAATAATGAGGATTATATGATATGATAGAGGTATTAGCTAGTGCTGTGGTGCTAGTCATTTTACAATACATAAATATATCAAGGGGCACCTGGGTGGCTCAGTCAGTTAAGTGTCTGCCTTCAGCTCAAGTCATGATCCCAGGGTCATGGGATGGAGCCCTCTGTTGGGCTCCCTACTCAGCAGGGAGTCTGCTTCTCCCTCTCCTTCTACCCCTCCCCCCACTTTTGCTCTCACTTGCTCTCTCTCTCAAATAAATAAAATCTTTAAAAAAAATAAATAAAAATAAATGTATCAAATCAACATGTTTTACATCTTAAACTTACAAAATGTTATGTGTCAATTACATCCCAGTAAAGCTAGAAAAAAATTTTTAACCTTTTATGGAAATGTGAAAGAATGTAAAGAAGAGATATAGAAAACTGAGGAAAAATATGAAGAATCTGAATCTATAAAAAAGAAACAAGTAGACACATTTTTCTATAACTAAGAAATACGCTATCTGATATTTAAATCTCATTGTTGGTTCTGAATAGCACATGAGGAAGACATTAATGAATTGCAAGACAAATCAATAGAAAAAAATCCAAACTAAAAAAAGAAAGAAAGAAAATAGCAGAAAGAAAAGGGAAGAAGAGGAAAATAGGAGTAAAAGTGGGAATCAGTTTTAAAAAAAGAGAGGAAGTGGGGCGCCTGGGTGGCTCAGTCATTAAGCGTCTGCCTTCAGCTCAGGTCGTGATCCCAGGTCCTGAGCCCAAGCCCCACATCAGGCTCTCTGCTCTGTGGGAAGCCTGCTTCTCCCTCTCCCACTCCCCCTGCTTGTGTTCCCTCTCTCGCTGTGTCTCTCTCTGTCAAATAAATAAATAAAATCTTTAAAAAAAAAAAGAGAGAGAAAGTCCCAGAAAGAGAGGCGAGCAAGAATGAAGCAGGGGAAAATAATAGCTGTAAATATTGAAAACTGATGAAAAATACCACCCACAGATCCAAAAAAAAAACACAGTAGGATAAATGCTTAAAAATCCATAATTAGGCACAACTGAATTAAATTGACAAATATCAAAGATAAAAATTCTAAAATCAGGCAGAGAATTGATCTATAAATTCAATAGTATCCTCATTAAAATTCCAGTGGGATTTTTTGTGGAAATTAACAATTTGGTGCTAAATTTTATATGAAGATGCAAAAGACATATAATAACCAAACCAAGTGCTTTTTTTTCTTAAAGGACAAAATTTGAGGACTTACACTACCCAATTTTAAAGCTTACTTATATTGAGACAGTGTGGCACTGGCATAAAGAGAGACCTACAGACCAATGGAACAGAGCCAAGAATTCAATAATAAACACTTATATTTATGGCCAATTGATTTTCAACAATTTAACAGGAAAAGGGTAATATTTTCAACAAATGACACTATGATAATTGGATATTCATATGCAAAAATATTAAAAAGAACTTAGACCTTAGACATTTACATAGAAAGAAGAAAATATAGGAAAAAAATTAAATACGAGTGACCTTAGGGTAGGCAATGAATTTTTTGATATAACACCAGAACATGAGCTAAAAAGAAAAAAAATGATAAACTTGACTTCATTAAAGTTAAAAAAAAAAAGTCTGCACTTCAAAGAATACCATCAATAAAATGAAAATATCAACCACAGACTCATAGGAAGTATTTCTAAATTATATACCTGATAAAAAACCTGTATGTAGAAAAATATGAAGAACATCTGCAACTAAATAATAAGACATACAATCTAATTTTAAAAGGAGCAAAACCCTGAATTAACATTTAACCAAGAGAGACATACAAATGACTAGTAATCATATGAAAAAGTGTTCAATATCAGTAGTTATTAGGAAAATTCAAACTACAACCACAATGAGATACTATAATACACTCACTGGAGTAGTTATAATCAAAAAGAGATAATACCAAGTGTTGGTGAGGATGCAGAGAAACTGGAAGCCTCATACAATGCTAGTAGGAGTGAAAAATTGTACAGCTACTTTGGAAAATTGTTTGGCAATTTCTTAAAAAGCTGAAATTGTTAGGCAGTTTCTTAAAAAGTTGAACATAAACTTATCATATGACTCAGCAATTCCACTCTTAGAAATCTACCCAAGAAAAATAAAAACATGTCCACAGAAAAACTTGTATGTGAATGTTCATAACAACATTGTTTATCATAGTACAAACTAAAATGTCCATCAACTAGTGAATGGATAAACTCTGATATACCCATGCAATGGAATATTATTCAGTCCTTAGAAGGAATGAGACCCTTTACATGGATGAACCTCAAAAACATTATGCTAAGTGCAAGAAGCATGACATAAAAAACTACATGTATAATTCTATTTATATGAAATATCCACCAAAAACACAAATTATACAGACAAAAAGCAGCTCTGCCATTGTGTGAAAAAGGAGGCAGGGACGAACTGTATAAAATGGGAATTGACAGCAAAGGGCCTTAAAGGAAAATTTTTGAGTACTAGAAAAGTTCTAAATCTGGATTGTGGTGATTTAGTGAATTCTGTAAATTGACTAAACCTATTGAATTGTAAACTTACAATGGGTGAATTTTGTGGTATTTAAATTACACCTCAGTAATGCTGTAAAACAAAAGTGGTGAGTGTATTTGATAACTTTTGCTTTTTCTGAACTACTACATAATACAGGACCAAGCCACCAAAAAAACTCATTAGATGTTAAATCCTTCTTGTATAAAAAAGTAGGTATATTTAAAATAGAAAACAAAGAGAAAGTTCTAAAAACAGAGAATAAAAATGTATCACTTTGAAATGAGCAACAGAAAGGCTTCAGTTGACATTGTAACAGGATCCATGGAAGCCAAAAGTTGATAGAATGACCTCTTACTATACAAGGTGGGGGGGGTGGGGGACAGTCAACCTAAAAGTTTATGCATGCAAAATTATAATTCAAAAATAAAGGCTAAAGAGTTAAAACTAATTTATAGTGACAAAAAGCAGACCAGTCTATTCATAGAGAGGGTAAAAGTGCGACATTAAGGGGCCATCAGAGAACTCCTTGGAGTGATGAAATTATTCTATATTTTGATTAGGATGATAATTACATGGGTGTATATATATTTCAAATTTATTGAATTATGCACTTTAAATGGATACATTTTTTGTCCACAAACTATATATCAAAAAAGGTGACTAAAAGGGGGAAAAATGAAGATTAAAAAATAAAGATATCAGAAGACAAACAAAAGCTGAGAAGAATCACCACCAATGGATTGGCACTACAAAAACCCGCCAAAAAGTTCTTCAGAATTCTTAATCTCAGGAAACAAACTGAGAGTTGCTGGAGTGGTGGGGGGTGGGAGGGATGGGGTGAGTGGGTGATAGACACTGGGGAGGGTATGTGCTATGGTGAGTGCTATGAATTGTGTAAGACTGATGAATCACAGACCTATACCTCTGAAACAAATAATACATTATATGTTAAAAAGAAGATAGTAGGAAGGGAAAAATGAAGGGGGGGAAATCGAAGGGGGAGATGAACCATGACAGACTATGGACTCTGAGAAACAAACTGAGGGTTCTAGAGGGGAGGGGGTGGGGGGATGGGTTAGCCTGGTGATGGGTGTTAAAGAGGGCACGTACTAAATGGAGCACTGGGTGTTAATACGCAAACAATGAATCATGGAACACTACATCAAAAACTAATGATGTAGGGGTGCCTGGGTGGCTCAGTCATTAAGCGTCTGCCTTCGGCTCAGGTCATGATCCCAGGGTCCTGGGATCAAGCCCTGCATTGGGCTCCCTGCTCCACGGGAAGCCTGCTTCTCCCTCTCCCACTCCCCCTGTTTGTGTTCCCTCTCTCACTGTGTCTCTATCAAATAAATAAATAAAATCTTTAAAAAAAAAACAAAAAACAAAAGAAACTAATGATGTAATGTATGGTGATTAATATAACATAATAAAATAAAATTAAAGAAAATAATCTAAAAATCTTAATTAGCTTGGTGGAAACTAAAAAAAAAGTTCTTCATGGTGGAGAAAAAAAATTGATTCAAATAAAATCATGAAACTATAATAGAACATGAAGAACATCATAAAGTTTAAATCTATGTGGTCAATATAAAATATATTGATCATTTAAACACAATAGTAATATTTTTATGCAAATTTTTCATACATGTAGAAATAAAATATATGAGAACAATACCAAAAAGTTTGGGAAGAGAATAGAGATAAACTAATGTTGAGCTCTTTCATGGTTTGAAGTACAAAATACTATAATAAGCAAGAAAGCTTATATGGAAATTGCTAAGGTAGCCACTAAAAAATACAAAGAATCTAAAACTAATAAACTAATAAAGGTAAAAAAATGAAATGGTAAAAATAATAGTTGATTAATACAAAACAAGGTAGAGAGAATAACAGGGCAAAGAACAGATGGCAAAAATAGAAATAAAATATCAAGATGTGTCAACGTCTAGTGCGTTGGGGTCCCTGGGTAAGGGTCGCGAAATCACCGGGACACAGGGGATGCAGAGCAAAGGCAGCACTTGCAACTGCATCCCCTGTGTCCCGGTGATTTCGCGACCCTTACCCAGGGACCCCAACGCACTAGACGTTGACAATTGGCGCCCGAACAGGGACCCTGAAGGACGTTCAGGAAGGGTGAGTAATTTAATACAATACAGGGTCATGGGACAAGAAACCTCTACTCCTTATGTTCGAATGCTGAAGCATTCACTTGCTGTCTATGGCATTACTGTCGCTTCTACTGATATTGAGATGTGTTTGAAAGTGGTTCGAGACTGGAATCCTTGGTTTCCCGAGGAGGGCTCCCTGGAGGTGGATAATTGGCGGCGGGTCCGCCATAATGTAGAAAAGGCCATGAGGCAGGGGGAAAAGATTCCTGTACGATTTTGGTCCATCTGGTCGATTATATTTACAGTGTTAAGAGCAATGGAGGATGATCGCACGGTTGAGAATTTTCAGAAGGAAGTGGCTCCTTCGATACAGGACCTTCCCCTTGATACAGATGAGAAAAAGGCAATAGAAAAGGATGCCTTTAAGCTTGCACTGCCTCGCGAACCTAATGAGTGCGATAGCGATGAATCGAAACTGAAAGTAACGTCGGATCCCGAGACCGAGCACTTATGGAAGGTTTTTCAGCGGGTCATGACCATGGCGGGGGAATCTAAGAAAAGGCCTTCCGCTCCGCCTTTGCCGCCCGCGCTAGCCTTTTCTCCCAAAAATCCTTTTCTTTCTGCTGCTTTAGCTGAGCTTGATGCGTTAAAGGATAATGACGATGAGAGTGAGGATGACAGACCTATCTTTGCCTTTCCGGTTATTAGGCCTCCCCCGGTCCAGGGAGTAGCACAAGCACCATATTATGAAGGTATTTCAATAGATGATATTGGTCGCTTGAAAAAGGCAGTGACTCTATATGGACCGCAATCACATTATGTCAAAGAGCTACTTCTAGGTATAGCTCGACATTATAATAATTTTGCTCCAGAAGATTGGAGAGTCCTTTGTAGAGCTCTCTTAAAGGAGCCTGAATATCTGCAATGGCAGATGTGGTTCTCCGAGCTCTGTATGGATCAGGCTCGTCAGAACGCTTTAAGTAACAATCCTCGGGTCCAGGCTATAACTTATCAAATGTTGGCGGGAATAGGTCAATATTCTGATATTGCTGCTCAAGTTATTACCCCTGAAGAAATCCATGATCAATTACGGGAAATTAGTTTAGAAGCTTGGGATCGTATTCACCCAAAAGGAGAACATTATGGATCTTGGACTAAGGTTATTCAAAAGACTAACGAGCCTTATGTCGAGTTCTTATCACGATTAAAATTAACCTTGGAGAGAACTGTCATAGGGGAAGAAGCTAGACAGCAGCTGTTAAAACTGCTGGCATATGAAAATGCTAATGAGGATTGTAAGAGAATTATATTGCCTATTAAAGATACAGGAGATATTAATGCTTTCATGAAGGCCTGTAAGGATGTTACATCAGAGAGTAGAAAGATGCAGCTGTTTGCTGAAACAATGGCCACTACCTGGCATTCCTTGCAATCTAAGCAACTCGAGAACATGAAATGTTTTGGTTGCGGTCAATTAGGGCATTTGAAAAGGAACTGTAAAGAAAAGAAACCTGACAAAGGGCGCGGACCTGGAATTTGTCCACGATGTAAGAAGGGAAAACATTGGGCTCGAGAATGTCGCACTAAATTAAATACAAGTTTTGCAGAAAAGCCGCAGGGAAACTCGATTTCGGGCCCTACCCCGGGCCCAGGACAAATGAACAGGGGAAACCAACCATATTCTCCCTTAGCCCAGCTACCCAACACAGTGCCGCAGTGGACATACCAGCCATAAGGCCATTTACTTTAAAAGGAGGGGATAGACCTCAGAAAATTCCTACTGGAATTTATGGACCCTTACCAATTGGCACTTTTGCTCTATTAACAGGTCGCTCTTGTTTGACATCAAAAGGAGTGACTGTTCACTTAGGTATAATTGATGCTGATTACAGAGGAGAAATTCAAGTTCTTATGTCTTCCCTAGTTGATGTGTCCTTTGAAGCAGGAGAACGAATTGCCCAGTTATTGTTATTACCCTATCTCCCCATAGGTCAGACTACCGCTGTCAGGCATGGAGGGTTTGGCAGTACGGATCAAAAATGTGTTTTTTGGGCTACACAAATAACTCGTATGCAGCCCTTGATGACAGTTAAATTGAATACGAAAGATATTACTGTCTTGTTGGATACAGGGTCAGATATCACTATTATCAAAACTGTTGATTGGCCTGAAAATATCCCCTATAATGAGATTCCTTGTCAGATAAAAGGAGTTGGCAAGGCACCTGTCCGAAGTATTGGCTTAGCCACTCAATTTGTAACATTTACCTCCCAGGATGGGCAACTGGCCGTGTTAAAACCATATATTTTAGATGTTCCTTTAAATATTTTAGGCCGTGATGTTTTAGAACAGTGGGGAGCTCACCTGGAATTTTGATTATAGATGGAACCTATTAAAATATTATGGAAATCCGAAGATCCCTTGTGGATTGAACAATGGCCATTAACTAAGGAAAAATTGGCTGCTGCACACCAATTGGTAAGAGAGCAATTACAAAAACAACATATTGAACATTCCACTTCTCCGTGGAACTCTCCAATTTTTGTCATAAAGAAAACTTCAGGTAAATGGCGTTTACTTACAGATTTACGTGGAGTTAATAACTCCATGTTCCCCATGGGGGCTCTCCAGCCTGGGGTACCTTCACCGGCTGCCTTGCCGAGGGATTGGCATACAATGGTAATTGATCTACAGGATTGTTTTTTCACTATCCCTGTACATAAAGATGATAGGAAGCGTTTTGCCTTTTCACTTCCTTCTATAAATAGGCAGGGACCTCACCAAAGGTTTCAATGGAAGGTTTTGCCTCAAGGCATGATGAATTCCCCTACGATGTGTCAACTTTATGTTGACGCTGCCTTGCGTCCCGTGCGTCAAAAGTGGCCTCAGGTGTATATAGCTCATTATATGGATGATATTTTGTTTGCTAGCCCCCATCAAAATGAGTTAGAAGAAATCTTAAAATTATTGCCAGAGTATTTTATTCCTTTTGGATTGGTAGTTGCTCCAGAAAAAATTCAAAAAGGAAGTATTATAAATTATTTAGGATATGTGATAGAAAGAAATACTGTTAGACCACAAAAAATAGCTATACGAAGGGATAATTTGAAGACTTTGAATGATTTTCAAAAATTATTAGGAGATATTAATTGGTTACGGCCATCTTTAGGTATCCCTACTTATCAATTACATAATTTATTTGATACATTACAAGGAAATTCTGATATTCATAGTCCCCGACAGCTTACTGCGGAAGCAGAAAAGGAATTACAATTTGTGGAAGAAAAAATTAAATCCGCTTTTCTTACTCGCATTGATCCTTCTTTACCCTTGACAATGTATATTTTAAATACATGGCAATATCCCACAGCTATTATTGGACAAAAAGAGTTGCCTGCTGAATGGATTTATACTAGACGTTGACAAAGATGATAGTCCTAAAAACACCTTATCAGTGATTACAATAGTAAATGGAGGAAACAAACTGAGTTTAAAAGGAAAAAAATAAAAAATAAACATCCAAATACATGTTGTTATCAAGGGACACACTTAAAACATAAGGGTACAATTACATTGAAAGGAAAGAATGGGAACAAAATAAACCACACAAGCACCAATCAGAAGAAAGCTGGTATAGTTATCTTAATATTATCAAAATAGACTTTAAGAAATAAGTAACTGCTAGAACTCATACAGGAATTCAGTAAAGTGACAGGATAGAAAATCAATGCACAGAAATCAGTGGCATTCCTATACACCAACAACAAGACAGAAGAAAGAGAAATTAAGGAGTCGATCTCATTTACAATTGCACCCAAAACCATAAGATACCTCAGAATAAATCTAACCAAAGAGGCAAAGAATCTGTACTCAGAAAACTATAAAATACTCATGAAAGAAATTGAGGAAGACACAAAGAAATGGAAAAACGTTCCATGCTCATGGATTGAAGAACAAATATTGTGAAGATGTCCATGCCACCTAGAGCAATCTACACATTTAATGCAATCCCTATCAAAATACCATCCACTTTTTTCAAAGAAATGGAACAAATAATCCTAAAATTTGTATGGAACCAGAAAAGACCCCGAATAGCCAGAGGAATATTGAAAAAGAAAAGCAAAGCTGGTGGCATCACAATTCCGGACTTCAAGCTCTATTACAAAGCTGTCATCATCAAGACAGTATGGTACTGGCACAAAAACAGGCACATAGATCAATGGAACAGAATAGAGAGCCCAGAAATGGACCCTCAACTCTATGGTCAACTAATCTGCGACAAAGCAGGAAAGAATGTCCAATGGAAAAAAGACAGTCTCTTCAACAAATGGTGTTGGGAAAATTGGACAGCCACATGCAGAAGAATGAAACTGGACCATTTCATCACACCACACACAAAAACAGACTCAAAATGGTTGAAAGACCTCAATGTGAGACAGGGGTCCATCAAAATCCTAAAGGAGAACACAGGCAGCAACCTCTTCGACCTCAGCCGCAGCAACTTCTTCCTAGAAACATTGCCAAAGGCAAGGGAAGCAAGGGCAAAAATGAACTATTGGGACTTCATCAAGATTAAAAAGCTTTTGCACAGCAAAGGAAACAGTCAACAAAACCAAAAGACAACCGACAGAATGGGAGAAGATATTTGCAAATGACACATCAGATAAAGGGCTAGTATCCAAAATCTATAAAGAACTTCTTAAACTCAACACCCAAAGAACAAATGATCCGATCAAGAAATGGGCAGAAGACATGAACAGACATTTTTCCAAAGAAGACATCCAAATGGCCAACAGACACATGAAAAAGTGCTCAACATCGCTCGGCATCAGGGAAATCCAAATCAAAACCTCAATGAGATACCACCTCACACCAGTCAGAATGGCTAAAATTAACAAGTCAGGAAACGACAGATGTTGGCGAGGATGCACAGAAAGGGGAACCCTCCTACACTGTTGGTGGGAATGCAAGCTGGTGCAGCCACTCTGGAAAACAGTATGGAGGTTCCTCAAAAAGTTGAAAATAGAGCTACCATATGATCCAGCAATTTCACTACTGGGTATTTACCCCAAAGATACAAATGTAGGGATCCGAAGGGGTACGTGCACCCCGATGTTTATAGCAGCAACGTCCACAATTGTCAAACTATGGAAAGAGCCAAGATGTCCATCGACAGATGAATGGATAAAGAAGAAGTGGTATATATATACAATGGAATATTATGCAGCCATTAAAAGGAATGAAATCTTGCCATTTGCAATGATGTGGATGGAACTAGAGGGTATTATGCTGAGCAAAATAAGTCAATCAGAGAAAGACATGTATCATATGATCTCACCGATACGAGGAATTCTTAATCTCAGGAAACAAACTGAGGGTTGCTGGAGTGGGGGGTGGGGTGGGAGGGATGGGGTGGCTGGGTGATAGACATTGGGGAGGGTATGTGCTATGGTGAGCGCTGTGAATTGTGTAAGACTGTTGAATCACAGACCTGTACCTCTGAAACAAATAATACATCATATGTTAAAAAAAAAAAGAAGAAGAAGAAGAAGATAGCAGGAAGGGAAAAATGAAGGAGGGGAAATCGGAGGGGGAGACAAACCATGAGAGACTATGGACTCTGAGAAACAAACTGAGGGTTCTAGAGGGGAGGGGGTTGGGGGTATGGGTTAGCCTGGTGATGGGTATTAAGGAGGGCACGTACTGAATGGAGCACTGGGTGTTATATGCAAACAATGAACCATGGAACACTACATCAAAAACTAATGATGTAATGTATGGTGATTAACATAACAATAAAATTTTTAAAAAAAGAAATAAGTAACACTTTGCTATTTTAGATGAGATTTTTAAAAATCTACTAAGCTTGTTCTTTGTATATAGCAGTTGTCTATGGACTTTTTGAATTAGGGGTCAAATGGTAAATGTTTTTAGCTTTAGGAGCCACGTGGACTCTGCTGCAACTAAACTCTGCTGTAAAACAGCCACGGAGACAGAGACTATAGGTAAACAAATGGGTATGGCTGTGTTTCAATAAAACTTTACTGGCAAGTGGCAGGCCAGATTTGGCCAGAATCGGTGGCAGGCCAGATTTGGCCAACCCATGGGCTATAGTTTGTTAATCCCTGGTATGTAAGGCTATGGGTTTTAGTTATTAAAGTTACATTTTTCTCAGTCAAAAAAGAAGGAAAGAAAGAAGTAATGCTAGAGAAAAAGGGAAACTTTCATGATACAAAGGAAAGCATAATCCTGAATTTGTACACAGCTAATAACACAGCTTTTATGTATGTACATTATTTAGCTTCAAAATACATGAAGACAACAATTCAGCAAAAACTTAAAAGACTTAAACAATATAATTAGCCAATTTGACCTAAGATAATAGATAATCAAACAATTAAACAATGAATACTTTTTACCCACCAAAGATCAATAATTAAACAGCTAACAATGAGCATGAAACAGAGCTCTGGACTCCACTCAAGAAACTTCGAGAACACAGTTGAATGAAAAAATCTGAGAATAACCACACAAAAAGAGGACGACAGCTTCATTTTGCCTACATCATCCCTTCCCCCAAGCCAGCATTGCTTAGCACCAAAAAGGAACTCCCCAGCTTTAAAAAAAAAAAAAGTTCCTCTAACTGGGAGAGGAAGAGTAGATGAGCAATGAGCATCCCCAGCCCTTTGCGGCACCATGCTAATAAATTTGACAACATAGATTAAATGGGCAAATTCTTTTTTTTTAATTAAAAGATTTTATTTATTTGTGTGTGTGAGAGAGAGAGCACAAGCAGGGGGAGCAGCAGAGGGAGAGGGAGAAGCAGGCTCCCCGCTGAGCAAGGAGCCTGATGCAGGACTTGATCCCAGGACCCTGGGATCATGACCTGAGCTGAAGGCAGATGCTTCACCGACTGAGCCACCCAGGCGTCCCAACAAATTCTTTCAAAAATAATATTTACCAAAACTTATATAAATAATAAGAACTCTATTAGTTTGATATCTATTAACAAAATTGAGTTAGTAACCAAAAGTATTCCCACAAAGAAAATTCCAGGCCCACATGACATCACTGATTAATTCCATAATACATTTAAGGAAGAAATAATACCATTCCTATAGACAATTTCCAAAATCAGGAGGATAAACTTCCCAACTCATTTTATGAAACCCGATTCAAAATCTGACAAGAAAAGGAAATTACACACTAATATTCCTCAGGAATATCAGTGAAATACCCTCTATAAATTATTAGCAAAGTAAATCCAGCAACATACAAAACAGATAATACATCAGTATCAAGGGGCCCCTCCAAACTGCAGCCCTGTATGTATGTTCTAGACTCTGGCTGACTTCACTCTTTCCTACCAACCTTAGAGGTTGCAATTTCTAATTCTGGATTACCACAATGTCACATTTTTTGTCCCTTTAGTACTCTAACACCTATGAAACCAATTCTCTATGCTATGCACTCTCTGTTTAAAATACTCATTATGGCCTGTTTCCTAACTAAATCCTGACTGAAAAACAGTTAGAGAAGATATACTTTGTCTTTGACACTTGGCATATAAGTCTCCCTCTACCCCAAATACTGTTTACCCCCTGTGTTCCCCAGCCTCCTCATACACACACAAAGAGCACATCAGCTAATACCTACATCTCCCTTTGAACTCAGCTCCAACCGCGTGTTCCCAGGGAGTCCATCCTCCCATACTCCACAGCTCCTTGCATGTGCCCCTATCGTAACACTTACCAGACTGAATTATTATCGGTTACTAACTTGTTAGTATGGAGTTTGTCTTTCTATAAATAGATAGATGGACAGATAGATACAGATATGGACATGTAATATATATCTATATACAACATACATAATATCATAACATATATTTGTTATACATACTTACATATGTTATACATACATTATATAGAGAGATATATATCATGTATATAAAATATATATATAATACCATATGCCAGGATACCTCAAAGTCCTTCAAGTACTCTGGCATTTAGTAGGGCACATGCTGTTGAATAAATAAATGTGTAGAAGGAAGAAAGGAAGACTTGTTCCCAATGCTAATCCTCAGCCCAGCGGAAATGGGATTCCCGAGCTGGAATACTGAATACCTGGATTTATGAGTCACATGCTTTATATAGCTAATTCTGACACATGGCTCCAGCTTCTGGAGACACAGAATTATTAATTCATTAACAATTGCATATTAGCATTTGAAATGTGCCTGGTCATTTAAAGGAGTTTTGTGATAATGTTAAAATACCTACAAATATAAATTCTTTTTTTTTAAAGATTTTGTTTATTTATTTGAGAGAGAGAGCATGAGATGGGCGAGGGTCAGAGGGAGAAGCAGACTCCCCGCTGAGCAGGGAGCCTGATGCAGGACTCGATCCCGGGACTCCAGGATCATGACCTGAGCCAAAGGCAGTCACTTAACCAACTGAGCCACCCAGGTGCCCCTACAAATATAAATTCTTAAACATAAAGTCCAGAGTGACTGCCATGATTTCACAAGCAATAAAGTGAATGAGGTCAAAATTAATTTCTCCTCACCCAGCATAAATTGTTAACCAGTCTGGACAAATGGAGGGGTAGTAGCTATTTCCCAGCCTGAGCTAATCGTCTCCTGTAGCACACGCAATGACTTACCACTGTGAAATATGATCAGGTGTATTCCATCGCCATGCCCTTGCCAGGGATCATCAGATGTGCTCTCAGGCAGGGCCCAGTAGCCAGACCACCCTCCACATTTGCTTTGCCACATGGGAGAGATGAGAGTACAGTTAGAAGGACTCTGGACTTGGCAGCTGCTGGCTCAAAGCATGAAGCTGGGTGCAAAGGAAATTTCTTGGCCCAGCCCAAATCCTTCTCTCCATGAAGCCCTCCTTAACCACCTCAACCCACTGACCCCACATACCCTTGTCATCTGTACTGTTCCTTTAATGTGCGGATGCCCTTGGATTGTTATTTTTTTGCTGGGTGCCTATTTGCTGCTCCCAAACCTGTCCCACTCACCTCACCTTCCTCAAAGACGAGTCTATTAAGCCATTAAAGACAAAAACTGATGAAAGAGCACAAAAGGGCCACCGTAAAGATGCTCCACAGAGATGACAGAAAAGGCAGAAAGAAGTGAGACAAGTGGGGGAAAGGCCCCAAACCAGGGGACAACGTCTCTCCACACATTTCAGACTCAATATTTGTATCTTGGGTGTAGAAAATAACTCCTATAAATATTATGCCCAGTCTGAATCAGGTTTCACCCTTATTCTTTTTCACAGAAATTTCATGATACTTACTGGAGCCCATTATTGTGTAATGAGTTGTGTGTCTGCCCCTGTAATAGCTTTCTCCACTAAACTCGAAGCTTCATGAGGGCAGACTTTATGGGTACACTCCACCCCACAGAGCCTGGCACATGGCAGGTCCACACTATTTCCTGAATATATGAATGGATGGGGGGGTTCTAAATGAGAGTACTATAAAATCTAAGGGGTCTTTGCAGCACAAAGTCTTAGTAGGGCTTTTGATGAGGAGTCCTGAAAGGCTCTTTAGGGCAGAGATGTCTTTGAGGGGCACGCTGGAGGAGACAGTTTTCCCTCTTAGCAACAAGACTGCCCAGGTTAAGGATGAGAGGACAGAAGTCAAAGATCTAGCCACTCAACAATTTTCCTAGACTTGAGACACATAACGACTTAAAGTAGGGATATTTACATTTCTTTCTAGTTTATACAGCCCAGTTCACAGTATGGGATAAAAAGGAAAGGATTCAGGGCAGAAACTCAAGTCAGGAATAAAGAAAGTGCATGTGGTTGGAACATTCCTGTATACTTTAAGACCTATATTTTGAGCATGGAATATAGGAAACTTAGCTGAATACATTTTAAGTTTCTCGCGGGCAGGGGCTCTGTTTTACACTATGTGGCCTTCCTTCAATCATTTTTTTTCAATTCACTTCTTATTCCCATAAAAAGTTACATATTTCTATAACATATGTATTATAATACACATTCCATGTTTATATATACTATTTTATATATATATATATGTTATATATATATATATTTATATTCATTCCAACATAACAAGTACTTCAACTACCTATATCTCAAGGTATCTCTCCAGGCTCAGAAGTCACTTGAGCCTAAATGACCAAAGATGCTGGAGGAAGAAGCTGGCCAGCACTCAGACAGGAGCTCCCCCAGGTTATTAGAAATGCCTGACAACTCGGGCTGCCTGCCTCTGTTGTTCCCATGGAAACAGACACTGGATCTCAGAAACCCAGAGTGTGAGAGCCTAAACTAATCACTGTAGAAAAAAAAAAATTAAAAAATAACGGCCTATTTTCTTCTTGCAGTGTGGAAATGGTGATTAGGTTAATAGACCCTGATCTTTTTTCCTGGGGGTATGTTTTTATAGAAATAAAGATAGAAATTCATCCTCTTAAAACTTTTTCTTCACCTGTTTATTCCAAGCTGCCTCAATACCATTTCCCCATCAACACTTTAAAATTCAGTAGGACCTCAATCCAAGAGTTAAATAAGAATTAGAATATTAAATGATACAGTCTGGATATATATCCATTTATTTTATATCACTTCACTATAAGCAAAATACATAGGATTGAAAATAATACTTGTTAAAATGAAAGAAACCAACAAGGCAATTTTTTTACAAACTATATAAGTGTCAGTTGAATGACTGTCTGAATGAGGGTGAGTGGTAAAGAGAGATGGAGACCATAGTCACTCGAGGCCTGCCAGACTTGAGAAGTCTGGTATCTAATGAGCCAAGTCTTTATGCTGTTTGCATTCAGCAAATCAGAACTCTTTTGGAATATTCACTTTTCTAAAGCACAGAGAATTTCTCAATTACCTGTATGTGCTTCAACCAAGCCATTAAGATACAGGTAAAACTCTGATCAGACTAAAAATTGAAACTGCCCTAGATTTAATGCATATTAAGAGTTTAACTGTATTTATTAGTTTCTTACTCTAAATAGACTATGCTAGAGTTTGTGGATAAAATATGATTTATAGGCAAGCTTAACTAGCCAACATCTGCACTGCATAAAATGAAAGGCTAGGCATCCATTTCTGTTAATGCTACTTGTGTAACAAATAAAATAAGTCATGCTGACCACCTGGCTGACCCTAGTTTCATAGGGAGAATAAGGGAGAAATCATGAGTGTGTATCTCAGTCAAGGGAATAGAACTCTCTAGAATAAAGATACTGCAAATCTAAGCATTATTCTTCAATGAATTGTGGAAAACAGACCAACTTCTGGTGTCTTGAGTGCAATAAGAGAAAACTGAACACATAATTTCTGGAATTTAGATAAGAAGAAAACTCTATATTTACTGTTTTACTCACCCCATGTCCAGTTCATTCACATGTCACATCCCTGTTAACCACCAACAGCCAACTCTTCACTGGCAGGCCTCAAGTGACTATGGTCTCCATCTCTCTTTACCACTCAACCTCATTCAGACAGTCATTCAACTGACACTTATATAGTTTGTAAAAAAAATTGCCTTGTTGGTTTCTTTCATTTTAACAAGTATTATTTTCAATCCTATGTATCCTTAACATATTTAATTATTTGATTTACATTATAATACATGTTCTTTGCAATATAGGAGAAATATTTTCTTTTTATCCAACACTCTACAGCATTGTTTCAGAAAACATACAAATATACCCACTTATGATTTCATCAAGTATTAAATACATAGTGCTTTAAATACCTTAAAATTCTGGTCTATTTCTCTATAGTTGTTTAAGGATATTTTAGTATTATTTGAGTAACTGCTTGGGTCTTTTCTAGAGGATAAGAATACGTTCTTACTTTCCCATTTAAAATAATGGGAGGTGTGCCCCTGGCATTCAAAACATTGACTATCTAAACCATTTTTAAGAATGAGAAATATTCCAAAATGTCCACATTGATAATATATATGTTGTCAGATTATAAATAATTTTTGTTCCTTGTGACTTTTCTATTTTACAACTCTTCCAAATTAAATATGCATTTCCTTTAGAATTAGAAAAATAGAATTTTTAAATGTATAGACCAAAAGCTCTTAAATAATTTTCACTTTTCATACTGTTGGTAGTATATGGCATTGTTATTCTGAAAATATTGTGTGTATAAGGGAAAGGAGTTGGAAATATAAGTTTAACACATTTGTGTAAAAGCTCTAGCCCTGAATTTAAATCTGAAGCACAAGTATAAGCTCTAGTCTGTTCATGAAAAGGCCTAGAAACAAGGATAAGCAGGGAGGTATGAGTGCCCATAGGGCCAATATTGCACTCTCCAAATATTCCAATAAATCAATTAGAAAAAGACAACCCACAAACAGAAATAGTTCAAAGAGGTGAAAAGGAAACTTGGATGAGCCATGTCGATGTGAACAGGAAACTTGCACAAACCCATATAGCTAGTAAACATAAAAAGATGCTCAACCTTAATAACAATCAGGAATGTACAAAAGTAACACATACAAGATTTGTGTGGACATACTTTCTTTTGTTATGTATGTATCTAGGAGTGGAGCTGGTAGGTATCTGTTTAATCACTTGAGGAAGTGTCACACTACTTACAAAGAAGCTGCAATGTTTTATATCCTCACCAACAATATAAGGATTCCAGTTTGTCTCCATCCTTGTTAACACTTGGTATTATCTGACTTTTTGATTCTAGCCACTCTAATGCATGTGAAGTGGTATCTCATTGTTTTGGTTTGTATTTCCCTAATAACTGTTGATGTTGAGCACTGTTTCATGTGTTTATTGACCACTTGTATATTTTCTTTGGAGAAATGTCTATTCATATCCTTTAACCATTTTCAATTGCATTATTTTTCTTTTTATTATGGAGTTGTAAAGCCCTTTATGTGTTCTACATACAAGTCCCTTACCAGATACATGATTTTCAAATATCCTCCCCTGTTCTGTGGATTTTCTTTTTGCTCTCTTGATGGTATACTTTGAAACACAAGTTTTTGATGAGATCCAATTCATCTAATTTTTCTTTTGTTGCTCATGCTTCTGGCCATACCTAAAAATCCTTTGCTAAATCCAACATTATGAAGATATGCTCCTATACTTTCTTCTAAGAGTTTTATAGTTTTACATTTAGGTCTCTGATCCAATTTGAGTTAATTTTTATATATATGGTGTGAGGTAAGGGTCCAATTTCATTATTTTACATGTGAATATGCAGTTGCCCCAACACCATTTGTTGAAAAGACCTTTCTTTTCCCCACTGAATGATCCTGAAACCTTTGTCTTAAATCATGACCATGGATATATGGGTTTATTTTTTGTGCTCTCAATTGTATTCCATTGATCTATATAACTATCCTTACGCCAATACCAATTCTATTACATTGATGTATATTTCTATTCTTATGTCAGTACCACCTATCTTGATTACAGTTGCTTTGTAATAAATTTTGAAAGCAGGAAGTATGAGTCCTCCTACTTTGTTCTTTTTCAGAATTGTGACTCCCTTGTAACTCGTATGAATTTTAGAATCAGCTTATCAATTTCTACCAAAAACAAAATTCAGCTAAAATTCTTTTTTTTATTAAAGATTTTTATTTATTTATTTGAGAGAGAGAGAGAGCACAAGAAGGGGGAGGGTCAGAGGGAGAAGCAGACTCCCCGCCGAGCAGGGAGCCCAACATGGAACTCAATCCCAGGATTCCAGGATCATGACCTGAGACAAAGGCAGTCGCTTAACCAACTGAGCCATCAGGCGCCCAAAATTCAGCTAAAATTCTGACAGAGATTGCATTAAATCTCTGAGCTCAGTTTGGAGTATATTACCATCTTACCAATGTTAAGTCCTCTGGTCCACGAACATGAGATGTTTTTCCATTTATTTAGATCCTCTTTACCTTCTTTAAACAATGCTTTAAAGTTTTCAGAGTATACATTTTGTACTTCTCTTACTAAATTTCTCAGTATTTTATTATTTTTGATGTTATTGTGAATTGGAATTGTTTTCATAATTTTATATCTGTTCATTACATGTGTCTAAAAATACAATTGATATTTTTATATTGATTTTCTATTCTGCAACATTGCTGACTCATTTATAGTTTTAATAGTTTTTTAGTGGATCCCTTAGGATTTTTTATATGTGACATGATGTCATCTACATATTGGGGGAAAAAAACATTTATGATGCACATACACCTGTATGATAAGAACTCATCTCATAGATCCCAGCATCTACCCATTATAATATTTAGCCTGGCTAAAATTCAGCATGCGGACTAATGCTTAAGAGTAAGGCTTAATTATAAAAATAAATAATTGGGGGGCGCCTGGGTGGCTCAGTCGTTAAGCGTCTGCCTTCGGCTCAGGTCATGATCTCAGGGTCCTGGGATCGAGCCCTGCATCGGGCTCCCTGCTCCGCGGGAAGCCTGCTTCTCTCTCTCCCACTCCCCCTGCTTGTGTTCCCTCTCTCGCTGTGTCTCTCTCTGTCAAATAAATAAATAAAATCTTTAAAAAAATAAAAAAATAAAATAAATAAAAATGAAAATAAATAATTGGGACTACATTAGAATAAAAAGCTTCTGCACAGCAAACACCACGATGAGCACTGAGTAATGTATAGAACTACTGAATTACCACTATATTGTACACCTGAAACTAATATTATCCTGGAATTAAAATTAAAATTAAACACACACAAAAAAAAGAGTAAGGCTTAATTATTGCAACTACTGTCTGGAAGGTGAAAGCTAAGTGAACAACTGTTATGTGGAACTATTCATTGCTGAGGCAATGTAACAAGAAATCATTTAAAATGAAGAGACATATTCGTGTGTTTTTTTCTGAGAAAGAGATCAGAGTCCCTACCACTGACATGCAGGTTTCTTCTGCTCAGATCTTTTCATAGGTTTAATGTTGACCAGTTTTTCTATTAGCTAAATTAATATTGCCCAGCGCTTATGCAGACATTGTTTTGAGAGATAAACCATTATTGCCATTTGTCATTTTAGCTGATCGGCTTGAATTTGAGTCTCTCCTGCAGCGATGGTGAATAACTGCATTTCTGCATTCTACATCCATAGAACTGTTCTTTGGGTTGCAGTTGAAGTCTCTGAGGTGCCACCAATAAATACCACCCTTTTTCCCAAACAGGGTTCTGAACAATTTGGAAAATAAAAATAAAAGCCTACAGATGGAAATGAAAATATCAACCTCTATAGGGAAACAGCTGGGTAGGAAGACATGCTCACTGCATCCCAGCATCAGACACACATCTGACCCCATTACAGTCAGCAATGGACAACAGGGTAGGCACATCCTGCTGGAAAGAAAGAACAGAGGGGAACATTCGCCCCATCAGGGCAGTCTCCCTCCTAAGAGGGAAGATGAGCTGAAAAGAGTATATACAATTAATCTAGTTACTAATTACAATCAATCTAATTTGCTAATCACCTGCTATTCTATGTACCACCAGGACAGAATGAGGGAAGGGGCAAAGTGAACCTAATTGCACTCTATGGGAAAAACAAACTAACTAACTAAATAAAACAAAAAACAACTTCAGAGTCAAGAAGAAGCACTCCCCTCTACCAGTTACGAACAGGAAGAATGAGAAAAGTCCCCTGCTACAAAAGCTACCTCTCAGAAAATGAACACACACACACACACACACACAGCTTGATTTTTCTCTATTTGCAAACATGATTCAATATATCTAATAAGATAAATCAAACATAGGGTAGCAAGCATAAATATGTTTTCTGTCTGATTAGTTGTCACCTGTTTTGACCCAAAATTGGGAGAGTAAATCCCACTGTTATCCAGGACCTCCTCCAACACCTGCATAGAGCCTCCATTCCGGGGCTTTCCATATTTTCTCAGGAGTTTTAAATGCTCAGTAATAAAAAGGAGGCATCCTCCTGACTGCATTCAGCACAAATCTGAAAGCTATGAGTTTTGGCAATCTCTACACAGCCAAATAAAGCATTGGAGGGATTGCCATACATTTTCAAAAACACTCACAAGGGAATGTCCTATTTGCAGCTGAATTGTGACAAATAAATCCTTGTCTAAATGTCACAAGCCCAGACTTAATGGAGTAAAACACGTGCAAAATGGGCAGGGAAAACGACAGATTCTTCTGCCCTCCAAACCAGTACTTTTCCCCTCAACAATTGAAACAAACATTTGGAAATTTTGTGGTATAAATAAATGCTTTGCGAAGACTATGGAGAAAGCTCAGATGCACACAGATAAAACGCGGTTTGTCATGCAAAGTGCTCTTTGGCAAACTTGCCTCTGGGTAACACATAACATCCAGAAGTTGGTGTATGGTTGAATGGTCAGGGATTCATCACAAAAGACAGACCAAAAATTGCCCAGCCATGGAATATTCTAAATTTAATTCTTGAGGGGATGGTCCAAGTTGGCAACGTAGGAAGATCCTAAACTTATCTTCTCCATCGGACACACCAAATCGACAGCTACATATTAAACAATTCCCTCTGCAAAAGACTTGAGAACTCTCTGAACAGCTCGTCCAACAATAAAGGACAAAGGGCCGCCCTGAGGTGGATAGGAAAGGCAAAGATGCAGTCTTGCCAAAATCCCCATCCCCAGTGCAGGGACCCATGGTCGTGAGGGATCTCACAAACTGGGAGCTTCTTCCTGAGGAGCAAGGGACTTATGTCACCAACCAGGCACCCCAACCCTTGGGACCTGCACCAGGAAGATGAATCCCCAAAACTATCTACATTTGAAAAACAATGGAGCTTACATCCAGGAAGCCCAAAATACTGTAGGGAAATGACAGACCTCTCTTAAAGGGTTTGTATGCAGACTCACTTGCCTTGGGGCTCAGCACAAAGTAGTGGTTTGAAAAGTACCTAGCCTCTTTGTGAAAGAGATCCGTTTGCTAATCTTAAGTGTCTGCCAGAGGGGCAAGGGCCTGTCCAGAATGGAGGCACGGTTGACATCACTTCCGCACTCTTTCTGTACCTTATTAGCACAAGCAGGTACATGCAATTCATGCATTCTCCCACTGATCTGTTAAAGCTGTAGGGTGCAAACCGTTCCTGCACTCTCCATCTACCTCACTAAAGCCTGCAGGGATGCACAAACCACAAAAGGGACTCCCCTAAATCACCTGGCTCTGGTGGTCAGGGAGGCTTGTGTTCCTGCATCCCACAGGACTACAACAAGAGAGATGGTTCTTGGCAGGCTACTACCCCCAGGACACTAGGCAAATAGCACACTGCACACACCCCCAGTCTCCCTGGGAAAAAGGCCTATTTACATGTCCTGGACCTTTATCCTGAGAAGCAGCCTTCAGGTTTGCCACATCTCTAGAAGCTGTGGAGGTTCTCTTCGAGAACGTATGCCAGGGTACACCATCTTTGTGCTTTCCCTCGGCCTTACTACAGCTTGCTCGTACCTCCCAGAAAGGAGCTCATACACTCCTCTGGAGCCCTGATTTTTGCAACTGTCACCTAGGGGACACCTCCAGATAACCTGGTGTGGAGGACAACAGGGTTTATGATTGCAGTCCTATGGGGCTATATATATTGGCATACTTTAAAAGCTGCAACCCGAGGGTATGGCTTCCAATCAGCCTGAAACTAGGTCCTGACTAAGACCCTCCCTTTGAAACACTGACAGGTCTTGGCATACTCACAATACCCAGGACAGATGAAAAATAAATCAGGCTGCTTAGACAATCACAGAGGTTCAAGAGACAACCAAAAATTTTGAACAAGCTTCACCTCCAACACAAAGCCACTCCCTTCAGACTAGGAGAGGTAGGTGTTCCACTTAATACATAGAAACAAACAGAGAGTCAAGCAAAATGAGGACAGAGAGGAATATGTTCCAAATGAAAGAGTAAGATTAAAAACTCAGGAAAAAGACTTAATGAAACATAATTTACCTGATAAAGAGTTCAAAGTAATGGTCATAAAAATGCTCACCAAACTTGGGAGAAGAATGAACACAGTGAGAATCCCAACAAAGAGAAAATATAAAAAAGTATCAAAGAGAAGTCACACAGACTGAAAGTGAAGGGATGGAAAAAGATGTTCCATGCAAACAGAAACCAAAAGACAACTGAAGTAGCTACACTTGTATCAGACAAAACAGACTTTAAAACAAATACTGTAATAAAAGACCCGGAAGGGTACTGTATAAGTATAAAGGGGTTAATCTGACAAGATGATATAACATTTCTAAATATTTATACAACCAACATAAGAACACCTAAATATATAAAGCAAATATGAACAGAGCAAAAGTGAGAAACTGACAGCAATACAATAATAGTAGGGGACTATAATACCCACTTACATCAATGAATAGGTCATCCAGACAGAATATCAACAAGAAAACATTGGCCTTAAAGGACACATTAAACCATATGGACTTAATAGATACAGAATATTCCATCCAAAAGCAGAATACACATTCTTCTCAAGTGCACATGGAAAATTCTCCAGGATAGATCATATGTTAGGCCACAAAATAAGTCTCAATAAATTTAAGAAGGCTGAAATCACATCAAGCATCTTCACCAACCACAATGATTTGAAACTAGAAATCAATTATGAAAGAAACCACAATGAGATAACACTTTACACCTATCAGGATGGCTAGAAGCAAAATATAAAAAATAACAAGTGTTGATGAGGATGTGGAGAAAAATGAACCCTCCTTCACTGTTCATGGGAATGCAAACTGGTACAGCCACTGTGGGAAAGAGTATAAAGTGTCCTCAAACAATCAAAAGCAGAATTACCATATGATCCAGTAATTTCACTACCAGGTATTTACCCAAAGAATATGAAAACACAAATTCAAAAAGATATATGCACCCCCATGTTTACTGTAGCATTATTTACAATAGCCAAGATATGGAAGCAACCTAAGTGGCCTTCCATAGATAAATGAATAAAAAAGATGTGGTATATATATGTATATATATATACACACACACTACATACACACAATGGAATATTACTCAGCCATAAAAAAAGAATATCTTGCCATTTGCAAAACCATGGATGCACCTAGAGGGTATAATGCTTAGTGAAATAAGTCAGTCACAGAAAGACAGATACCATATGATTTTACTTATATATGGAATTTAAGAAACAAACAAAGAAAAAAGAAACAAATAAAAAACCATTTTTTTAAGATTTTTTTTTTTTTTTTCAGAGAGAGAGGGAGAACATACACACCTACGTGAGTGGGAGGAGGGGCACAGGGGGAGGGAAAACGACAAGCAGACTCCTCTCTGAGCACAGAGTCTAATGTGGGGCTCAATGTCACAACCCTGAGATCATGACCTGAGCCAAAAGCAAGAGTCAGAGGCTTAACTGACTGAGCCACCCAGGCGTCCCCCCCAAAAAAACTTAAATACAGAAAATAAGCCAGTGGTTGCTAGCAGGGAGTTGAAGGAAGGGGGATGCTGAATTAGATTAAATAGATTAAAAGTACACTTATCATGATGAGCACTGAGTAATGTGTAGAATTGTTGAATCATTATTTTGTACACCTGAAATTAATATAGCACTGTATATTAATTATACTTCAATAAAAAAACTGGAAAAATTAAAAAACATGCTACCAAACAACCAACTGATCAATGAAGAAATAAAAAAATACCTAAGACAAATGAAAATGGAAATGCAACATACCAAAATCTATAGAATGCAGCAAAAGCAGTTCTAAAAGGAAGTCTATAGTAATAAATGCCTACCTCAAGAAACAAGAGTCTCAAATAAACAGTTTAACTTTACACCTCAAGGAACTATAAAAAGAAGAACAAATGAAGCCCAAAGTTAGTAAAAGGAAGGAAATAAAGATCAGAGTAGGAAAAAATAAAAATTGAGACTAAAAAAAAATAGAAAAAATGAATAAAACTAAGAGCTGATTTTTTGAAAAGATGAGCAAAGCTGACAGACCTTTAGCTAGACTCACCAAGAGAAAAAATACAGGACTCAAATAAAATCAGAAATGAAAGGCAAGGAACATCAGATAGCACAGAAATACTAAGGATCATAAGAGAACTACTACAAACAATTATACACCAACAATATGAACAACCTAGAAAAAAAATGGATAAATTCCTAGGAACATTCCAAGACTGAATCATGAACAAATAGGAAATCTGAATAGACTTATTACTAGTAAGGAGACTGATCAGTAATCAAAAATCTATCAATAAATAAAAGCCCAAGGGGGCGCCTGGGTGGCTCAGTTGTTGAGTGTCTGCCTTCGGCTCGGGTCATGATCCCAGGGTCCTGGGATCGAGTCCCGCATTGGGCTCCCTGCTCGGCGGGGAGTCTGCTTCTCCCTCTGACCCTCCCCCTGCTTGTGTCCCCTCTCTCACTGTGTCTCTCCCTGTCAAATAAATAAAATCTTAATAAATAAATAAATAAATAAATAAAAGCCCAGGACCAGACAGTTTCACTGGTGAATTCTATCAAACATTCAAAGATTTAATGTCTATCCTTTTCAACTCTTCCAAAAAACTGAAGAGGATGGAACACTTTCAGGCTCACTTTATAACGCCAGCATTACCCTAATATAAAAACCAGACAGGATACCATAAAAAAAGAAATTATAAGCCAAATCCCTGATGAACAGCAAGATGTAAAAATCCCCAACAAAATATTAGCAAACTAAATTCAACAATACATTAAAAGAATCATTCATCATGATCAAGTAGGATTTATTCCAGGGATACAAGTATAGTTCCCCATCCTTCAATCAATGCGACAACCACATTAACAAAATAAAGGAAAAAAAAAACACATGATCATCTCAATAGATACAGAAAAAGGATTTGACAAAATTCAACATCCATTTATAATAAAGACTCTCAACAAAGTAGGTTTAGAGGGAATATACCTCAACATAAAAAAAACCATAATGACGAGCCCACAGCTAACATCATACATAACAATAAAAAACTGAAACCATGTCCTCTTAGATCAGGAACAAGACAAGGATGCCCACTCTCATCACCTTTATTCAACATAGTATTGGAAACTGTAACAAGAACAATTAGGCAAAAAAAATAAATAAATAAATGAAAAATATCCAGATTAGAAAGGAAGAAATAAAACTGTCACTATTTGTGGATGTCTTGATTTTATATAACGAAAAGCCTAGACTTCACCCAAAAGCTTTTAGAACTAATAAACGAATTCAGTGAAGTTGCAGGATTCAAAATCAATATACAAAAATCTGTTGTGTTTCTACTTATGAATAACAAATCAGAAAAAGAAATTATAAAAACAATGCCATTTATATGCATCAAAAATAATAAAACACCTAGGAATAAATTTATCCAAGGAGGTAAAAGACCTGTACACAAAAGAATGACAATAGATCATTATCTTACACCACACACAAATATTAATTCACAATGGATTAAAGACTTAAACATAAGACCTGAAACCATAAAACCCCCAGAAGAAAACAAAGGTAGTAAGCTCCTTGACATTGGTTTTGGCAGTGATTTTTTTGGATCTGACTCCAAAAGCAAAGGCAACAAAAGCAAAAATAAACAAATGAAATGACACTAAAATAAAAACCTTCTGCACAGTCAGCAAAGGAAACCATTAACAAAATGAAAAGGCACCCTACTGAACAGGAGAAAATATTTGGAGATCATATATCTGATAAGGGATTAATATCCAAAATAAACTAATATAACACTGTATGTTAATTATACTTGAATTTAAAAGATAAAAAATAAAAATAAAATCTCATAAACTCAAAAGCAAAAAAAAAATAATAATAATCCAATTTAAAAATGGGCAGAGGATTTGAATAGACATTTATCCAAAGAAGACAAACAAATGGCCAACAGACACGTGAAAAAATCTCACTATCACTAATCATCAAGGAAATGTGAATCAAAAACCACAATGGATATCACCTTACCCCTGTTAGAATAACTATTATCAAAAAGACAAGAAATAACAAGTGTTGCAAGGGTGTGGAAAAGAGAGAACCTCATTCACTGTTGATGGGAATGTAAATTGGTGCAGCCACTATGGAAAACAGTTTAGAGGTTCCTCAAAAAATTGAAAGTAGAAATACCATATGACCTACCAATTCCACTTCTAGACATTTATCTGAAGAAAACAACAACGCAATTAGAAGATATATGCACATCTATGTTCAACTGCAGCATTATTTACAATAGCCAAGATATGGAAACAACCTAAGTGTCCCCTGATGGATGAATGGATAAAGAAGATGTGGTATATAGACACAATGAAATACTACTCAGCCACAAAAAATAAGAATGAAATCTTACCATTTGCGACAACATGGATGGACCTTGAGGGAATTATGCTATGCGAAATAAATCAGGGAAAGACAAATACCAAGTGATTTCATTTATATATGGAATCTAAAATACAAACAACACACAACTCACAGATAAAAAGAACAGAATGGTGGTTGCTAATGGGCAGGGCAGTTGGGGATAGGCAAGATGGGTGAAGGGGGTCAAGAGGCACGAACTTTCAATTATAAAATAAATACATCAAGGGGATGTAAGGTGGAGCATGGTGACTATACTCAATAATACTGTAGCACACACTTGAAAGTTGCCAAAAGAATAAGTCCTAAAAGTTCTCATCACAAGAAAATAAATAAACTAATTAATTAATTGTAACTCTTGAAAGAGGAAACAAAAGGTCATAGCTTTTAAAAAAGATGGAGGGAAAGAAATGAAGTTAGTTGTTTTCATGGCCCTAGTGGAGCTTGAGCGAGCCTGCCATTTTCGAAGAGAGCAAGCTATTGTTACGTTTTTCAGACTGTGATATTTTATAGAAGATTCAGCAAAAGATCCAAGAAAGCGAGACCCATATCTGTCTTCTACATTTTGTATTTCCACAACTACTTAGTTGGTGCCAAGTGTGGTACAAAATAGATGCTCAATAAATTTATTCCTCCATTCTTTTCCTTTTTTCATTTAAAGCCCTATATGATCTGTCCCTGCCATTCTCTCCCCCCACATCTCCTTCTTTGCCCTCTCTCTGCTTCTGCCACATGACCCACCTGCTGTTCCCCAAGCACACGAACACAATCCCATCTCATGGTCTCTACATGCGCTCTGCTTTCAGATACCCACATGGCTCATTCTCTCAACCCATTCAGATCCCATTTTCTCACTGAAAGATCAGGGCCCTCCCACCCACCAAACTACTCTATATCCCTTTATTCTATTTATGCTTAGTAATACTTATCACTCTGTAACATATTATATGGCTTATTTGTTTATTATCAACACCCCCCCACTATAACATGAACTTCATGAGGGCAAGGACTTTGATTTGCTCACTAAAAGTCTTTAGAAACTATCTGGCACAAACATTAGCTCAATAAATTAGTGGATAAAACTTTCTCTATCACTATACTTCAGGGGTACTCTTTTTTTTAGGGGTACTCTTTAAACTGCATGTGGTTGGATTGCATTATTTTATCCAACCAAAGAATCTCTTCCTATTGGTAGCAGGTTTAATAATAAACATTGTGGTATTATTGATAGACAGGAATTTATTTCTACCATATTCTTTTATTTTTTTAACCATGCAATTTATTTGTTTCCCATTTTCTCCTTTTCTAACTTTTTGGATGTATTGAACTTTAAAATGTTCTTTCCTCTACTTATTTGGAGGCTTAAAGTCTCTGGCTTATTTTTTCTTTCTAAATTTTATTCTTTCAAAGTTGGTCTTTGGGCAACATATGATTATGTAATTAAATAGTATAATATAATACAAAGATGAGGAAATGAGAATTCTAAGATAACTCTCAGATTTCTACCCCTCGGTATATATGCCCTGTTTAATCCCCTTATCTTGAGTGTGGGCAGGAACAGGGAATATGATGGGGCAGTTACTCCTTTGATTATAGTCATTAAATGACAAAGGTAATTGGATAGTCACTACAGTAATTATGTGACATTATATAAAAGTCCATCTTAGCACACTGGAAAATATCAGGCAGCTGGCTCCAAGAGTAAGCTGCCATGCTGTGCGAAGGCCACACTGTTAGGACCTGAGAAAAGCCTCTAAGAGCTAAGAGTGAGTAAACTACAACAAATATCCTACAAGAAAATGGGGACTTCACTTCTACAACCACAAGTAAATAAATTCTGCCAACCACCTGAATGAGCTAGAGAGAAAACCCCAAGCTCTGGATGAAAATGTAGCTTGATTTTGGCCCTGTGAGACTCTGAGGAAAGAGTCCATTTACACCATGCCCAGATTGCTAATCTACAGAAATGTGAGCTAATAAATGGGTCTTGTTTTAATTCAGTAAGACTGTGGTGATTTGTTATGCAGCAATAATAACTAATACATATTTCTATAAGATTTTTGGTCTGAACAACTGGAAGGACAAAGCTGTGCTGAACCATGGTGGGGAAGACTGGAGGAGATGACATGGTGCACACCTTCTTATCTAATAGGGGAGATAAGCAGGCAACACTAGGAGAGGTGACAGAAAATCCTCACAGGACTAGAAGAAACAAATGGGTCTCTACTGTAGAATTCTACCCATAAAAGCTTTCAGAAACATACTTGTCTGTCTGTTCCTTCACTGCTCACTCAAAAAGTTGATTCCTAGCTAAACAATGGAGGTGTTTTCTCAAACAAATGGGAATGTACTTAAGGGGAATGTAAAATTGATATTACTTCTTTCTTAATCCTTAAGCAAATATACTACTCAGTCCACAGAATTAATTTACTCTAATATGCTCTCAGAAAGGTTTCTTTTATTGTCTTATAAATAATGTATGCATATTTTATGCATTGATGCTTGATGGCAACCACCCTAGTATTGGCCAGAGGATAAATGCTTCCTTTTGGTTGTCTCAAAACTACCTACAGGTCCAAACAGCAGCGGACTCATCTTAACCTACACACAAACCACAGTCCTGTCACCTTCCTGAAATGAAAGATCACTACTCCTACCCAAAATATATGGGAAGCATCCTTCACTATCCATTCAAGTGCTTGAAAAGGTAGCTGCTGAATTTGGTAATGTGTAGTAAAAAATTTAACCTTGCCCAATGAGAGGTCTTGCCTCTGCCCTTGGCTTCTGGGAAGCAAGCTCTAAGCACTTGGCATGTCCTCTCTGATAAGAGTGTCTTTGTTTATCTGGGGCCCTGGGACACTGCTAATAGGTCAGCACTGTGACTTATGTTACAGGCTTTGGGTCACGTGATATCAGCTCCAACTCCACAGCAGCTGAAGACTGAGGATAGCCAACCACATCTATATAACCAAGCCCCAATAAAAACCCTAGACACCAAGGCTCAATGTTACATATCGACGTGTAACAATATGTACATAGTTGACAGTACTATATGTGCATTATTACACACCATCCCAGGTGGGGTTCATGCTGTGCATAACTCTGTTGAGGGAGGACAACTAGCAGCTCCACGTTGTGAGCTCTCCTGTACTCTGCTCCATGTGTCTCGTCCCTTCGCTGATTTTAGAATGTTTCTCTTTGCTATTATAAACTGCAACCATGAGTATAACAGCTTTCAGTAAGTTCTGTGATTCCTTCTAGCAAATTAGCAAACCTGTAGTTGCTCCTGGGTTCCCCCCAAACTTACAGCTGATGTCAGAAGTGAGGGTAGTTTTGTGGGCAACTTCCCTAATCCTGCAGGTATGAAAATGTAAACCACAATTATTAGCAGAGGAAACTTTTAGTTTTTATAAGGAACAGTAAATTAATAAATTACCTGAGAATACTCCCTTGGGAAAGGTCAAAAACCCAGACCTCTTGGGGCCCTGGATGGTACAGTTGGTTAAGTGTCTGGCTCTTGGTTTGGGCTCAAGTCATATTTCAGGGTCCTGGGATCAAGCCCCACATCAGCCTCCATGCTCAGTGGAGAGTCTGCTTGAGGATTCTCTCCCTCTTCCTCTGGCCCTCCCTGCCAAAATAAATAAATAAATCTTTTAAAACAACACAGACCTCTTGCTTTTTTAATTTAGAACTTAACTTGTAAAGATAACACACTTTGGCTAGTTTTGAATCAGTGTTTATAAGGCAAATTCTTACAACACTTTTTTATTTCTAAAAACATTAAATATGTACAATAGAAATAATAGTAGAAATGACTAGTTTGTAAACAATACCTTCTGAAGCTACATATTTGCCTAGAGCATCTCAATTTTTAAAGTTCATCAATTTGAGACACAAATAGAGAGCTATTTTTTGTCTAGCTTACTTCTTAACCTTAAAAAGTAAATAACCTTAGACACAATCTAATAGTGCAAAAGCACAATGTGACTAGATCTTTCTACTATTCATTTCCATTTTCCCAGTATGATCTACATTCCTAGGCATTATATACCCAGAAAAGTGTGTTTGTTCAGACTGTTTTCAAGAAGTAGAATAAAATACCCCAACAAAGGACACTTTCTGGGATTTTCTCATTTCAAAGATGAATCCAACGTCACTTGATAATCATCATTTAAGATTCAGGCAGAGATGAAATGTGATCAGTACAGACAAATGAAGGGCATTGCTGAACTAAACTCACAAGCTTGATGTGATGTTGAGTCCTTCAATATTGTCAGTATACACTTAGATCTGAAACTCACATGATAAAAGGCTTTGATGTTCCCTTTTATGTTTCAAAACAGTGAGAAGCCTAGAGCAAGAAAGAATGCCTTGTGTAAACAGGGACAAGAGATATGAGAAATGCAAAGAAAACAATCTAAAAAGACAGGTGGGGAAAAAGGCAAAATCAATATTAACTTTGTAGTGGCCTTCATTTATGTTGGTTCTACTTCATCCTAAAGCTTGCTTTCTAACAGCTGAAAATAAAGATGAAAATATTGTCTAAGTAATCCGTAAACAGTTTGGGGGAAATTGGTAGTTTAAGTAAGAACCAATATTGTGATCACAGGTATTAGTTTTTAAAACTGTTAACTGAGCCAACTTCACCCCTGGTATGAAAGAGAAGTCCTTACATGGCAATATATCTGTGAAAACAGAATGAAATGTCAGTTAAAAAAAAAAAAAATCTCTTAATTTAATATAAACCATATTGGACTTGTTAAGCTGCTTTTCTTTATGAACATGAGTTTAAATGTCACCATGCTATCTAGGCTTAAGAAAAATAAGAAGAAAACAGGAAACTAGTTAATGAGACCTAAGTAAGTTGCCAAATTAAGTGATTCCAGCCCAAAAATATTTTTTACTTTCTAATAGCATTTTCAACCACACTGTCTGAGTAATTACTTCACTCATTAATGTCCCTGTCAAGTGAAAATCTTAGTGAGGTCTCATGGTCTCAGGAAAAAGAACCAAAACAAAAACTTAAACACATGGCAAGTTCACAGAATAATCATTTAAAACTCGAAATATATGTTAAAAATATAGAATTCTCGTAGGCACTATAAAAGGAAGGGGAAAAAAGGACAGGTCATCTTGAGAAATAAAGGAAGTAGGGACAGAAAAATCCATATGAAAGATTAATTAAAGGAATTTCTAGTTTAAATAGCAATGCTTCCCAAAGTCCATGCTAAAATACCAAAGAAGATACACTTTTGGTAGAAATATAAATTGATAAGTATTTTCTGGAATACAACTTTATGATTTCCAACTTAATCTTAAAATACACTGGCCATTAGTTCAAGATTTCCTGCTTCTAGGAATTTTTCAAAAGGAATAATTACAAAGATTTTTCTAACATAATATAAAATGATGTACATGGCAGGTCATTATTTGAAAGATAAAAATAGAAACAAATAAATGCACAAAAGGGGGATGTTGACTAAATACAGCATAATATCCAAATGATTGAATATGTTGGAGCAATTGGTAATACTGCTGTGAAAGGACATTTTAATGCACAAAAATATACCCACAATATAGTGAATCAATAAAAGCAAGCATTTTGTAGAATAGTGCTATGGTTCCAATAGCCTTTGGAACCAGATAGCCTTTGCTCAAATCCTGACTCCACGCTTAACTGACAATGTGACTTTGGGAAAGTTCACAGTTTCCTAATCTGTAAAAGGGGGATAATAGTAATATTTACTTTATTGGGTTATTTTGAGGACTGAATGATTCAAAGCATGTACAGTGGTTGGAAAAGTACCTGATACATAATAAAGGAGCAGTAAATTCTAGATGTCATTTTATCGATCTAGTCAAATATTTTAAAAGGGCAACATAGTCGGTGAAGCATCCAACTCTTGGTTATGGCTCAGGTCGTGATCTGAGGGTTATGAGATCGAGCCCCGCACTGGGCTCCACGCTGAGCACAGAGTCTGCTTGAGTTTCTCTCTCCCTCTCCCTCTGCCCCTTCCCCCTGTGCTCTCTCTCTCTCAAATAAATACATCTTAAAACAAAACCAAACAAAACAAAACACACACATAGCCAGGCAAGAATTTGATTAGAAGAGGAATGGGGAATTAGCAGTGGTATAAACTGTAACATGAACATGTAACCCAACTAAATATTCTGTATATTAGGATGCCTTTGTTTGCAAGTGTCCAACAGAACACCATGTGCTAGTTACCAATCCCAAGAGAGGACGCCAAACACTTCTGCACACTGCATCTGGTAACAGACTTCTCAAAGAAGACACAAGGCAATCAAGCATTGGATGGAACAACCCTTTACTTACATAGAGAAGAGACAGAGTAATACTAGGTTTAATCGTGGGTCTCTCACTGTAGCCAATATGGGGCAATTTACCTACAGGCACCCGTCTCATGCTGCAACACAAGGACCTCACCCTTTCCCCTGTGGAGTCTGAAATACTGAAAGAAGCGGAGGGTATGCCTAAAGGCCATTGACATACATGCTTAAGCAGAACAAAGGAGGATACACTGAGCCAGAAACAGGGAAAGATATTCCCACATAAGGCAGGAAGTCCGCAGAGGCTGCATGGGCTCTTTATCTCTTGGTAAGGAAATATCTCAAGGTCAAGGCCCATTCTTATGTAGCCAAGTGTTGAAAGACTGCATGCAAAAGACTGCCTTTCCCAACAACAAGTAATAGAAAATTCAAAATGCTTTAAACAGTAAAGATAGGAAAATGACTACTGTAACTTCAAAAATCTAAAGAGTGTATGCATTTCAGTGTTAGTTTGATTTATCAGTGCAATGGTTTGATTTCATGAAATGTAAGCTCAATGTATTTTTTTCCTAGAAGAGTATCTGATTTATAATAGGTACAAAACGAAGATTTGTGTATAAATTAAAATGGGATCCCATTTCCTACTATCTCTACCATCATTCTACCTACTATCATGATTCCAAATTTGCTAAAGCAATATCAGATGTAACTTCTTCAGACATTTTAGCCAGAAAGAGAGAAAGGGAAAGTCCTACACTTCATAGCTTTCAAAGAAGAGCAATGAAATTTTCCTTCTGAATAAAAAGAGGATGATCCCTGACTGCAGGACATTCTGGGACCCACAGGGTTTCATACAAGATTTATTCAGAATGCCAAAGATCTAGATTGGTGGATTATAATATTTCATGTAGTCAAGCTCAGCAATATTAGCTATGAGACAAGTAATCACTGAGACCTTCACTAAGAATGGTGAAGTCCATTTGCTGTGTAACTATATATATGAGAAGAGGTTTCAACCATCCTTCGAAAGAACAAAGAGTGGTACCACAGCAAATTGTTTGCCTGGACTCTAAAAAATTAGTGGAAATGAATCATTTCTTCTCATTTTAAAATAATTAAATAAAAGTAGGTTTTTTTTTTTTTAAAGATTTTATTTATTTATTTGACAGAGAGAGACACAGCGAGAGAGGGAACACGAGCAGGGGGAGTGGGAGAGGGAGAAGCAGGCTTCCCGCGGAGCAGGGAGTGCGATGTGGGGCTCAATCCCAGGACCCTGGGATCATGACCTGAGCCGAAGGCAGACGCTTAACAACTGAGCCACCCAGACACCCCTAAATAAAAGTTTTAATTTAAAAATACCTCCTGAAAATATGACAATAAGACTTTGCTTCCAGACATGATGAAGTACCGGTACCAGATTAGGTTTCCTATCATAAACATCTAGAAGTCTGCACATAATATACGTAATGACTATTTTCAGACATTGGCTAACAAACCTCACAGGAATGTGATCTCTGGAGGAAGGGGAAAGAACAAGGTGAGCCCTATGACTCTGCAGCTTTCTACCTGGAGACATTTTTTTGGACCTTGGAAGAGGGAGAGGAAAACCAGGCAGAGATGAGCAGTCTCTCTGAGCTGAAGAAATGGAGGTCAGAGTTGAAGGAGGTTGGGGCAGCTCATACTTGCAGTATGGAGCAGTCAAGAGGAAGGATTTATGCAGGCAGGGAACTGTAGAACTCTGCAGAAAAGCTTCCCTGAGTTCTTTGACTTCATAATGACCTATGATGCACAAGGAGGAGACTAGGAAGCTGGGTAAAGAACAGTTTCCAACAGAAAACAACTACTGGGAAGCAGAAAGCTGAACAACGGGAACATTCACAGAGACTCCAGGAAGTCCTATCGAGGGGTAAGGCTTAAAAGAGCCCCAGAGTTGGGACGCGTGGGTGGCTCAGTCAGTTACGCGTCTGCCTTCAGCTCAGGTCATGATCTCAGGGCCCTGGGATCGAGTCCCACATGGAGCTCCCTGCTTGGTGGGGAGCCTGCTTCTGCCCCCCTCCCTTTCTCTCTGCGCCTCCCCCCTGCTCGTGTGCATGCACCTGCACTCTCTCTCTCTCTCAACTAAATAAAATCGTAAAAAAATAAAAATAAAATAAAATAGCCCCAGAGTAAAGGTTACTCTGCATCTACACTAAAGAAACTTAGAAACAAATCCCAAAAGTATGAAGACAATCTAAAAAGTAAATTAACCTCCTGACATAGAAAAATCTCCAAAATCTTTAAAGGAAAGCAGGGGGGAGGGGTCCAGACATTCAGCAGTGTCCAACACCTAAATGAAAATTATACTACATGCAAAACAGCAGAAAAATGTCACCCTATCCAAGAGAAAAATCTGTAAACAGAAATGGACAAAGAAAAGACACAAATGACTGAATAAGCAGGCAGAGACTTTATAACAGTGATTATAAATATCTACAGGGACTTAAAAAGTTAACATGAACAAAAGAAGGCTGATATATGAATGCTTGCAGCAATTTTATTCATAATGGCTGCAAACTGGAAACAACTCAAGCATCCATCAACAGGAGAAATGTCTTAGTCTGTTCAGGCTGCTATAACATAATAGCATAGACTAGGTTGCCTAAACAACAGACATTTATTTCTCAGCATTCTGGAGACTAAGAAGTTCAAATCCAGAATGCCAGCATGGTCCAGTTCTTGGTGACCAGTTCTTGGTGAGGGCCCTCTTCCTCGCTTACAGATAGCCACTTTCTTGCTGTATCCTCACATGATAAAGAGAGGGCTCTCATCTCTACCTCTTCTTACATCCTGGGAGCCCCACCCCAATGACCTCATCTAAACCTAATTACCTGCCACCTCCAAATACCACCACATTGGAGGTTAGGGCCTCAAAACATGAATTTGGAGGGGGAACGTGAACACTGTGTCCATAGCAAGAATGGATAAACATATTGTATTACATGCATACAGTGACTACTCAGTGATAAAAAGAAGCAAACTACTGATATGTGTAACAATATGAATGAATTTCTTAAATGTTAGACTGGGCTAAAGTAGCTAGGAAGAAAAGCACATATGAGATTATTCAATTTTTATGAAATTCTTGAATAGACAAAGCTAATCTATAGTGATAGAAATCATATCAGTGATTGCATAAGATAGATGTTGGGGGTACTGACTACAAAAAAAACTACAGAGAACTTTTTAGGGAAGTGTAAGTATTCCATATCTTAATTGTGGTGTTGGATATAGAGATGTATACAACAAAGATACTGAAGTGTTCATTTAAAATGAATACATTTTAACAAATGTAAATTATATCTCTATAAAGTTTATTTTTAACATATTGTAATGAAAGTAAAGACCACCCCCCAAAAATACAAGAATAACAAATCTCTGAAAATGATTTGCTAAAGAGAAAAAAAATGTTCATATCAGTTTGTCATACTTAGTAGAATGCATGACTTCTATGAAATAGCAGCAGAGAGCCAAGATAAAGAAAAAAACGAAGAATAAAAAACTAATATAAGTAGAAAAGAAAAAAAGAGACACAAAGTAGGATAATATGAAGGAAGATAGAATCACAATATTAGGATTTAAGTGCAAATTGATTCAATGAAGCATAGGACTAAACTTGGAAAAATTAAGTCAAATAGAAATAACTTAGTAAATTTTTCAAAATACTGTACAAAGATCCAAAGTGGAAAAAAAAAAGTTGATGGAGAACATAACAGAAAAAATAAAAGAAATAGGGATTGAAGATAAAAGTTGCAGGAATTCTTAGGAAGACACCACAACAACCACAGCAACTAGAAAAGAAGCAAAAGTCTAAAGCTTAATTGAAAGACACCCTTCTCGAAATACAAATCAAAACCACAATGAGATACCACCTCACACCGTCAGAATGACTAAAATTAGCCACTCAGGAAATGACAGATGTTGGTGAGGATGCAGAGAGAGGGGAACCCTCTTACACTGTAGGTGAGAAGGCAAGCTTGTGCAGCCACTCTGGAAAACAGTATGGAGGTTCCTCAAAAAGTTGAAAATAGAGCTACCCTAAGATCCAGCAATTGCACTACTAGATATTTACCCCAAAGATACAAATGTAGTGATGTGAAGGGGTACGTGCACCCCAATGTTTATAGCAGCAATGTCCACAATAGCCAAATTGTGGGAACAGCCAGATGTCCACCAACAGATGAATGGATAAAGAAGATGTGGTGTATATATACACAATGGACTACTACTCAGCCATCAGAAAAATGAAATCTTGCCATTTGCAACAACGTGGATGAGACTAGAGGGTATTATGCTAAGCAAAATAAGTCAATCAGAGAAAGGCAATTATCATATGGTCTCACTCATATGTGGAATTTAAGAAACAAAACAGAGGATCATAGGGGAAGGGAGGGAAAAATAAAACAAGATGAAATCAGAGAGGGAGATAAACCATAAGAGACTCTTAATCACAGGAAATAAACTGAGGGTTGCTAGAGGGGGGGTGATGAAGGGGTAACTGGATGATGGACATTAAGGAGGGCACATGATGTAATGAGCACTGGGTATTATATAAGACTGATGAATCACTGACCCCTACCTCTGAAACTAATAATACACTATACGTTAATTAATTGAATTTAAATTTTAAAACCTTGTAATCCCCCCCAAAAAAGAAAGACACCCCCCTTCAACTAGCAAGGGAACTCAGTGTAAAGAGCTTATCACAAACTGTTCAAAAGTTGAAAAGAGAAGTCTGAAAAGAGATTCACATAAAGAGATATCTTAGAAAAATATATATTATTTTCACTAAGATAAATCTTTAAAAACAGATTTTTTTAAATGGGTTTATTCACAAAAGGAATAAAAATCAGACTCTCATCAAACTTGAAATGCCAAAAAGGTAACAAAATGAGTTTATCTTTATAGTTTCAAAAATATTATGTCCCCAAAATTCTGAAATCAGCTAACTTGCAACTCATGCATGAATAAACAGAAAGATATTCTAAAATATGTACTATATAAAGACTCTTTCACTTCCGTTTGTCCAAAGACGTGTGCTCCCTCCCATCGAGAGCTAGAAGAGCCAGATGGAACACAAAAGCTATATTTTGAAAGCAGAAGAGAGTTTCTGAGGCAACAAGAACTAAATGAACTAATACTTTAGAAAGAAAGAAACAGAGAGGTTTCCTGGCTTCTGCAGTTGCTTTTATCCTGGGCATATTGATGGATTTAAATATGCGCAAGACGTTGCAGATCAAGGGCAGATCCCAGTGCAACACCTGGAGGTGGGGCTATTGCAGAAGAAGAAGAAAACCAGAAGAGTTTTTAGTGGAAACTGGGCAAGTTTCAAGCACTTAACAGGTTTTTTTCCCCAAAACAGGTATTGAATACTGAAGCATTATGTGGCAGGAGACAAAAACAGAAGTGGAAAGCCTCTGGAGAGCAAAACTGAGCTCTTTTGTCAGTCTCATAACACAAAGATTAGAATTTGAGATCCACAAACAAGAGTGCCCCCTCAAAAAAATACCAGAATTGTAGATGAAAAAATGGAGGGTCAGGCTTCAGCCAGAGGTAATCTAACTTTTACACTGTCATGACGGAGGGAAAAGTGAGCCTCCCCAAGAATCTGAAGTTGACATTTTTTTTTGTAAACAATGGCTGCCATTCATTCAAATATTCCTTTACTTGTCAAAGAATAATGAGAAAAAAGTGACCTATTGAAACAGACACAAAGGTGATCCAATTTTAGAGTCAGACAAGGTCTTTAAAATGACTATGATTAATATGTTCAAGGAACTAGAGGAATATGGAGAGGTTTAAAAAATGGGTAATTCATCAATACGTGTAAACTATAAAGAAGGATCAAATGGAAATTCTAGAACTAAGAAAACATATATAAAAATTTAAACAAAAAAAGGGTATCTAAAATTAAGAACTTATTAGTGAGTTCAGTAACACATTAGACAATGCAGAATATAAGATCTATCGCATGGAAAACACATCAATAGAAAAATAACCAAACTGAAGCAAAAACAGGGTCCGGGGCAGAGGTTGGTGGGGAGCAGAAGAATGAAGAACACAGAAAAGTGCATCAGACACAGATGAGACTTAAGAAGATCTAATAAACATGTAAGTGAAGTCTCAGAAGAAAGAGAGAAAATGAGTGAAGAGCCATATTTAAATAGACATTAGCAAAAAATATGTATTTTTCCCCAAAACTGATGAAACACTTTTGATAACTTATGATTTCCTGATAGATTGAGACTTCCATCACTGTAACATCTCACACTTCATCTCTAGTAACATTTTTTTTGTTTTAAAGTCTATTCTATCTGATATTAGTAGAGCTATTCAACCTTTCTTATGGCTGCTATTTGCAATAATATATCTTTTTCTGTCCATTTACTTTCAATCTCTTTGTATCTTTGAGTCTAAAGTGTGTTTCCTTTATAGTACATAGTTGGATCTTACTTTTTATCCAGTCTTATTTTTGATTGGATTATTTATTCCATTCCTATGTAATGTTATTATATAGATTTACATCCACTATTTTACTTTTTGTTTTCAATGAATCTCATGTCTTTTTGTTCCTCTCATTTTCCATTACTGATTTCTTTTGCATTAAGCAAGTATTTTCTAAAGTTCCATTTAATTTTTTTATTTTTTTACTATATTTTAAAGTTATTTCTGGTCACCTGGGTGGCTCAGTTGGTTGAGCAACCAACTCTTGATTTCAGCTCAGGTCATGATCTCAGGTCATGAGATCAAGCCCCACGTTGGGCTCCACGCTCACTGAGGAATCTGCTTGAGATTCTCTCCCTCTCCCTCTGCTCCCTCTGTGCTCTCTCTCTAATAAATACATAAATCTTTTAAAAAATAATAAAGTTATTTCTTTAGTGGTTGCTGTAGGGCTTACCATATATATGAGAATCAGCTTCAGATTTATACTAATTTAATTTCAGGATAATATAGAAATGTTACTCTTATGCAGCTCTTTCCATTTTCCCACTTTTTGTTATTCCCATTATTGTTCTACATATTCTATCTGTCAATATCATAAACTCAACAATACAATGTTGTAATTATTACTGTATATGATTTGGGGTCTTTTAAAAGAGCTGAGAGAAGAAAGGAAAGCAAATCTATATTTTTAGTCTTGTTATATTAACCTTCCTATTTATGATTTCTGGTTTTCTTTGTTGTATCTTGGCTTTAAGTTATCTTCTGGAATCATTTCTCTAGCCCAAAAGGTCTTTGTTCCCACTTACCTCTTTTGTGCTATTACTGACAAATATATCACATTCCTGTATGTTGTAGGCCCAACAATACATTATACACAAATTATTTCATACAACTGTTTTTTAAATCAGTGAATAAAATAGAAGAAATATGTATTTACACTAATTTTATAATTACCTACTCACCTGTATTGGTGCTCTTTGTTTTTTCATGTGAATTCAAATTACTATCTAGAGTCACTTCCTTTCAGCCTAAAGAAATTCCTTCAGTATATCTCATACGGTGAGTGTGCTAGCATCAAATTCTCTCAGGTTTTGTTTATCTAGGAAATGTATTTATTTCACAGGCTGTGTCTTCATTGAATTTAGCATTCTCTTCCCAACTGCCTTTTGCCCTCTACTGTTTTTGAGAGTTCCCTTAGGTTCAGATTTCTCCATGTTCTACTTCAAATGAAATTAGTTCCTTCCACCACAACCAAGTGGGATTTATCCCTGGGATGCAAGGGTGCTTCAACATTCACAAATCAATCAGAGTGATAGAACACATTAATAAGAGGAGGGAGAAGAACCCTATGGTCCTCTCAATTGATGCAGAAAAAGCATTGGACAAAATACAGCATCCTTTCCTGATTAAAACGCTTCAGAGTATAGGGATAGAGGAAACATTCCTCAATTTCATAAAATCCATCTATAAAAAACCCACAGCGAATATCATTCTCAATGGGGAAAAGCTGAGAGCCTTTCCCTTAAGATCAGGAACACGACAAGGATGCCCACTCTCACCACTACTGTTCAACATAGTACTAGAAGTCCTAGCAACAGCAATCAGACAACAAAAAGAAATAAAAGGTATTCAAATTGGCAAAGAAGAAGTCAAACTCTCTCTTTTCGCAGACGACATGATACTTTATGTGGAAAACCCAAAAGACTCCACCCCCAAATTACTAGAACTCATCCAGCAATTCAGTAATGTGGCAGGATATAAAATCAATGCACAGAAATCAGTTGCTTTCTTATACACCAACAATATAACTGTAGAAAGAGAAATTAGAGAATCAATTCCATTTATAATAGCACCAAAAACTATAAGATACCTTGGAATAAACCTAACCAAAGAGGTAAAGGATCTATACTCTAGGAACTACAGAACACTCGAAAGAAATTGAAGAAGACACAAAAAGATGGAAAAACATTCCATGCTCATGGATCGGAAGAATAAACATTGTTAAAATGTCTATGCTGCCCAGAGCAATCTATACCTTCAATGCCATCCCAATCAAAATACCAATGGCATTTTTCAAAGTGCTGGAACAAACAATCCTAAAATTTGGAATCAGAAAAGACCTCGAATTGCCAAGGAAATGTTGAAAAAGAAAACAAAGCTGGGGGCATCACGTCACCTGATTTCAAGCTGTGATCACCAAGACAGCATGGTACTGGCACAAAACAGACAAATAGACCAATGGAACAGAATAGCGAGCCCAGATATGGACCCTCAACCCTACGGTCAACTAATCTTCGACAAAGCAGGAAAAAATATGCAATGGAAAAAAGACAGTCTCTTCAATAAATGGTGCTGGGAAAATTGGACAGCCACATACAGAAGAATGAAACTCGACCATTCTCTAACACCATACACAAAGATAAACTCAAAACGGATGAAAGACCTCAATGTGAGACAGGAATCCATCAAAATCCTAGAGGAGAACATAGGCAGTAACCTCTTTGACATCAGCCACAGCAACTTCTTTCAAGACACGTCTCCAAAGGCAAGGGAAACAAAAGCAAAAATGAACTTTTGGAACTTCGTCAAGATAAAAAGCTTCTGCACAGCCAAAGAAACAGTCAACAAAACATAGAGGCAACCCAAGGAATGGGAGAAGATATTTGCAAATGACACTAAAGACAAAGGGCTGATATCCAAGATCTATAAAGAACTTCTCAAACTCAACACCCAGAAACCAAATAATCAAGTCAAAAAATGGGCAGAAGACATGAACAGACACTTCTCCAAAGAAGACATACAAATGGCAACAGACACATGAAAAAAATGTTCATCATCATTAGCCATGAGGGAAATTCAAATCAAAACCACACTGAGATACCACCTTACACCAGTTAGAATGGCAAAAATTGACAAGGCAAGAAACAACGGATGTTGGAAAGGTTGTGGAGAAAGGGGAACCCTCTTACAGTATTGGTGGGAATGCAAGTTGGTACAGCCATTTTGGAAAACAATGTGGAGGTTCCTCAAAAAATTAAAAATAGAGCTACCTTATGACCCAGCAATTGCACTACTGGGTACTTACCCCAAAGACACAGATGTAGTGAAAAGAAGGGCCATATGCACCCCAATGTTCATAGCAGCAATGTCCACATTAGCTAAACTGTGGAAAGAGCCGAGATGCCCTTCCACAGATGAATGGATAAAGAAGATGTGGTCCATATATAAAATGGAATATTACTCAGCCCTCAGAAAGGATGAATACCCAACTTCTGCATCAACATGGATGGGACTGGAGGAGATGATGCTAAGTGAAATAAGTCAAGCAGAGAAAGTCAATTATTATATGGTTTCACTTATTTGTGGAACATAAGGAATAGCATGGAGGACATTAGGAGAAGTAAGGGAAAAATGAAGGGGGGGCATCAGAGGAGGAGATGAACCATGAGAGACTATGGACTCCAAGAAATAAACTGAGGGTTTTAGAGGGGAGGGGGTGGGGGGATGGGTTACCCTGGTGATGGGTATTAAGGAGGGCATGTATTGCATGGAGCACTGGTTGTTATATGCAAACAGTGAATCATGGAACACTACATCAAAAACTAATGATGTACTGTATGGTGACTAAAATAACAATTAAAAAAAAAAAAGAAATTAGTTCCTTTTGGAAAAGACAAGGAGGTATCTGTTTTAAGACCTGTTTCTCTCTTCAGGCAAAATCTTTGAGACAGGGACCTCAAACTGGGGGGTGAATGAATGGCATGCTTCTCTCTGAGCAACTCAACTTTAGGAGCTGAGCATTTGGCAGGTACGCTATGCATGACTGTGCAGCAGACTGATCTCAGCTTACCCTCCAAGCATGGAACCACTGCCTTACACACTAAGACATGGGAAAATCAGGGCCCCAATGCTTTCAATGGTGCCGAACATATGATAGAGCCTCTGTTCCATGAGTGAGGGCTGGCAGAAGAAAGGAGCCCCCATCTCTCTGCCACCCTCATTAAGAACTCATTTCCAGCAACAGATAGCTAGAGGCATGGTGAGAAATGCTGACATTCTGCTCCGCACAGGAAAAAGGCCCTCTTAACAGATGCTTGGGAAAAAGAAAGTCCTATGTTCTTGGCTGCACCAATCCACAGTGGAGTTTTCCTCTCACTGAGCTGGGATGGGGGAGGACGAGAGGAATCTTGGTTCAAACACAACAGACGTTCACCTTTCTTACTGAATTTTTATAGATTTTATTGAATACATATTTCTTCATTTGCTGTATGTCCTTAGGATCATTTTCAGAACATCTAAATGGTTGTTTGATTTTTTTATAATTTTCACCAGTTTCATATGGGAGCAGATCCATGGAGCTTCTCATGGTATTTGTCAAAAGTTGTTCTCCCTGGTAAAACCCTTCTTAACCCACATCAAAATCTATCAAACCACAAGCAGAATCATGTCCAAGAGCTCAGAAAATATACCACCGGATGTGATCATTTTATGGCTGTGTAGGAGAATTTCATTTCTCAGGAGATGCATGCTAAAGTATTTAGAAGTGAAGTATCATCATGACCCAATTTAGTTTCAAATAGCTCAGAAAAAATAAATGTATGCATATGTCATACTCACCTAGAAAGAAATAATGCAAATACGGTAATTTGGTGAATCTAGGAGAAATTTACTTAGTTATTCACTTGGAGCATGCGTTCAGCATATCTGTGGGATTGAAATTTTCAAAAAATAAAAGTTGCAAAAGTAACCTTCTTAAAAATAATTGCTTCAAGATCTATCCATATTGACTGAAAGGTTAATTAAATGTACTGCTTGGAAAGAAAAAGTTGTGTAATGAAATAATCACTACATGCTTTGAAACCACTTAAACAGTCAGAAACTCTGAAATTTGTTTTTAAAATTAATAGAAATATCCAAATATATCCTTAAAGGAAATTAGTATTTAAAAAAATAACAACTCAATAATAACTGTTTTAATTTTAAACCCAGATTTAGGAAATGAGGAGACAAAATAAAGAACAGTAATAATTCATGTTCTCATGCTTTACAGGGGCGACCAGAAATACTGTTTTATTCCTAACTTTCATAAATAAGAGTAGTTGAATTTTTTAGATTTCCCAACAACTGAGCCATTTCTCCCATGCTTAGGAAATCCACAGGTGGGAAGAAGGGGTCCACCTCCCACTGCAGAAGATGTGAAGGCAAGTGGTTTGCTCTCTCTAACATGTAGCAGCTATATCGTGGACATGCTTCCCAGGCTGAGTTGATCATTTGCTCCTTCTCAGAACTTTTTTTTTTTTTTTAAGTAGGCTCCATGCCCAGTGTGGAGATCAAGACCTGAGCCAAAATCGAGTCAGATGCTTAATCAACTGAGCCACCCAGGCGCCCCTCCTTCTCAGAATTTTAAATCCGCAGAAACTGATACAAAGCAGGGACAGTTTAAAATGTCTTCTGATGGCACCTAATGAGTTCAAGAAAGAGAATGACAATCTTTACCGTTTTGGATTAAGACCCTTATGATTGTGTTAAAAGAATCTTTTCTTTCCCATGGCTGTGAAATAGCATCATGGCTGATGTGATACTGATGTAGTAAAACACAAAATGCAGTTTGCTCCCCAAAAGCTGTAAAGACAGAATTCTTAGTTTCATGATCTCTTTTATGTAAAAATTAAGGCACAGGTCAAGAAATCATGCAGTCTCAAGAACTGTAATGGCGATATGCAAAACTATTTGGCTAACTCTATACTCTGAACCCTCCACTTCCAGCAACCCTTCTTTGCCAGCCAAAAGAACCCTAGCTCTCTGGTTTGATACAGCTCTGCATACATTATTTGAAAAATGGCATAGTTCCCTTGCCTCAGTCCCCCCAGCCTTTAATAAGAATCATATCTAAGTATGTCCTAGTGATCCAAGTACAAAGTCAAAATCAAGCTAAGGAGGAACCTGTATGCTTACACGCACATCCACACATGCACACACACACACACACACTGCAGGACTTCGCCTATTTATATTGATTTTTTTTTAATTAGGAATATATGTGGGAATGGATTCAGACAGTATTTGGACAAAGAAGGAAGAAGACACTTGTTAAGGCTGCATTTATTAATATAGTTATCATTACTGGCATTGTGTATTCTTTGTAAATAGCTTGAGTATCTAAATAGTTCTATAATTATTTGCCTAGTTTGTCAACGAAATTCTAGGCTCACATAATGGCCCTCAACAAGTGAATTTTGAGGCCTCAAAAATTCTTTGGTATGATGTAGAAGAAATCCAAGGACCTTGAAGAGTGGAATGCTGAAATGCATTTGTAATGGGTGACCTGACTTTTCACTGCCTCATTAAATCTCCTGATAGCTCCCAGAAGACACCCCCTTCACAAAGATCCCAAGAGACTGAGGAGCAAAGGGAATGCAAACATCTCAGAGAAGCATGTATGAGATATTTTTTTTATGGGGCGGGAAGACTGGTGGAAGATAATGCAGTAAAAACTGGTTTCCTGATTCTAAAGGAAGCAAGAGAAAGAAGACCCTGGTGAAGACATCTAGGACTTAGAAAATTAAAGTAGATTATAGAAACTTAAGTAGATTTAACTCTAATTTCAGATGCTGTTCTAGAGATCTTTCAGGAAAGGCCCAGAAAGGGAGAATATTTGTATTCAGCATGAATTGTCCACTGTCAAGGATCCTTGTAGTGACCATGTAGACAGCCAGGCCCCTCCTTCCCAGCAGACACACCTCTAGTTTATGGTGGCACACATGAAACTATGTGTGGGTCCATCAACTTGGACTTCCCATTACAAAGGCTGACCGACCGACCTACCACCACTACTGTTTGCTCAGCTATCTGCCTGAAGACCAAGCCTGAGCCCCTAATATAATACTATACACATGGACCAGCCAAATGCCTAGTACAAGGTTAACTATATTGGTGCCCTTCCTTCCTGGTAAAGGTAACAACTTGACCTCACTCATTAGGATTTGGGATTGCTTTCCCTCCTTACTATACTTGTACAAGTACCACCCCCTACTGAAGGCCTTACAGACAGTCCCACACAACATTGTTTCCACCAAGGAACACAGTCTACAGTGAAGGAAAAAAGCAATAAAACAACTACTGGTATCTCATCATCTGAACACAGATGGATTTGCAGAACACTGTAATGAGCTATGGAAGACTGAGTCACTCCAGCTGAGAGAGAATACTTTGCCAGGTTAGAGTGCAGTCCTTAGGATTTCATGAATATTCTGTTTTTTCTAGAGCCAGAATATGGGTCCAGAATGGGTGGCAGGGGTTGTGAGACCTCCAAGAATGATATCTAATAATATATTTGCAAAAACTTTATACATTCTCATCTCATAACTCCATTATCCACAAGTGCTGAAGGTTTGTTTGCAAGGAAGGAGATGACCATCCTATTAAATTGCCATCAGGCTATTTTTCCTCCCTACGCCACTGGATAAAGAGCTAGAGTAAGGTGTTATTAGAGTATTGCCTGGTAATTGGCACTATGATAAAAAGTGAGTAAGGATGCGCTTTCTCCCTAAGGACAGAGAAGGATACAGTTGGACCCTTTCCTAACATGTTCAATGGTCAGTTCTAAGTGGATGACTACTGAAGCCCTGCGCAGACAAGATTAGCCAGCTTTCAAATCGGAGGGGGAGATGAACCATGAGAGACTATGGACTCTGAGAAACAAACTGAGGGTTCTAGAGGGGAGGGGGTGGGGGGGGATGGGTTAGCCTGGTGACGGATATTAAAGAGGGCACGTATTGAATGGAGCACTGGGTGTTATATGCAAACGATGAATCATGGAACACTACATCAAAAACTAATGATGTAATGTATGGTGATTAACATAACATAATAAAATTAAATTTAAAAAACACTAAAAAAAAAAAAAAAAAGATTAGCCAGCTTTCAGGGTTATCCTGAAACTGGGCAAAGAATTGGACTGGGAAAGAGCCCAGTTAATTCACTTGAGTATAGCTGAAGGGAAAGGGAACATAATTTTATTTACAGCTATGCTGTACAATATTGTAGCCGTCAGTCGTATATGGCTATTTAAATCGAAATGTAAATTAATTAGAATTCAATACAATGAAAATATTAGTTTCTTAGCTCCACTAGCCACATTTCAAGCACTCCTGGACCCCATATAGCTAGTGGCTCCCGTAGTCGACAGTTCAGGTCCGGAGCATTTCTGCTGTTCCAGAAACTTGTATTGGACAGTGCTGAGCTACAGCCGTATGACCAACTCTAGAAATGAAAAGCATAACCTCTATCCATACTTCCTTGCTATGAATATATTTTAACCAACATCCTTTTTCTTTTCTCTCTCTTTACCCCTGTACTGCATGTCGTATTTATGAGTGGTAATTAACTTTTTAGTTTCATCATCATTTATAAAATACTGAGATGATGATAAAACTAGAGAGGACTGTCCCAGACATCTGGAACATGGTGAATGGTGCAAGCAGGACCTTGCCTCACTCCAGAGCAGACAAGGCCAGAACTTTTCCCTCTCAAGCATCTTTCCGCTCTCTGATAGCCTGGAGACTTAAGCTCAGCCCATTGGGTGCTCCTGTTCAGGATTAATGAGAAGCAAATGGTGCCCAGAAGCAGAGACCATCCAGAAATCATCTGGCAGAAGCAGCTACAGAGTCCAGTGTCTGGAGGGGCAGCAGTGAAGGTGAGTGAGGAAGTGTGTGGTGGTGAAACACAGAGCATCCTGGCAGCAGGGGCCTTCGGAGAGCTGTTGGTCCTGGGGCGTGGCCTGCCCTGTGGGCTGCCTGCCAATGTATTCTCCCTGTGTACCTGCCTGCCCTCCTTCCCAGCAATTCTGTGAACAACTCCTTTTCCCTTCTGAAAAAATTCCTTTTCTGCCTAATTTAACCAGCGTCGGTTTCAATTGTGCACAAGTAAGAACTCTGACTGAAACAAAAATGATTAATAATAGATTAAAAATCATTTTCCAAGAACCAACAGACAAAAATTGTAAGAGGGAGGTTTATCTTCCAGAACACTGGAAAAGGGTGAAAGCAAACAAAGCATAATACTCAAAGTAGAAGACATAAATCCAGGAAAAAAAATGAGAAAGAACAAAATATAAAAATATAAAACAAGATGAGAGAAGCCAGGCCAAATGTACAAGTTATGATAATAAATTTAAATTATTTCAATTCCCCATTAAAAAAAGATTTTTAAGGAAGATTTTTAAAATCTAGTCATATGCTGTTAAGCTTAAAGATACATATTAAGTTGACAAGAAATGTTTTTAAAGGATAAACAAAGGCTCATCAGATAAATGAAATAAAAAAGAGAGCAAGCGTGGCCCTTTTCATTTCAGACAAAATTTAATATAAGGCAAAAAGGTTTCCATGGAAAAGAGGGTCATTTTATATTCATAAAAGGCAAAATCTACATAAAGTTTATAATAGCCATGAACCTTTATGCTTCATAGAAAAGCATCAAATTATATAAAACACAAATAGAATCACTGTGCAAGATTGTAAAACATCTCTTTGTTCATTTTATAGATCTATCGGGGGAAAAGACAAAGGGAGAATGAGACTGGAAGACAGAATACATTTGATAGAATTGTGAGCACAGATCTGTCCACCCAATCCTCTTCAAATCCACCAAAATGACAAGAAAAATAAATAATTTTTAAAAAATTTACAACAGTGCTGAAAAACACATAATATAGTGTTAATCAGTGGACCAGGAATTTTGAATAATCTTGAGAAATGGAGCATCACTGATAGCAGAGTAAGAGAAAAAGTAAAAATAGAGAAACTCCAGCCCAAAGAAACTAAGAAAAAATAGAAACAGCAACTAATAAAAAAATATATAAAGCCATTCTAAATACTTCAAGTTAGCCGACAGAAACAAAAAAAGAAGGGGCTGTGGGACAAACAAGATGATTAATTAGAGATGGGTTATAAAGTGCATATAGGCAGCTTCCTTTCTATCTGCTTCTCAATGAGCAACAGATAAGAAAGGCTTCTGCCCTGGGGCGCCTGGGTGGCTCAGTCTGTTGAACATCTGACTCGATCTCGGCTCATGTCTTGGATCTCAGGGTCTTGGGTTCAAGCCCCACATTGGACTCCATGCTGGGCATGGAGCCTACCTTAAAAAAAAAAAAAAGAAAGGTTTCTACCCCACGTTAAACATGAAGAACTTTTACACTTAGTGGAAGATCTGCAGGACACCATTTCCTAGCACTGTGGTTAGCAATCTTGGCTGTAAATTAGAATAAGCTGGGGAACTTTAAGACCATCCCAATGCCCATGCTGCTACCCAGACCAAATAAATCAAGATCCCTGGGGGTAGGACAGAGTCTTCAGTAGTTTATAAAGCTACCCAGGTGATTGCAGTGTGCAACCAAGGTTGAGAATCACAGTCTGAGTAGAAATGCTGGAACTGAAAATACAAGAGCAGAGACCAAAATAATGGTCAACTCCCACATAGACAACAAAGGAAGAAGAAAATGGAAAGGAAGCAGATGGCTCTGGTCTAAGTGAAAGCAGTGAGCACAACTCACTCTGAGATCTGGGCCTCAGAACTCACGGCTGGCTCAGTACTACCCCATCCCACCATAACTCCCAATCCCTGAATGACAACACCCAGAAGATTATGGTCTCACACAACCTACCTGGCCACACACCCCATCTCCCCCCAGAACACCTGAGTACAGGTTTCTATTCTCAAAACCACCAATAGGCATTAAAAAAAAAGATAATCTCAAATAAAAATATGAGCAACCACATAAGAATCACTGAACATTTGAGGAAAATCAATACCCATGAAAGAAAAGAGCCAAACTGAACAAATAGCCTAAAACACAAAGGAAAAGAAAAATTTTAAATAAAGACAGTTAATATCCTCAGAGAAATAAGAAAAGGCTTCTATGAAACTATAACAAATGGAGATCCTAGAAATTAAAAATATGATATTTTAAAACTCAACAGATAGGCAAAATAGCATAATAGAGAGATTAAAATCAAACTGAACTAAAGAAAGCTTCTGTAAAACATTAAAAAATAAACACAACCAAAAAGAGGTGAAAAATATGAGATAAGGCTTGAGTTGTGTGGAAAACAGATCTACAAGTTCTACAACAGCAAGGAGGAAATAAATATATACAATATACACAGAATTTTATAGGCGTGTGAAAGGAGGTACATATTATATTTACATACACAGAAAGAAAATGATACATGTATGTATGTATTATTATATGTATGTGTGTTATGTAGTTTACTTGCACACAGAGAATGATGTATGTGTGTGTATTATTTTATTGTGTGTGTGTATACATATGGAAAACTTCCAAAACTGAAAAAAGACCGAAGTCTTCAGAATGAAATGCTTACTAAGTACCAAACAGGAAGAAAGAACAAGACTTGTATCTATAAAAAAATTCTGTGCAATTCAGAACTCTAAGATAAAGAGAAGAATCTAAAAGCTACTAGGAGGCAAAATCAAGTTACCTACCGAGGATTAAGAATCATCTTGACTTGGGGCGCCCGGGTGGCTCAGTTGTTAAGCGTCTGCCTTCGGCTCAGGTCATGATCCCAGGGTCCTGGGATCGAGCCCCACATCGGGCTCCCTGCTCGGCGGGAAGCCTGCTTCTCCCTCTCCCACTCTCCCTGCTTGTGTTCCTGCTCTCGCTGTGTCTCTCTGTCAAATAAATAAATAAAATCTTTAAAAAAAAAAAAAAAAGAATCATCTTGACTTGTCATCAGCCACACTAAAAGTGAAAAGACAATGAAACAATATCTTCAAATTCTGAAAAAATAATATTCTAACAGAGGGTGACATACAATAAACAATAAACATAAATGAGTAAAGTGTATAGTATGTTAGAAGGGGAGAAGTACTAGGGAAATAAGAAAATAGAGCACAATTAGGGAGATTTGGAAATGCAGGGAGATGAGGAGGATGGAGGGCAGGTTGTATTATCAGAAAATGAAGTCATGGAAGGACTCACTGAGGAGAGTTTGGGGCAGAAGGAAAGGAAGGATGAGAGTATTTACCCAGTGGACATACAAAGGGGAGAACTGCAAAGAATACACTTTTTAAAATGAACACTAAAATAAAAATAATAGCAGAGAAATGTGGTGAGTTTGAGGATTTGGGGGCTGATCAAAGCAAACATAGGACCACAAGATGCAGTGCTGCACAACACAACAAGCTTTATTAGTTGCTGCTTGGACTGGATTACAGGAGAGGGAAAGTTCCTCACGGCAGGAGACCTTCCAAAGTCAGTGGAGTGGGGCCAATTCTCAGAAAGGGAAGAAGGCAAGAGAAACCCCAAGAGAAGGGAGAATCCATGAGGGGACAGATGTGATTAAGTGATGCCACCCAGCAGCAAGGTTGGGGGGGGTCTCTGGGTTAGAAGAGCTTGAAAGGGCATAAGAAGTTTGGGGTCTTTTATAAATATGTGGCTGGCCTTATCTATGGCTAGCAGACTCTGGGTGCATTTGCAGGGTGTGCAAAGCCGGCAGGTAGTAAACGGCCGAAAATATGCTTATTTGGGCTACATTTAAAGCATTAAAATACATAAAAATTTGAGTTGGCTTTGAATTAATAGTCTAAACCCGCTGTGAAGAAGCAAACAATATAGGGGCCAATATACAAGGGCCATCATGGACTCATTTCTAAAGAACAAATATTCCCTCAGAGTCTCACATTATCAAACCTGAAGCATATTATACTACCCAATAAACTAAAATTGAAATAAATGTACTGTACCCAAATATGAGAAAAATACATTATCATAGAATAGAAAAACTATACCACAAAAATAGCTCTTTTTATATTCCTAAATAATTTGATATTATAACCAAATATTAGTTTATACCTCTGCATTTTAACCACAGCATTTGTTTATACATGTAACCACCTCCCCTATGGACTGTAAGCCATTGAAAGGCAGGAACCATTTCTAGCTCATCTTAGTACCGTAAGTATCCAGAACAAGTTTCTGGCACATAATGTGTACCCTATTAATATTTTTCAATGGTGAATAAAGAAAGATAAAGAATAGAATTATAACATATCTCCAAGTCCACAAAAGAATCAAGAGTAATTCCATTATAATCCATATTTCTTTTGAGGCTCTACACTCACATTTGGCTTTACAGTTCTAAAATACAGAAACATGAGTCTTTTTCCTGTATGTCAAATCTTTCAATCAGTAAACTATCAACTCAAAATTAGGAATTTATGATCCCACACAAGTAAAAGCCTAAAGGTAGGTGATTCCAGGTTCAGCTAATTTTCCCCTCAACATGTCTGGGTTCCAATTTGGCTAATGTATAATTTTTTGGCTTTTCTTTCAGAAGTGCAGGATAGCAGCCATGGTTCCAAGCATCATGTCATGACAGAACAGCGTCCAATGGCAGAAAAGAAAAGTGGAATTTCTCCCTGGAGCTCTCTCTTTATCAGGGAGAAATGTCTCTCTCAGAAGACTCAAGCAGATGCCCCCTTATGTCTCCGTGTATAGATCTTGGTTCTGGATCACACTTCAAACCAATCGCCAGCAAAAGGAAACAGACTTCCTGGGTTTAAAAAAAAAAAAAAGAGGAGAGCAGAATTAATGGTTCCAATTCCACTGAGATGAAATAAGAACATTCTTCCCTATCTGACAAATTATAATAAAGGTCCTTGGACAGGATACATAAAGCAAATATCATGGGACTCTGATGAGTAAATAATAGCAGGCATATTTGGGAGGGAAATCAAATCCTGAAGACCAATCCAGATGGCAGCAAATTTCCTGGCTTTTTCTATTCCATATCACCCAGCTCAGAATCCAGGGCACCCTGAATCCAGTGACTGCACAGCAAATGTAGAAAGAAAAAGCTCCAAGAGAAGCACTCTCTTTCTCTGACCAGAAGACTGGAAAGAGGGCCCCCTCTGGGATAGGGAATCGGAATACCCAATTTTTTCCCCTTTTTATTCTCCCTGCCCGGCATTAAAGCAAGCCCCAGTCAGGAAGCCATACTTTCGGGATAGCCTGGACATGGCAGCAACGGTGTCTGAAAGAAAATACTTCCCTCTGACCAGAAAATGGGAAGAAAGGGACCTGTGATCCCACATTTTCTTCTAAAAGTTTTATAGTTTTAAGTTTTACATTTAGATCCATGATCCACTTAATTCTGGTGTAAAATTTCCTTTTCTTGCATGTGAATGATGACAAATGGTTCCAACACCCTTTGTTCAACAGACCATCCCTTTTCCACTGATGTACTTTTACCCTTTCACCAAAATCAAATGGCCATATTTGTGTAGGTCTATTTCTGGGTCTCTAGTCTGTTTCATTGATTTGTGTGTCTATCCCTTCACCAATACCATGTCATTTTGATTATTGTTCACTTTATAAGAAGTCTTAAAATCTGGTCATGAGATTTCTCAATTTTATTCTTCTTTTTCACCAAAATTGTTTTAGCTATTCTACATCTACTGCCTTTGCATATCAACTTTAAAATCAGCTGGTCTATATTTACAAAAAAAAAATCTCACTGGATTTTGATTGGTATTTCATTGAATCTATAGATCATTTGAAGGAGAACTGATATCTTTACTATGTCGGGTCTTCCAATCATGGCCACAGTATGTTCTCTATTTAGGTTTTCTTTGATTTCTTTCATCAGTGTTTTATAGGCTTCAACAACAGATTTTATACATGTTTTCTTAGATTTATTCCTAAGTATTTCATTTTATTGGAGCTTTAGTAAGAGATATCATTTTTATTTATTTATTTTTTTTTTTTCTTCCAAGTTTTTATTTAAATTCCAGCTAGTTAACATACAGTGCAATATTAATTTCAGGTGTAGAATTTAGTAATTCATCACTTACACACAACACGTGATGCTCATCACAAGTGCACTCCTTAATACCCATCACCTGCTTAACCCATTCCCCCACCATTGCCTGCCTCCCCTCCAGTAATCCTCAGTTTGTTCTCCATACTTAAGAGTCCATTTCTTGGTTTGCCTCTCTCTTTTTTTCCCCTTGGCTCATTTGTTTTTTCTTAAATTCCACATATGAGTGAAATCATATGGCATGTGTCTTTCTCTGACTGACTTATTTCACTTAGCATAGTACTCTCTAGCTCCATCCACATCTTGGCAAATGGCAAGATTTCATTCTTTTTTATGCCTGAGTAATATTCCATTGTATATATATACGACATCTTCTTTATCCATTCATCAGTTGATGGGCATTTGGGCTCTTTCCATAATTTGGCTATTGTAGATAATGTTGCTATAAACATTGGGATGCATGTATCCCTTCAAATCAGTATTTTTGTATCCCTTGGGTAAATACCTAGTAGTGCAATTGCTGGGTCGTAGGGTAGTTCTATTTTTAACGTTTTGAGGTATTTCCATAACACCTGTGGTTTCCTGTGTTGTTGATTTTAGCCAATCTGACTAGTGTGAGGTGATATTATACTTTTGATTTGTATTTCCCTGATGATGAGTGATACTGAGCATCTTTTCATGTGTCTGTTAGCCATCTGGATGTCTCCTTTGGAAAAATGTCTACTGATGTCTTCTACTCATTTTTTAATTAGATTGTTTTTTGAGTGTTGAGTTTTATAAGTTCCTTATAGATTTTGAATACCAACCCTTTATCAGATATGTCATCTGCAAATATCTTCTCTCATTCCATAAGTTGCCTTTTAGTTTGTTGATTGTTTCCTTTGCTGTGCAGAAGCTTTTTATTTTGATGTAGTCCCAATACTTTATTTTTGCTTTTGTTTCCCTTGCCTCAGGAGATATATCTAGTAAGAAGTTGCTACGGCCCATATCAAACAGGTCACTGCCTGTGTTCTCCTCTAGGATTTCAATGGTTTCCTGTCTCACATTTAGGTCTTTAATCCATTCTGAATTTATTTTTGTGTATAATGTAAGAAAGTGGCACAGTTTCATTCTTTTGCACCTTGCTGTCCAGTTTTCCCAACACAATTGTTGAAGAGACTGTCTTTTTTCCATTGGATAGTCTTTTCTGCTTTGTCAGAGATTAATTGACCATATAGTTGTGGGTTCATTTCTGGGTTTTCTATTCTGCTCCATTGATCTGTGTCTGTTTTTGTGCCGGTACCATACTGCCTTGAAGGCGATAATCATTTTTAGATTATGGTTCCTAATTGATTGTTGCTAGTGTATAGAAATACAGTTAATTTTTGTGTGTTGACCTTGTATCCTGCAATTTTTATAAACTTATTAGTTCAGGAGCCTTTCTGCAAATTCCTTGAGATTTTATAAATAAGCATGTTATCTGCAAATAGGGACAAGATTTCTTTCTTCCTTCAGTCTGTATAACTTTTATTTCTTTTTATTGCTTTATTGTACTAGCTAAGACATCTAGTACTATAAATTAAAGGAGTGGTAAGAGTGACATTCTTGCTTTGTTCTTGATTTTACAGGGTAAGAATTCAGTCTTTCATCGTTAAGAATAATGTTAGCTATAGGGTTTTTATATATACGCTTTTACCTATTACTAGCTTGCTGAGACTTTTTATCAAGAACAGATGATGAATTTTGTCAAATATTTTTTCTGCATCTAGTGATATAATCATGTGGATTTTCTTCTTTAAACCATTAATATGATGAGTTACATAGATTGATTTCTTTTTCTTTTTCTTTTTAAAGATTTATTTATTTATTTATTTGACAAAGAGAGAGACAGCGAGAGAGGGAACACAAGCAGGGGGAGTGGGAGAGGGAGAAGCAGGCTTCCCGCGGAGCAGGGAGCCCGAAGCGGGGCTCGATTCCAGGACCCTGGGATCATGACCTGAGCCGAAGGCAGATGCTTAACAACTGAGCCACCCAGGCACCCCGAGATTGATTTTTTTTTTCAGTATTGAACCAGTATTGCACACTCAGGATAAACCCCAGTTGTTATGCAATATCATTTTTTTTAATATTGCTAGGTTCAATTTGCTAATATTTTTGTTGAGGATAATTATGTCTATATTCATGAGGGATTTAATATAAAGTTCTTTTCCTTTTTTTAAGTTCTTTTCTTGTAATATCTTTGTTTGGTTTTGATATTAAGATAATGAAGGACCCATAAAATGATTTTTATATGACTGTTGAAATGGCTGGATTCAAATCTACCATTTTGCAAGCAGTTTTATATTTGTCCCACCTGTCCTTTAGTTTCTCTCTCCTTTTCAGCTTTATCCTTTATTAATTGAGTGTATTTTAGTATTCCACTCATCTCCATTATTTTTGAGGGGTTGTCCTAGATTTTAAAATAAACATCCTTTTTTTAAGATCTTTTTTTTTTTTTTTTTTAGAGAGAGACAGAGACAGAGAGAGAGCACGAGCAGGGAGAGAGAATCTCAAGCAGACTCCTGCTGAGTGCGGAGCAGGGCTCCATCTCACAACCCTGAGGTCATGACCTGAGCCAAAGCCAAGAGTTGGACACTCAACTGACCCAGCCACCCAGGCGCCCCTAAAATATACATCTTTAATTAACAAGATTCTACCTTGAAATTCCTGTGTAGCGTAAGGATACTATAATTCTATAGTCCCATTGCCTCTCTTGTTTTTTGTGCTATTACTATTGTACCTTCTACCCTTATATATGCTATAATCACACAGGACCTTGTTACTTTTTTTTTACCTTATATAGTTATCTTTCAGAACAAAGTTTCTCCATCTAAGCAACATTAACATTTTGGACTGGATGATTGTTGTGTGAGGCTTTCCCACGCACTGTGATGTTTAACAGTATTCCTGACCTCTCTCCACTAGGTAGCAGCAGCACCACCCCAGTGCCACAACCAAAAATGTCTCCAGAGACTGCCGGTGTCCCTGAGGGAAGAGTAAGGAAGGGGATTCCCCCCAGTTGAAAACCACTGCTTTAGGGGCACCTTGGTGGCTCAGTCAGTTAAGCGTCTGCCTTCAGCTCAGGTGATGATCCCAGGGTCCTGGGATCGAGTCCCACATGGGGCTCCTGCTCAGCAGGAAGTCTTCTTGTCCCTCTGCCTGCCGCTCTGCCTATTTGTGCTCACTCTCTCTCTCTCTGTCAAATAAATAAATATTTTTTAAAAAAAGAAAACCACTGCTTTAGAGCAATTTTAAAACTTTTAAATAAATTTACCATCATTACTTCCATTTTCAGTGTTCATTTCTTTGCCTAAGTCCAAGTTGCGGTCCTCTCTCATAGTCTTTCTCCATAAAGAATATCTGTTACGATTTCATTCAGAGTAGGTCTTCTGCAAATGAATTCCCTCTTGTCTGAAAAATAAATAAATAAATAACCCTCATTTTTCCTTTATTTTTTAAAACACATTTTCAGAGGTACAGAATTAACTTTAAAGAAGTTCCTCTATTACTTTCTGGTTTGCATAGTTTCTGACAAAAAATTCACTGTAATTCTTTGTTTTTGTATCTTTGTTCCTCTGTATGTGATGTTCCTTTTTGCTCTGACTTTAAAATTTTATTTTTGTCTTCTGTTTTCAATAGTTTCATTATGATTTGCATGGGTGTGTATATTTGGATAAAGGGGTGGTATTGTGTGTGTGTGTGTGTTCTCTGAGACCCTTGGATTTGTGGGTTGGTTTCTGTCCTTCATTTTGGAAAAGCCTCAGCCATTATTTCTTCAGCCATTTTTTCTGGACTATCTCTCTTCTCCTTCTTGGATTCCTACTCCACATACGTTAGAATACTTGATATTGTCCAACAGCTCTTAGATGCAACAGGAAATTGTGATGTTCAGGATACAATTTATACACCCCTTGCCCCACGACACACATAGTTCCTTAGGGAAATTCTTTCACATTATAATAAATATTAGTTATTTAGAAATACAAAGTAAAAGAAGAGCATGATCTGTGAGGAAGGAAGGATTTCTCTCTTCATGTCACTGGATTAGAGCTGGAAAATATTAAAAGGAAAGAGTTCAGGTAAGGAGCCCAGGATGAGGAAGCTTTAGGGCAGTCAGTATTTTAATCCTAATCCTTTAGAAAGCAGAAACTAAAAAAAGAATTGGAAGGATGATCCTTTAGTTGGGAAATGAAAAACCAGACCAGTGAGAGCAAGAGGAGAAAAAGTAGCAGACTGGCCAGGCAGCAGCCATGTTTGCCCAACACAGAGGACTTCTCCAGAAAATACGCAAACAGAAATGTCATCCTGGAGCAATTCTTGGAGGTAAGGAGGCAGGGAGGACTCCTATTTCCCATTTCTTTTTAGTCAAGTTTACACACAGGAAGCTGACTACCCTCTTCACACACACTTCTGGGTTGTGTCATCTAATCCCCCGGAGCCTCTTAAAAAAACAGGTCCTACACTCCAGAATGTGTCCTTCCATTTACATCTAGAGGTAGACAGGCTACTTAGCACAGGTGTGATACCAAACCATAAAGAGAAAGGAGGATGGGAGGCGATCTGAAAGGTGGACAAGGTTTATATCTAACCTTGTGTTATCTGTCTGATACGTGCATGGGCTCCAGTCAGACGAAGTCCAGCCCCTGGCTTGACTGACCCATTTGGTCACTACTGTATTCTCCTTACCGATCAATACAAGCTGGCCCTTCCAAATAATATCCCTCCCCCAACCCTACCATGTGGTTGCCTTGTGCCAGACTCCAGTTATAAGCAACATATCACCAGTTACTTTTTTCTTCAAGGCACTTAGAGTTTTTTCCTCTAGCCAACCAAATTTTCTAGGAGTAAAAGCTCCTGTTTTCAGGCAAGACAAAGAACCCAAATTCTTATTCTGAATATTCAGGTTATATATTTAATTTGACAAACATTTATTGAGCATCTACTCTATGCCAGGAGCTACTCTGCATTCTAAAGAATGCAAAAGAAACAGATTTCGTTTATCTCCCAATCCCCTTCTTTCTCCTTTCTGCTGTTTCCATCTGGTCTGTTTCATTGCTCCCTAGCAGACCCAAAAGAAAAGGGGGAAATGAAAGCAATTTCATTTCAAAGCAATAAGACAGCTTTTAAGATAGTTCTCAAAAAAGGTTGCAACTTTTGGCTAAAATGGGTATCTGTATTATTGCTGTTTCATTGACCCTATCTCCCTTCACCAACGGGTAATTCAAAGTAGACTGCTATACACTGAGAGGAAATTATTTGTGTTAATGATCTAAAGAGACTTCATCTTCACTTTAGTGTAGAAATGATTTCAGATCCAGGACTGAAGAAGAAAGTAATTTCTTGGATTAAAATACAGCTGGTTATTATTTGTTCATTCACATTACTTGCCCTAATGGAGTAGTCATCAAACTAAGAATGAGTTATATAGTTATTTCCCAGATTCCCTAGCTACAGAAAATATAACCCAATGCTGAAAGGGTTGTTTTATTTGATTTTGACCAAGTCACATGTACAAAGCATGTCTTGGCTGTTTTAAGCCTGGTTGTCTAAATTCCTTTCAGTCAAAGACCCACATAACAACAGTGATTCACTTGTAAAAGTGCTTTGAAGTACAGGAGCTTGAAAGCAGTGAGACCAGGTGTCAAATTAAGACAGCAGGTGGCTCACAGTTCCTGACTTTCCTGCTTACAAGTTGCTGAAGAAGGTTTGAAAAAATAAAAGGCACTACATCACAACAGCACTGGAAACTAAGAATATCAAACAATACTCTGAGAAAGAATTATGTGCAGATTTCTAAGTGAGCAGAGACCAGCAAAACAAAGAGTTATCTTGGTGACTACTGATGTATAACGTGAATAGTTAAAAACTAAGAGACTACAAATCTTGCACTAGGTGAATGACTTATTGCTTTTACTGTGAGCAGGTCAAAATTCCACACAGACTCACTAGGGGAAGGAACTATCAGTTGAGATTCTAAAACCATAGAATTGAAAAGGAATTTGTTATCAGCTCTCTGGCCAATGGAAATAACTGAGAAGCACAATTTGTGGCTCACCTGTCCTATGCCACTAGTAACCAAGGAGGCCAATTGCATGGCCTATGGGTAACCTCTTCATGGGGTTAAGTGTGCACTAGTCTTAGGAAACTAGTTAGGCTTGCATATCAGAATCCAGAGTTTGGATGAGCACATTTTTTACTTGGTAACATCTAGCATGGGTGGGTTGTCAATATTCTAAATCCTCTCTTCCTCTATAATCTGTTTCTCAGAAGCAGCTAGGAGAATGCCACATTACCCAAAAGTAACAAGAACTAGGCCCTCCTGGAAATAAGAAGGAGAAGGTCCTGCTCTGTCAGAGTAGCAGCCTTTTCCAGGGTCTGGGGACTTCAGGTAGAGGAACAGTCAAGTTATGAAAATGGCAGAAGATGTATCACCTCTTACAAGGCCCACAGGGGCACGCTCTTTGGGACACACAGAGAACCAAACCAGTGATAGAACACCTTGCAAGTTTGCTGGTCTGAAGACATACAGAAATGCGAAGAAAGTGTGGAGCGAGGAAATACAAGGTCACAGCCAATGTGGGGTACTCTGCCACCTACAAGAGAGTTACAATCTATATCCCTGGAAAGTGCCCACGATTAATTGAAGACTGGGGATCTGAGTACATAGAAGTTAATAGAATTGGGGGAAAATTTAGTTGGGAAGTGGTAAATAGATGAGGTGGTCAATAACAGAAGAAAAAGCTCCTCAGAAAAGTCCTTATGCTTGTAGTTCCCTATCATAAATTCCAAGAGAGAAGGCAATTTGCATGGTAGGTGAATAAATGGTTTTCCAAAACATGGAAATTTGAGTGTCATGGTTAACCTATTGATGGGAGAGTTCTCTCTGTAAAGTTTAAAGGAGAAAGAACCAGAACAACCGACATGGATTGCCTGGTATGCTAGCAAAACTGAATTAAATGTTTTTTGCTCCTTTGGTTGGCTATTTTCTCTGCTCATTCCCTTCTCCAGACAATAGGAAGTCTTGACCATGGTCTCTGACTGGTAACAGTAGGAAGGTTCCAAATCAGTAGTTCTCTACTTTGTTGTTTTTGTGGCACATTTTGGGAATTCTGTAATTTTTGGCATTCAAAAAACACCAACACTAAATAAGCCAGGAATAATTATAACACAAATACCAGTAGAGAATAATATCTCATGCTCTTTGAAAGCATCTAGTTATTGCACTGTTCACATGATCCCACCTTAATACTATCTTATTTCTTAAAAATAATCCTCTTTACAGCCAGGACCACACTGTCAGAAGACAAAGTCCTCCCATGTTCCACCAAATGCCTAATCCTTCTCTGGCACCAACATGACAAGGGGCTAACATTCATGCCCCTGATTTCCAGCATGTAGCCCTATTCTACAGCCCATTATAGGACCTGCATAGCTCAGTGATTCATCCAATTAACAGCATCCTCAAGATATATCTGCAGTTGTGGGCAAAATACATCAAAGGCTCATAATGCAACAGTTAAGGCAGCACATGATTTGAGAATCTCTGTCCTAAATTCATGTATCTTGCTCAAGCAGAAACAAGTAAAGGACCATGCAGAAAAGAGGCATGAGATGGTTGACAGAGATCAAGAGCCCTAGGCATTGGGGAGAAATGTTCATTCACTTGATGCACCTCCTAAAAGATTCATCTTTCTATGGTGTTGGCCTGGAATCAGAACAAAGGAGGACTGCTCCAGACATGGCCATAAGATGGGACAAATTGGGCCCCAGCTCCATGTGGTCTAGTCTAGGGCCAAGATTCTCCAAAGGTATTAGAATCTAAAGCTTTAGAGTAATAATAGGGAGAGTTTCCCATGAGAACTTGCAAAAACACTGGGGACTGATTGAGGATGATGGGATCCAGGATCCAAGCCAATCCTCTGTATTTCTACCTTGTGGAAACAATTAGTATAATGTGGAAAAATTGCCAATTTAAATCTTCTGTGACAAAATGCATGGTTTACATGCTTAATAATTTCCTATGTCCATATATCCATTTTTTAACAATAATCACAACATCTAAAAGCCCTCAAAACCAAGGCTTTGTCATGAAGCGGTAGTGAAAGGAAGGATGTACTAAATTCATCTACTGTAGGTTGAACTAAAAATAAAGTATTTCTTTCTTGACTTGGTAACTAGAAAAATAGTTTTTTAAACGCATCTAAAAATTAGAAGTTAAAAACTGAAAAGATTAAAAGTAAATACATATCTTCCAAATAATACAATACATAAAGGCAGATAAAACATGATGCAGATAGTCGAAAACATTAAACTATGAGAAAGCAAAAACTGTTTTTTAAGAGAAGGGGAAAGACTACTTAAAGTAAAAAATTAGGATTAAAAAAACTATAGTATGACTCAAAGTTTGTTCTTGAAAATGTTATTTATGGATGTATATATGTATATATTTACACATACATATGTGTTCAGAAGAAAATAAACCAACTGTTAGTCTCTAGTTGGTGGGATTGTAAGGTTTATTGTCTTTCATTTTTTCCTATTGCCTACTATAAGTATGCATTGCATTTATAATTCAAAAAATTATCGTGGAACTTTTTAAATGATAAAGGCGATGGTTAGAAGTTAGTATTCCCAGGATTGGGTAAGGGTGTATTCAGCTATGTGATAGACTATAACGAAGACTGACTTGGTGTTATAGACTGAGTATTTGTGTCTCCCCCAAATCCATATGTTGAAGTCCTTGCCCCCAGCATGATAGTTTGTGAAGGTGGGGCCTTTGGGAGGTATTTAGGTTTAGATGAGGTCATGAGGGTGGAGCCCCCGATTAGGGTGCTTCTCTTGGGAGGTGGAGACCAGAGCCCTCTCTGTCTGTCATGTGAGAACCCAGCGACACGGAGACTATTAAGCCAGGGGAGGGCCCTCACCAGAAGCTGACAGCGCTGGCATCCTGATCTCAGACTTCCCAGCCTCCAGAACCATGAGAAATAAATACCTGTTGCTTAAGCCACTCAGTCTGTGGAATCTTGGTATAGCAGCCTGAGCTAAGACACTTGGCACTGGGCAGTCTGATATGGAGTTCAAATCGCTGCTAACTAGCTGTGTGACCTTCAGGTCTCACTTCCTCTGAAAAATGCTGCAGTGGACGCCACGGTCTCCAAGCACAGCCTGTCTGCACAGCTGAACTTTAAATTACCCTGAAGCAAATGTGGTAAACAGTGTCCAGGGCCCCGCTGTGAAGTAGATGAAATTGGTCTGCCAGAATGACATCTGCCAGAACTGTGGTTAAGCTACATGCCTCTCACTTGAGGAGTGCTAGTCCTCTCCTCGTTGCCACTTTGCCTACAGTTACGCTGAGCTCCAGACAGGGAGCAATGAGAGGCGCACCGACGGATGTCCAGAGGTGCCTTCATGGGGAGTGGGATCTTCGTGCTCAAATGAACACAGGGCACGATTTTAACAAGAATAAAGCTGCGTCCTTAGAACTAAACAAAATTTACTACAAAATGACAAGTCATAGATGGAACAAAGTGTCCTGCAGTACGATTTTAATGCGATGAAACAGTTTTTGAGTTAATTCAGCCCTTGGACCTGAAGAGAGCTGAAGTGGTGGGTCCTTCCCCTGGGGCCCTCTGCTTTAGAGGTTGCCGCGTAATAGAAACTCCAACACACCAGGTCATTGTTACACGCTTTGTTTGGTTTGGTTTGGTCTTCTGAGAAAATGTTTTTGGAAGTTTGGTCATTGGCTAAGCAAAAGGACTTAGAGGAGAGGGACAAGGGATGAGGTCAAGGAGGTCTGGCAGGCCGGAGGAGGGTGGAACGACAGCTGATGACTGTGTGCTGGGGGTAGGGATGCACAAGGGAGCAAAGAAAAGGCAGGCCCTGCCCCAGGGAAATGAGAGAACGTGGCGCTCCAAATCACCCTGAGGTGGCTGGCTGGGCAGCTGTGTTTCCAACATAAGAAGTTTGCTCCCTTCCATTTGCTCCAGAAGTGTGTTATCTGAAAGCTGCCTAGAACTATCTGGAAGCCCTTAATCAGAAAAGTGACATGTGGAGGCAGGGAGCTGCACCTGGCTCCTTGAGGTGCTTGACTGAGTCAATCCATCCCAGACTGAGGATTGGGTCACCTCCAAGGATCACAGGCTAGGCCCAGCTCCCCCCTCTGCTCTGACCCAGCAGGTCTGGGACCACTTAGACTCTTAGGCAGCAGGGCTGGTCTGGAGGGTGAAGCTGTTCTCAGTGCAGATCTCCAAGGAGCCACCCTCCTGGCCCAGGTGGGACCATGGTTCAGGCCTTGGGTCAGTCTTGATTTGCAACTTTGAAATATTTAGACATAGGGGGAATGAGACTGCACTTAGAGTCTTGCCCCAGGTCCCACAAATCAGTGGGCCTTATTTTATGTACAGCTTATAGAAACAAGTCTAATGTCTTTATAATTGCATTATAAGGGCTCTGCAGCGTGGTGATAAGAGCTTATGCTTTATAAACTTACAAGCTCCATCTTAAATCACACCCCTGTGAAAGGGTCTGCTCCCAACAATTACAAGACCCAAATGCCGGGGTGATGCGCCTCAATGCACGCTCTAGGACAGTGTACTTCCAAGATCTACGTCACTGAGGAAGAACAGCCTGGGGGAATTTCTTTCCCCCATTTTTTCTCCAGCCTGTGATAAAATATTTCCTATCTGTCAATCTACCCTCATATTTATGTCATGGGTACATAGTTCCCTTTGGCAAAGGAGCCTTTAAAAGCCCCCATAAAAGATCACTTGCTAGAGTTGCATGGTTATTTCTTTGATGGGGAAATTTACAACAACTCAAATTGTGACAACAGAAATGATTGTTCTGTGTTCCAACAGCTTGAGAAGTGTAATGCACACCAAACTGTGCATTATCTGGGCTCTACATTAGGATCAGTATGAGGGTCCCCGTGCTGGGATGCAGGTACCCCTAGTGCCGATATTGGCTATGTGGCCTTGTACTGGCTGGGTGAGCTTTACTGCTAGCTGCTCAAGCTTTCTTGGCCTCAGTTTTCTCTTGAAATAATATTCTACTCTCTCTTTTATTACACCAAAAGACAGAAATGGGAGTTAAATAATGTAATGAAAGTGAGAGTGTATTGAAAATTAATATAAAGTACTTAAAGGTTTATGCAGGTTTATTACTATTACTATATACACCAGTGCTGTCCAAAAGAACTTTCTTTGTCTACATATGTGCTGTCCAATAGAAGCCACTAGCCACAAGGTACTGGAACATTTGGAATGTGCCTAGTACAAAGGAGGAACTGAATTTTTCATTTTCTTTACTTTTACTTAATCTTAACTTAAATTTAAATAGCCACACATAGCTAGTGGGTGGTGCAGACATAGACCGTAGTAGACATCTGTTGTCTGGACCTGCTCAGCATTTATTTGATATTTCTCTACTGACAGTACTATGATGGTACTATGTATCAACCTGACTGGATTAAGGGATGTCCAGATAGCTGATAAAACAGTATTACTGAGTGTATCTGTGCAGGATGTTTCTGGAAGAGATTAGCATTTGAACTGCTGAATTGAGTAAGCAGAGGGCCCATGCTAGTGGAGGAGGGCACCATCTAATCCATTGAGGGCCCAAACAGAACAAAAAGGCAAAGGAAAGGTGAATTTGCTCTCCGCTTCAGCTCAGACATCCATCTTCTCTTGCCTCCAGACATCATCATTCTTGGTTCTCAGGCCTTCCGATGAGACCAGGACTCATAGTATCAGCCCCCTAATTCGCCCCCTAATTAAATCACTAGCTGAGCTTGTTCTTTAGTTTTCAGATAGCAGATTGTGGGACTTCTTGACCTCCAGAACCACATGAACCAATTCATAGAGTAAATCTCCTCATATAGATCTCCATATCTCTCTCTCTGTGTCTGTCCTACTGGTTCTGTTTGTCTAGAGAACCCTAAGTATCCAGGAATCTTTTGGAGGGATTACCTTCCATTCACTGTGGGGTCCATCATCCTGTCTTGCTCCGGCCCACTGCACGTGGCCCAAATGAAGCCAGAGATCATCTGTCAGGACTTGGAATTTTGAGGGAAATTTTGCAAGGATGGGGAGAAAAACCAAAGTTATTAGAGTTGATTCGCCCCAGGAGGATTGGTACCTCTGCAACTCTTAATTCACTCCCACTATCCGGTCCTCCTGGACTTCCCACTGCCCTCAGAGGCCAATTCTTCAACTACTGCTTCTCTGTGGGCCACCCTACATTGTGTCAGTTAAGTTAGCTCCCATTGCTTACAACCTAACCAATATGTACAACAGCATAATTTCAAAGTATTGATTTCTAGGCAAAGATCAGGTGAATTCAAAGAGCATGCTTCACAGCTCTTTCAAGATTCTTTGAAGGCGAGAAATCTCTGGATTTATTCCACTGTATCCAAATAACCATTGATGATGTTTGTTTTGTCTTTGAATATGAAAAATGCCTCTTAAAGTAAAAATGTTTAGAGAAGCCAGTGGGAGAAATCCACGCCCAGGTATCATTGGGTCTTCCATCCAGGCAGGAAGTGGGTATGCATCAAGCCCAGTATAAAATGTTCCCTCATGGAGAGCAGTGTAATGAGGCCAAGACAGGAGGTGCTAACAAATGCTATCAGGTCCACATCATCATTTATCATTTCCCTGTGAGGGCCTATGATTTCTGCCCTTCTCCCTTTTTCTCTTTAATCTCAACGCACCTTTGCTCAAAACCTCCCAATGGCATCCCATTATACTCAGAGTAAAAATGTGAATTTTTAAAAAGGCATAGGAGGCCCTGTAAGTTTGACCCTGGCTTACCATATCTATTCTGAGATTCCCTGTCTGACCCAGCCCCTTTTATTCTGACTCTTGCTCAGCTGCTTCAGCCACACAGGCCTCCTTTGCTACTCATCTAACTTGCCAGAAGGGTAGCAGAATATGCCACCCCCAAAATATAATGGTAGGATCTCAGGATATGCCACCCCATAATATGCTGCTTTGGTATATTGAGCACCTGAAAAACAGTGAATGCAGGAAGAGGCTTTCTCTGAACTTCCCTTACGTGCCTAGAGACAGATCTTCCAAAAGGAACTCACTTATCAAAAATCCCCTCCTGGGGAGTTTCATCACAGGTGAGGAGACCACAGGTCAACACTATACCCACAGAAGCTGTGTCACAAACTCTCATACCTCTCACTTCTTTCTTTCCAAGATCCCATTCATCTTGCCTAAAAATCACTGACTCTCCCCTAAGAGGTCTATATTCCCCCTTCCCTTTCCCTATTAAGATGGTATTTAAGTCACCTCTTTGGGTTACTCATTTTTCCTGGGTTCTGCTTGTTCTTCTCTTGTTAATCTGCTTTATTATAGATGTTTCAGCCAAGAACTCAGAAGGGTAGAGGGAAAATTATTTCTCCTCCCCAGAGGCATGTTCCTGCCTCAGGGACTTCTACCTGCTGTTCCTCTGCCTGGAATGTTTCTCCCTAGATATGCTCAGGGCTCCCTCGCCCACTTCAGTCACCTTCTTAGTGAGCCCACCTTGCCCAGCCTTTTTAAAATTAGGAACTGTCCCCAGCCCCACACCTCCTAGTCCCCCTCTCTGCCATGCTGTTCTCCTTAGTACTCATGATCATCAAGCACACTGTAAACTTATGTAGCATAGGAACAATCTCCCTGCCATTAGAAAAGAATCTTCCTGGGGCGCCTGGGTGGCTCATTCGTTAAGCGTCTGCCTTCGGCTCAGGTCATGATCCCAGGGTCCTGGGATCGAGCCCCGCATCGGGCTCCCTGCTCGGCGGGAGGCCTGCTTCTCCCTCTCCCACTCACCGTGCTTGTGTTCCCTCTCTCGCTGTGTCTCTCTCTGTCAAATAAATAAAATATAAAAAAAAAGAAAAGAATCTTCCTGCGGGCATAGAAGTTTGTGATGCTTACGCACTGCAACTCAATAGGTGCTCAATAAATACATTCGGAACGAACAAACCTTTTCAACCTATAAAAGTACCCTTTCTATTCCTATTTTCCTTTTTCTCTGAGCTTTTATCTGTTTCTTCTCTTCAACAACTTTTGTCCAATCAACTGATCACCTCGCTTTAAACTGCTTTAGTCTAGATTATAATAAAATATCTTTATGTTATTTAATGTAATAAATATTTTTTGATTCCCCTATTATTCAGAGAATAGTACTAGGCCCTTTTCTAGGCACAAGGCTATAGCTGAGTTCAGCTGCAGGTGTGGGTAGACAATTTCTCACCTGTTGACAGCTTCTGATCTCTGTTTAGTTCCTAGGTCTCCTCAGCCAAAGGGCTTTCTCTGACATCAAGAGAACTTGCCCCAATCCACTCAGTTACAACCAGAAGTGTGGGGTCATCACTGCTGGAGGCACCCTTCACCCAAGGGGAGGCATAAATGAGCAGATCAATGTCCCAGCCTCCAAATCATAGGACACACAATTTGAGGGCCCCAGAAGGATTGAGCCCCAACTGCCGACAGTAGTAATGCACCTATTATTATGCCCTTAACGGACTTTCTGTCTTTTCCATTTCACACTGTCATTCCCTCACTTGTGTTTTTTAGGTTCATCTTCGAACTCAACTACCTGCACATAACACCTGGCCTCAGGTTCTCAGTAGAGAAGGAAGAAGGTAAAACCTGGTCATTCACTGTCTTCAGTTAAACTGGAAGATCCATAGGTCCTAAGAAGTACCCAGGCCCCTGTTGCTGAGCAGGGCACTCATATTTCCTGCACTGGAAAGCAGCTTGGGACCCGAGAAGCAGCTGAACATCAATACTGGGGAGGTTTCCTGGGTAGCCCTACAGCAAATTTGCCAGATACTTAGGGCATTTCTCCTTTTAGCCGAATGGGAAATTCTGGGCCAGAGAGAAGAATCTGAAATGCCTATTTGTAGCTGTCCTTAGCAAATGCCGTGGCTCCAGACATGCCTGATATCCCACCACCGGCTTCTCCCCCTCCTCCCCCACATTGTTGGTCTCTCCTTTGCTCCTTCTCACACTTTCATTCTTCCCTTAGAAAAGTAGGATAAGAAGGGATGAACAGAATGAGAATATTTCCTTAACTTCTCATGCCTGCAGAGGAGGATGATCCCCAAAAGGGTCGGTAGCTTGATCATGATCTGTGCCTGAAGTGGACCACACATCAGCTTAGCAAAAAGAACAACAAAATCATTCAAAGCACATCCAAGTGGAGTTTGCCAGAAATGACGTAACACTGGGTGACGTCAATCCCAGCACCCATCTGTGCAGTGGCTACCATCTAAAAATGCAGTTAAGACTGATCGATCATCCTATCACAGATCATAAATCCAAATTGCAATTAACATGCAAAAGAGAAGCTATCTTAACTTGTAATCTCACCAGAAAATTGTTTTTACTGAGGGTTTATTCTTTTATCTTTTTTTGGTCCACTGCCATTCTGAATAGATAAAAACACAGGTTTGAGTTGTGCTCTTTGATTTGTTTCAGGTTCCTCGACATTTGCTTTTTTCTCTTTATTTTTTAGCTTCATCCAGCACAAGTTGGAGGTAAAGGAGGGGAGTTAAAAGGCTCAATGCATCAGAAATGCAAGATCTGACTCAAAAAAGTCATCCTGGGCTCCTGGGTGGCTCAGGCATTAAGCATCTGCCTTCGGCTCAGGTCATGATCCCAGGGTCCTGGGATCGAGCCCCGCATCAGGCTCCCTGCTTGGCGGGAAGCCTGCTTCTCCCTCTCCCACTCCCCCTGCTTGTGTTCCCTCTCTTGCTGTGTCTCTGTCAAATAAATAAAGAAAATCTTCAAAAAAAAAAAAAGTCATTCTGATGAGTAGTTTTCAAACAATGGTCCAGGAGTCCTAGGGCTCTGACAAGGCATCTCATGGCCACTGGGAACCAGGAAGGGAAGAATGTGGACCTGCTTCCTGCTTCACCAGACCTCAGAGCTCTGGAAAGGATTCTGTTTGAGGGAAAAAAAAAAAATCCCACTGCTAACATTAAATTTGAAAAACAGCTATCTTATATTTTCATACTACCCTTATATATCCATTGAGTGATAATTAAGGAAGAACTGCTCCTCCGTTTGCTCTATTAGGGAGTCTAAGCTTTTCACATGTATCTTGGTTTGCTAAGAAAAGTAGGCGTTTGTTGGCAACTTTTATTGTTTGCTAGTTAGTTGGCTTTGCTATGAAGACATCTCCTCCTCCCATTTTCAGGAAATTCTCCCACTCTATTGCATGCACAATTGGTGGGACATAGCGCCCCGCTTTCCTCTATGAAAGATAAAGGAAGGAATCCTCCTTTTTCCCCCTCACCCCTGGTGACCACACGTGACATGGGTTCACCCAATTAGGTGCAGAGATAGTTTCTGTTGCTCACAATCAAGAACCAAGCCAAAGCACCCTCAGTATAAAAATAAACACACCCATGTTGGGTTTTTATTATAAAAACTTGATTTAGATAACAATACTACATAGCATTTATAACGTATAATATAATCAACCAATACGTATGTTTTATGCTTGTTAAATTTAAGTACATTATAAATACTAAACCTGTAAGTCATGCTTCATGGTCAAGAGGCTTTGTTTCTGAAATGCACAAGTGAGACAAATTTTTTCTTTTGTAGAATTTATAGGAACAAACTTTGGATGGGAAGTGGACAGCTGCTTAACTTCTTCAGCGCAATAACTTTCCACTTCGAATTTCGAATTTGTGCAACTCTCCAGAGGCTTCTAAAATTTACTTATAACATGACTGCAAAATATCTCCAAACACACTTATCTTGACAAAAGCACAATAAATGACAAATGTTTTTGACTAGAGACAACCTGGCCATGGCATCTTCAGTGATTAGCTTGTGAGAAAAATTAAAAGCAGAGATATGAGTGATATAGGTTAGTCAAGATAGGTTCTACCACACTAATGTAACAAACAAAACCCAAAACCTCAGTGGCCTAACACACCACATGTTCATTTCTTTTTTTTTTTTTTTAGATTTTTATTTATTTATTTGACAGAGAAACACAGCGAGAGAGAGAGAGCTCAAGCAGGGGGAGTGGGAGACAGAGAAGCAGACTTCCTGTGGAGCAGGGAGACCGATGCGGGGCTCGATCCCAGGACCCTGGGATCATGACCTGAGCCGAAGGCAGACGCTTAACGACTGAGCCACCCATGCTCCCCTGTTCATTTCTTACTCATGCAGTTCTGATGTACGCTGGGTAACTCTCCAAAGCAGCTGTCCCTGTCTTTCTGTCTGCCCTTCAAGAAACACCCCTCTCATTACTGCTTGTCAAGTCCTTGGGGCCAAGTGGCACCATGTGATCCAAAATTCTTACAAGTCTCCTCAGCTATTTTTTTTTTAATTCTTTAAATGAGAGGCTGAGCAGCATGAATCCCAGCTGCTGCAGTGCTATTGTTTTATATTATTTATGACTGCTATGATTATTATGAAAATTTATAGCAATCATTAGGCAAGAGCCACTCTGACACTCTCAGCCAGCAATCTGTCACTCTTCTCCTTGGTTGAAGGGAGTGGAAAGGACGTGAGCAGTTACAGAATATCCAAAGCTCTGAGTAGTCTTCTGGTAAGGATGATGCAATCCTCCTCGCAGAGAGCTGATGAGACCTTGATAATGGAGAAAGAGAGAGAGAGAGCGCATACATGCGTGCGTGCAAGGAGAGAGAAACAAGAACTAATGAAGGAGATCTGGCATCCTGTCAGAATTCTAGAAGGCAAAACATCAAAGATGAAAGGGAGCCAGGTACAGCAGAGCCAGGGTCGACAGAGAGGTTGGTTGCACCTTGAGCAGCCATAAAGGGTGCCTTTGTTCACAATAAACAACAAAAATAGACAGGCCAGAAAGGTGGTGGTTGTTTTTTTTTTTTTCAAGGCCAGAAGCAACTCCAGCTCCTTGATCCTGATTTAGCATTCACAGTACAACACCCATGCTTGCCCTGTGACTCATAAACTAATAAAAGGAAGACCTCATCTGGTCAAGAACATAACTGCATAAAGCTGAAAGCCATCCATGTCGGACACCGTAATTAACTTCGCAGGTTAATTTTAATGACTGTCAATTTATGGGAAACATTCTTTAGGAATGCAAATGCTCCAGTCTTACCTGAGTCACTTACATCTTCCTCTTAGCCCAAATGCCAATGAATAAAAAATTCAGAAGTTAATTGCCATTCGAGGGTGTGACGACGGTGATAACGATATTAGTACAACCCCTTACATTTGAAGAGTGATTTTTCATCTTTTTCAAAGCGCTTATAATCCATTATATCATTTGATCTTTATGAGAACTCTCTACAATAGGACATTACATTTCATTTTCAGGACCCTGAGCTAGCTCCCTAAGGAGAAGGAAAATGTCTTACGTAGGTTACAAATCTCCAGCCCTAGCACAGTGGCTGGCACAAAGTAAGCACTCAAAAAATGTTGACAGAAAGAATTAATAAATAAATAAGTGAAAGTTACTTCTATTTGAATTATGAGAAACCTGAAGCCCACAGGTAGTGTTATTTGCTTAGGATCATGATGCTATTTGGTGGCAGCACCCAGGTGTTGTGTTCTAGCTTCATGTCCTTTTCACTATTGCAAATCTAAGTGTAGAAATAGTGCATTTTATATATAACTTCAAATAAGAAAACCTGATCCAAAGTACCTACAGCAGAGACAAACTAATCTCCTAATGCCAAACATCATTCTATTTTGTTAGCCCTATTTCCCATCAGCTGATATGAGATAAGCTAACTACAAGCCAACTCTACTTTTCATAGTCAAAACCAACATTTTAATATGCTCATAGGAAACTGATGAACAAACTGCCACAGCCAGACTCACAGAACTGTTCTTAGCCTTCTGAAGAAACTGCCTTTGGTTAGAGGAGTACAGAGGAGTCAGGCTAAAAGAGAAAGAAGAGAGATGGGGTGGGGTGGGGGATGGATAGATGGATGGATGGATGGATGGATGGGGGAAGGAAGGAAGGAGGGAAGGAAGGAAGGAAGCCAACAGGCTCTCATGGGCTTGCACCTGTAGCATGCAGTGGCCAAGAACATGTGGGACACCCACTGGTATTCACTCCCTGCAAGTTTCAGTGGGACCTCTCCATGAACACCTCTCCCTAATAAACTAGAGAGCCACTTCCCAGGGCACCACCCCCATGGCCAGTTTTCCAGCAGGTTCCAGGGTACAGAACCTCCCTGGGTACGTCTTCCCCAGGTACACCAGAGGGTGGTTTTTCAGCAAATAGTACCAGTACAGCATCTCCCCACAAGGGGCTTTTCCCAGTCCCACACAGGGCAGCTTCCCAGGAACTTCTGCTAGTATGGCATCTGAGAAAGTTTTTCTGCCACTCAGTGGGCCACACTCACACCTTCTGCTATGATCTCAGCCTGGTGGAGGGCGTGTGTTTCAAATGTTTGTCTTTCTTCAGATGCTCTAACTCAACCCTGGGAGTAGTAGCTGTCCCTTACACGTACTATTCCTACATTCCTTAGAGTACCTTTTTATCCCTTTGTAGGTAATCTCTTGTTGTAATTAATAATCCTTTATATTTAACTTTCCCTGTTGCAGTTACTGTGTTTCCTAATGGGACAATGACAGACACAGTCCCAGGACACAGACCTCTGAAGTTGGGATTTGGGCATTAGTTTGGGCATGTCCTTCAGCTTACGCACAGCACTGAGCAGTTTGCCAAAGGGAAACGAGATACTAGCAATCCACGGCATGCGGTGGCATCACAATTAGCCATGTTATCACCTGTGATTGTGATGAAGTGTCACCTGAAGCAGGGGACACGGAAGCCCAAATGGCTGTGGCACTTGACTGTTAGTGACTGGGGCAGTCATGGTGACTGCCATCCCGTGTGGTGAGGGATGGGCTGTTAACTCCTGAGTGGACCGCAGTGATCGTATAAATCACCTGACCAGAAACATGGCCAGGAAGTCCCTACCCTTTAAAACTGTCGCTATTATCTGCCGGCAAAGACACAATATCATCTGCATCCTCTCCACTAGTCCCTTCACTTTCTCTTGCAACTCCTCCCCATTGGCTGTTACTATGCAGTTCCAAAAACTTAGCATATGAAAAAAAAATTTTTTTTGCAAATCTTTCGCAAATGCACCATATCTCTCTTTTTACCAAAGTAAATTGACAAAGGAATTATTTACTCCTAGATGACTGATACAGACATTATAAGAAAGGAAATAACTATCACCATGCATTAAATACTGTTAAGTTCAAGTAATAAGCTGTCACATAAAATATCTCATAGGGCTGAAGGAAACATAAAGATTGTAAAGTCTGAACTATTGCTAAGGGCTAAAAAGCTGCTCTTCTTACGGCAATAGTTATCCCACAACTTTGAGATGTTTCAGACTCTTGAAGAATGGTTAAATTTAAACTTCTTTATCTTTAAATTTGCCTCTTGCTTTTCTCCAGTATAAAACACTGTTATCCTAATATTTTATGATCAGACAGATGGGAAAGGCGAATATCCAAGTGGGTCATCTAACTAGTGAGTGTTGTTCTGGATATTTCCATTGCCCTCCAAATCCATTCTCCACCCTTCTCCACCTTGTTGTGCATCCAGAGCAGTTGACCTCTGTGGACCATATAAACAGCTTTTCTTTGTCCTCTGCCTTCCAGTTGTATTGAGTTAACATATAGGAGATAAAAAAAGGAAATTACAGGTCAGGATAAGCAGGTCATTCCCTGGCTCTCTTACTGCTATACCACAGGTTGATGATAGTAGCTGTTTTCCTCTACTGAAGTTCAGAAGTGAAGGCAGGAAGTGAAGGTCCCAACTTCCTGTCATGAAGCACTTTCCTATGATCACAGCTAGAACCACAGCTTTTTCTGGTTTTTCATAACCATTCCCTTTCCTTGCCTCTTCATATGTAGTAGTGGTAATGGCTCTATGGTATTGCTCACCTCAGGATTCCTTACCTTCTCTAACTAGGCTACTTCAATCCTCCCTATAATTGCCAGGACCCTCATAGATATAGAGGTAGAATGGGATTTGAATCCAGGAGGTTTAATAGTACTTAGACCAGTGCTCTTTCTACTGAACAGTGCTGTTTCCATATGTGTCCTATGTTCTAGCAGAGCTACAAGTATGTGTCATATACTCCTTTCACACTGCCTTTATTCAAGGTCATTCCCTTTTGCATTCTCTATTCACTGATCCTGCATACCCAAATTATATACAACCTCAAAGACTGTACTCAATATTCATCTTCACCATGAGCTTTTCTTTAACCTTTCATCCTTTATGGGTCTATCTTTATTGATAATCACAGTTTACAATACTTAGCTTGACATTTAGTTATGTATTATCTTGAAGAGTTTCTATTCATTCATATATGTCAATCTCCTACCCCAGCTACTTTATATGCCACATGAACATGTATTTTAAGTGAATTCGCTATTACCCTCAATTTGCCTAGCAAAATCAAGAACATATAGGATGTAGTAAAAAAAAAAAAAAAAAAAAGTTATTGAGAGGTCACTTCCGGAATGCTGACATAAGGAGTCCATAGACCAACTTCCCAGTGAAACAACCATATCTGGTGCCCCAAAAATCTTTAAAAACAACAATAAATATTTAAAATATTTTGAAATTGCTTAAAGGGATATGGCAACATTTATTTTTTAAAAATCTACTTCAAAAGTCTACTAAATCTTGGTAAGAACAAGAAGAATCTGAGGCACTTGCACTACTCCATCCCTCTCTCTGTGCCAGCTCAGCTTGACAGTGTAATGACGGGTAAGTATGGCCAAAAAGACAAATTCTTTCTCCCTCAGTTTCCAATAAAGAGATATAGTATTCATTAGGAGGAGCATTTCTCATCACCTCCAACTCCAAGTTGCAGAGGCTAAATTCCTTGTCAGTGCAGACAAGAGGCCAAGGGCTTCCTTCCTCCACCCAGCCCCTACTCACACTAACAGACTAGGCAGGTCCAAAATACTGTGTCCCCAATCACCCTTAGCCCAGCTCATTCATAGGGCAGAGGCCAGCAAAGAAGATCAGAGGCTAATGTCCCAAACAGCACCCTGCTCATATGTGGGCCTCACACCACTGCCCCTATCCCCTGCTCTGGAGCAATGACTTAGGGATTCTTCCCAAGGACAAAGGCAGTCAACAAGAACAGGGAACTCTGAAGCTGTCCCCAAAGTAACTGATTTCATTTGAAGCACAGTGGGGAGTTCAAGCCTAAGGTCTCAAAACCTATGGATATTTTGGTAATAAGCAACTAAGAGAAGGCTTACAGCTCTATGTAAGCAAGAAAGTAAGCTGTAGGTCCAGCTAGTTTATCAGAGAGAACCAGAAAAAGAAACAGCTATGAAGAGCCACCATGAGAACAGAACAAACCTCAAATCTGGCCTCAAAAAATACCCCAACCCATATTTAATTGGATCAGATCATGGAGCAATTTACGCCCCAGAGCACTGACTAAAACAATAAAGAAATCAGCCATAAGTCAGTGGAAACTAACAGATGCTTGTGATACCAACTGAGACAGATATATTAACAGAGAAATCAGAAGAGAAAGTCAAAGAGAGTCCTAATAAAACTACTGTCATCCCAGGATGACTGTGCTCGTGCCAAAACTACACCTCTCTGCAGGGCAACATCAAAGGCTTTATACTACATGGGAAATAGATGCCATTAAGAGAGTCTAGCCAAGTCACAAAACAAATGAGCAAACAACAATAAAAAGGAGCCCCACAAATGGAAAGGAAATCCATGTCCAGATGTTATATGTTACTTAAAATGTCCAGTTTTCTACAAAAAATTATGAGACCTGCAAAGAAACAGAAAAGTGTGACTCACAGAACAGGAAAGAGACAGACAACAGAAATTGCCTGTCAGGATCCTAGATGTCAGATTTAACAGATTTCAAAGCAACCCTTACAAATATGTTCAAAAAACTAAAGGAAACCATGCTTGAAGTAATGGAAGCTGTGATAACAATATATTATTAAATAAAGACTATCAATAAGTTAAAAAAAATTATTTTAAAGAGAAGAACCAAATAGAAATTCTGGATTGAAAAAATATAATTGAGATTAAAAACAATCAATAGAGTGCAACAGTATATTTGAACTGGCAGAAGGAAGAATCTGCAAACTTGAAGATAGGACAATAGAAATAATCAATCCCCCCAAATAAAGAAAGGAAAAAAGAATAAAGACAAATGAACAGAGATGCAGAGAAATGTAAAGCACCATTAAGCATATTAACATACACCTAATGGGAGTACTAGAGAAGAAAGATAGAGAGAAAGGAGGAGAAAAAATATTAGAAGAAATAATGGCTGAAAACATCCTAAATTTGATGGAAAACAGTAATTTATACATCCAAGAAGAATGACAAACTCCAAGTAGCATAATCACAAAGAGAGTCATTATTTGACTCCAATATCTACACACACACACACACACACACACACACACAACCCACATCTTCTTTATTTGTTCATTTATGGATGGATACTTCGGTTGTTTCCATATCTTGGCTCTTGTAAACAATGCTGCAATAAACATACAGGTGTATATATCTTTTCAAACTAGTGTTTTTGTTTTCTTTGGGTAAATACTCAGTATTGGAATTCCTGGATCATATGGTAATTCTATTTTTAATTTTTTGAAAACCTCCATACTGTTTCCCACAGTGGCTGCACTAATTTGCATTCCCCCAACAGTGCATGAGGGTAATGGATAAAGAAGATGTGGTGTATATATATATATATATATATATATACAATGAAATATTACTCAGCCAAAATAAAAAATCAGATCTTGCCATGTGCAACAACATGGATGGACCTAGAGGGTATAATGCTAAATGAAATCAGTCATCAGAAAAAGACAAATACCATGATTTCAGTCATATGTGGAATTTAAGAAACAAAACAAATGAAACAGAAAAAAAGAGACAAAAAAAGCCCAGACTCTTAAATACACAGAACAAACTGGTGGTTGCCAGAGGTGAGGGGGGTAGGGGGGTTGGCTGAAACAAAGAGGATTAAGAGTACACTTATGATGAGCACAGAGTAATGCACAGAATTAGTGAGTCATTATAGTGTACAACTGAAACTAATATAACACTGTATGTTAATTGTACTTCAATAAAACAAAAAGAAAAAACCCTGAAAGACAAAGAGAATGTTTTGAAAGCAAGAGGAAAATGACTCATCACATAATTACATACAAAGGAGTCCTCAAAATATGAACAGCTGACTTAACATCAGGAGGAACAGAGGCCAGAGAAAGTGGAATAACCTATTCAAAGTGTTCAAAGAAAAAGAAGAATCTCATACCCATCAAAAGTATTTTTCAAAAATAAAGGTGACTTTTGAAAGTTTCTTGTTGGGGTAATGAAAATGTTCTAAAATTGATTGTGGTGAGGGTTACACAACTCTGCATATACTAAAAACCATTAAATATACATTTGGGGAGCATATTGTAGGTATGTGAAATTATATCTCAATAAAACTGCTAATACTGAATGATCCATTAGCTCAGATACCTGATAGTGTCTCTGCTGCAATCTTTCAGATAAAGACCTACTTAAAATACAATTAAGGAGTTCTGGCTCCATTGTAAAAAACCACTACCACTCAAGCCTTCTGATAATTACAACTAAAAATTCTTGACAAAATATGAACAACTACTTACAGACTCTAAAAAGTAACATAAGTAAAAGTAAGAAAATTGTGGAGAGGAGTCAAAAACTTGAGGAAACAACCTTCATGTGAGTAAGTTTCCTTTTTTTTTTTTTTGCTTGTTTGTTCTAATAACTTTGTCTTGAAAAGTAGATTCATGAGACAGAGTGGCACAGTGACAACAGTGGCAGCAGCAAGGGTGGCTGAAACTCTAAGAGAAACTCCACCTTTCTAGCAAGAAAAAACAGAAAAAGGAAGTAACCAAAGGCCAGATAATGTGGAGAGGATTTCAAAAGGGAGAGCTGAAGTAAAGGATCCCCTAATTCTGTGTAATGTACTCACACAAGTCAGGGCCTAACATGTGAAATATGCATACAAAATCAAGATACAAATTAAAATGGAATCCTAAAAAGGAAGATAATACAGAGAAAGCACAATAAGAGAAGCAGAGGAACAAGAACAACGACAAAAAAAAAAAAAGAAAAAAAAAAAAGAAAGAACAATCAAATCAATGATTATATTAAATGTTAATGGTCTAAACAACCCCAAATAAAAGACAGATGGATAGAATGGATAAAAAAAAAATCAACACCTAGCATATGGTTCCTACAAGACATAATTTTTAAATATTAAGAAATAGATCAATTAAACATAAATTGATTTTTTACAAAAATACTAAGAACACAGCATAAGAAGAATTGTATGGCTATTTTAATAACATCTTGAAGATAGACTTTAAGACAAAGAGTATTGCCAGATATATAAACATTTCATAATGATAGGAAGGTAGACTTTATCAAAAAGACATAACAATTATCAATGTGTATTCAACTAATAATAGTGTCTCAAAATAGCATGAAGCAAAAATTGGCAGCATTAAGGGGAAAAAATTTCCAAAATCATAGTACATTCTGACAGCCTTTTCTCAGCAATTGATACAAGAACTATTCCAAAAAAAAAAATCATGACAGAATAGATCTAAACAATATGATCAGCCACCATGATATAATTAGCAATTATAAAAACACTACATCTAATAACTGCAGAAATCCACATTATCACAAGGGTAGATTTACATTTGTATAACAGACCATATTCTGAGCCATAAAATAATTCTTGATAAATTTTAAAAGATCAAAGTAATACAGAGTGTATTTTGTGACCAAAGTGGGTTGAAATTAGAAAAGAATACCAATGCTGAGAATATCCTATATACCTATAAATTAAAAAATACTTTTAAATAATCAATGAATTAAAGATAAAATCACTAAGGAAATTAGAAAATTTTTAAACTGAATGATATTAAAACATATCAAAATTAGTGAGGTGTAGCTAAAGATATAATTTATAACTTTATATGCTTATATTTTAGAAAAGAAGAAATCTAAAATCAACAACCTAAGTATCCACCTTAAGAAGCTAAAAAAGGAAGAATAAGGTAAACTAAAGGTAAATAGAAGGAAGGAAATAATTTTTTAAAAGAACAGAAATCAATGAAATAAAAAAGATAGGGAAAGCTAGCCAAACCCAAAGCTGTTTCTTTAGAAGGATCAAGGAAGAACAAAGATCACAAATATCAGAAATACTTTATCACCACAGATCCTACAGATGTCAAAAGGATACAGAATTTTATGAATAAAATACACCAACAAATTTGCAATTTACCTGAAATGGACAAATTTCCTGAAAACTACAACTCACAAAATTGGTATATGAAGAAACAGAAAAACTGAATATATCTATAACCATTAGAGAGATTGAATTTGCTATCAAAAACATTCCTAAAAAAGAAAACTGCAAGGCCAGATGATTTCACTGGTAAATGATACCAAATGTTCAAGAAATAAATAATATCAATCTTACAGAAACTCTTTCAGATATAAAAGAAGAACCACTGCCCAGCAAATTTTGTGAAACTAGCATACCCCTAATACCAAAGCCAAACCAAAACATTACCACTACCTCTCATGAATATAGATGCAAACATCCTTAACAACATATTAGTTAATCAAATCCATCACTATATGAAAATAATGCATCATTATCAATCTAGTTGAATCTGAGAGTGGAAAGATGGTTTAACCGTCAAAAATCAATGGATGTAATTAATCAAATTAATGGCATAAAGGAAAAAAAAAAACCCCTATATAATCATTTTAATAGGGGCTACCTACAATTAAGCAAACACAAGGTCAAGGACACAGTCCTCCAAACTAGCAAGTCTTCCCAAGTCTTCTAACACACACTGTAATAAGTTTGGCAAACTGCAAAGTCTGAGAGAGCAGTCCCTCCAAGACAGCCCTCACTTCAGATGCCAGCCACAAGTTCTGGGGTCCCCAGGGTTGCTTTCACTTCAAACTATCCAAACACAAATTTGAGGGTGCCCATGGATTCCCTCAGTTTCATAATTCACTAGCATGGCTCACAAAACTCAGTAAAGTACTATATTTACTATTATAACTTTATTACAGCAAAAAGAAACATTAGAACCAGGCAAAGGAAGAGAAGCATAGGACAAAGTCTGGGAAGATTCCAAATGCAGAACTTCCACCACCCTCAGGGATACATTACATTCCCAGCATTGATGTATACTAATAAGGATGAAAATCCTGCCAACCCAGGAAGCTCACCTGAACTTAGATGTCCAGAGTTTTTACTGGAGTTTCATTACATAGGTATAACTGATTAAATCATTGCCCATGTGGTTGATGGACAATGCTCCCATCCCTTCCCCAGAGGTTGGACTGATATCACATGGCTCAAAATCCTAGACCCCTAATAAGATGGTTGGTCTTTCTGGCCAGCCCCTACCCTGAGTCACCTCACTAGCATAAACTATCAAGTGCAGCCCAAAGGGCCCACCACCAGTAACAAAGACATTCCAATCACTGGGAACACTTCAAGGATTTAGAGGCTACTTTCCAAAAGCTGGGACAAAGGACAGATCTCTCTTTAGATAAAGCAAAACACCTTAATAAGCAGATATAGAAGAACTGTTCAAAAAAATTCAATACTCATTCGTGAAATCTCTCTGTAAACTTAGAATTACAGAAATTTTCAAGCTGCTAAAGGACATCTACAAAAATCTACAGCCAAAATCACATTTAATAGTAAAAGACTGAATTATTTCCCTATGAGATTAAGAACAAAGCTAGGATACGTACTTTTGTCACATTTATTCTACATTGTACTAGCGGTCCTAGCCATTGCAATTAAGCAAGAAAAAAATAATAAAAGGCATAAATCTCTGAAAGGAGGACATAAAATTTTCCCTATTTGTAGATGATAACAATTATTTGTGGAGAAAATACCAGGGAAACTACAAAACAACTGAGTATATGATTTGAACAGTCATTTTACAAAAGAAAATATATAAATGGCCAATAAAGACTTGAAAGAATGCTAAATATCATTAATAAGCAGGCAAATGGATTTTAAAACCACATTTAAATACCACTACATACACATTAGATTGGCTAAAATTAAGAAGCCAGACCATACCAAGTGTTAGTGAGGATGTGTGAAAACTGGAACTTGCATACACTACTGATGGGAAAGTAAAATTCTACAATACTTTGGAAAACAACTTATCAGTTTGATAATACATTAAACATACACTTACCAAGATATTTACCCTAGAAAAGCAAAAACATATGTCCACAAAAGCAACTTTATTTGTAATATCCAAAAACTGGAAACAATGCAGATGTCCACCAACAATATTTAAACAAATTATGATATATCCATACAATGGAATATTATTAAGCAACACAAAATGAAGGAACTATTGATACACACAACAGTATGGATGAATCTCAAAATCATTGTCCTCAGTTAAAAAAAATCAGAGAAAAAAGTGTACAATCTATATGATTCCATTTATAAAAATGCTAACAACACAAACTTATCTATAATGACAGAAATCAGAGCCAGATGGCTTCCCAGGGGAATTCTACCAAACATTTCAAGAAGAATTAATACTTATTCTTCTGAAACTGTTCCAAAAAATAGAAATGGAAGGAAAACTTCCAAACTCATTTTATGAGGCCAGCATTACCTTGATCCCAAAACCAGACAAAGACCCCATCAAAAAAGAGAATTACAGACCCATATCCCTGATGAACATGGATTCCAAAATTCTCACCAAGATACTAAGCAATAGGATCCAACAGTACATTAAAAGGATTATTCACCACGACCAAGTGGGATTTATTCCTGGGCTGCAAGGTTGGTTCAACATCCACAAATCAATCAATGTGATACAATACATTAATAAAAGAAAGACCAAGAACCATATGATACTCTCAATAGATGCAGAAAAAGCATTTGACAAAGTACAGCATCCTTTCTTGATTAAAACTCTTCACAGTGTAGGGATAGAAGGCCCATACCTCAATATCATAAAAGCCATCTATGAAAAACCCACAGCGAATATCATTCTCAATGGGGAAAAACTGAGAGCTTTTCCCCTAAGGTCAGGAACATGGCAGGGATGTCCACTCTCACCACTGCTATTCAACATAGTACTAGAAATCCTACCCTCAGCAATCAGACAACAAAAAGAAATAAAAGGCATCCGAATGGGCAAAGAAGTCAAACTCTCACTCTTTGCAGATGATATGATACTTTATGTGGAAAACCCAAAAGACTCTACCCCAAAACTGCTAGAACTCATACAGGAATTCAGTAAAGTGGCAGGATAGAAAATCAATGCACAGAAATCAGTTGCATTTCTATACATCAACAACAAGACAGAAGAAAGAGAAATTAAGGAGTCAATCCCATTTACAACTGCACCCAAAACCATAAGACACCTAGGAATAAATCTAACCAAAGAGGCAAAGGATCTGTACTCAGAAAACTATAGAATACTCATGAAAGAAATTGAGGAAGACACAAAGAAATAGAAAAAATGTTCCATGCTCATGGATTGGAAGAACAAATTTTGTGAAAATGTCTATGCTACCTATAGCAATCTACACATTTAATGCAATCCCCATCAAAATACCATCTACTTTTTTCAAATAAATGGAACAAATAATCCTAAAATTTGTAGGGAACCAGAAAAGACCCTGAATAGCCAGAAGAATGTTGAAAAAGAAAAGCAAAGCTGGTGGCATCACAATTCTGGACTTCCAGCTCTATTACAAAGCTGTAGTCATCAAGACAGTATGGTACTGGCACAAAAACAGACACATCGATCAATGGAACAGAATAGAGAGCCCAGATATGGACCCTCAACTCTATGGTCAACTAATCTTAGATAAAGCAGGAAAGAATGTCCAATGGAAAAAAGACAGTCTCTTCAACAAATGGTGTTGGGAAAATTGGACAGCCACATGCAGAAGAATGGAATTGGACCATTCTCTTAAACCACCCACAAAAATAGACTCAAAATGGATGAAAGACCTCAATGTGAGACAGGAATCCATCAAAATCCTTGAGGAGAACACAGGCAGAAACCTCTTCGACCTCAGCCACAGCAACTTCGTCCTAGAAACATAGCCAAAGGCAAGGGAAGCAAGGGCAAAAATGAACTATTGGGACTTCATCAAGATAAAAAGTTTTTCCACAGCAAAGAAAACAGTCGACAAAACCAAAAGACAACCAACAGAATGGGAGAAGATATTTGCAATTGACATATCAGAGAAAGGGCTAGTATCCAAAATCTATAAAGAACTTATCAAACTCAACACCCAAAGAATAATCCAATCAAGAAATGGGCAGAAAACATCCAAATGGCCAAGAGACACATGAAAAATGGCTCAATATCATTCAGCATCAGGGAAACCCAAATCAAAACCTCAATGAGATACCACTTCACACCAGTCAGAATGGCTAAAATTAACAAGTCAGGAAATGACAGATGTTGGCGAGGATGCGGAGAAAGGGGAACCCTTCTACACTGTTGGTGGGAATGCAAGCTGGTGCAGCCACTCTGGAAAACAGTATGGAGGTTCCTCAAAAAGTTGAAAATAGAACTGCCCCATGACCCAGCAATTGCACGACCAAGTTTTTATCCCAAAGATACAAATGTAGTGATCCAAAGGGGCACGTGCACCCCAATGTTTATAGCAGCAATGTCCACAATAGTCAAACTATGTAAAGAGCCAAGATGTCCATCAACAGATGAATGGATAAAGAAGATGTGGTGTATATATATAATGGAATATTATGCAGCCATCAAAAAACCGAAATCTTGCCATTTGCAATAACGTGGATGGAACTAGAGGGTATTATGCTAAGCAAAATAAGTCAATCAAAGAAAGACAATTATCATATGATCTCACTGATATGAGAAATTTGAGAAACAAGACAGAGGATCATAGGAGAAGAGAGGGAAAAATGAAATAAGACGAAACCAGAGAGGGAGACAAACCATAAGAGACTCTTAATCTCAGGAAACAAACTAAGGGTTGCTGGAGTGAAGGGGAGTGGGAGAGATGGGGTGGCTAGGTGATAGACATTTGAGAGGGTATGTGCTATGATGAGCACTGTGAATTGTGAAAGACTGATGAATCACAGACCTATACCCATGAAACAAATAATACATTATTTGATAATTTTTAAAAAATACTATTGTAATAAAAAATAAAATGAAGGATGTGAAAAAAAATGAGAGAAATCAAATCTGTGTTTGATAATACAGGTAGAAGGAGAGATTTATTACAAAGGGCCCCAAGGAAAGTTTCAGGGGTGATGGAATGTTTATCATTTTTATTATGTTCATGCTTTCTCCAGTCAAATGACATATGATGATTTCATGTGTCAAAACTGATCAGATTTATACTTTAAATTTATGCACTTAAATTACATGTCAATAAATTTGGGAGAAAAGGGCAAAAAATACATAAAGCTTGTCTTATCAGATCTGTCAATATTTTCTTATATATAATCTTTTGTTTCCAAACTAAAGTATTTCTTTGCCATCCAGAAGTGTGATATTTGTATTTTCTTTTGTTTTTTATGCCTTTTAAAAAATATTTAACTCTTTACTCACTTTAGAATTTAAATGAGAACTTAAATGAAAATAAACTGGTACAGTGGAAAAATACAGGCACTACTCGGTTGCACTCATTTTTCATCTAGCATTTGGAAATAAGATTCCTAGTAAGCTAAAAATGGTCAATGAAAGAATGCACGTTTAACCACCCAATTAGAAATGCAGTCAACATGTTTCACCCTCAAAATGAGAGAGAAGTGTCTCAACTGACTGGCAAATGCCTTGAGGATGCCACAATTAGCTAATTATTGAGGACATTATTTCGGTGCTTGATTAGTCAGGCAATCACCATGAAAGAGAATGCTAGCCTCAAAAATCCAATTCCAGAACTTCTAGAAGTTAATTTTAGTTTTCATGTTTAAGTAAAGGGAAAAAATACAGATGTTGAAAAAGTATATATTTCTAGTCACCAATCACACTTGGTTTAGGAAATTTTTGTTTGAATTAGGAACAAAAATCATAGATTTTGTGATATTCTTTATTTCTGATATTCTGTTCTATTTCATTCACAAACCATCAAAACTTTTCCACATTTTAAATTCTACTCCCCAACTTTTTCTAGCACTAAAAAGGGCACAAAAATATAAGTAAAAAAGGTAACACTAGGGGCGCCTGGGTGGCTCAGTCATTAAGGGTCTGCCTTCGGCTCAGGTCATGATCCCAGGGTCCTGGGATCGAGCCCCACATCGGGCTCCCTGCTCCACAGGAAGCCTGGTTCTCCCTCCCACTGCCCCTGCTTGTGTTCCCTCTCTCGCTGTGTCTCTGTCAAATAAATAAATTTTTAAAAATCTTAAAAAAAAAAAAAGATAACACTAAATCACTAAATGTAATTCCTACATTAAAAAAATAATGGTGACTATAAGGCAAAATAGTTCTAAGCTCTGTTAGAAAATCCCTTAACAATAATATGTTATCTGACATTTCTTAGAGCTATGATGTCCCCAATCTTATCACTGGGCATTACTCCTGGCGATAGTATTGGATCTTGAAATATTGAAATTAGAGGTAGTTTTTTACCTTTTCATGGTAAATTCAGTCTCCCAACGAATTGCACTATCAGAACAAATGGAACCAAAAAGACCCATGACATACCGTAATGGGAACATGTTAGGATTTGACATTAGACAAAACAATTAAGTTCACGATTAAGTCCTTTGCCTTTCAAAATAAACGTACTTGATCAACTTTCAGAACTACATTTTCTCATCATGAAATGGATATAGTAATGTCTATTTTGCCATGTAAGCATTCAAACTATGATAGCTGTCCATCAGTGGAGGTTTATTATATTGAGTTTCATGGAAAGATACCATAGTTTTGTATGTCTCACATCACCCAGAATTTGGGGATCACTGACTATATAAAAAAAAATTGCTATTTAAAAAAAAAAAATGACTCAAGATCCTATCCTATGTGATTACAGAAAGCCCAGACCCATATCAAGTATTTCTGATAATTCCCTCTGTTGCTGCCTATAGTCCATTCTTTTGAGTGTCCACTCCAAGCTTCCTCTTGACCACTTCCCTCTTTCTCACTTCCTATAGTTAATGTCTTTCCCTCCAGCCTTTACCTTTCATCCAAGCATGGAAACACTCCCTTCTCATTCGCTGCCACCACGATGCTGATACTGTTGTATATTAATAAACTTTCATCCAAGCTTTAAGTTTTCAAGTATTAAGTTGTTATATTTATGAATATATTTCTCATTTGCAAAGCCATTCACTGCTAATTCATAATCATTATCAGAAAGATACTCCTGGTTGTTATTGACCTTGAACTAGCATTTTTGCCCAGAGACTCAATTATAATAGATTAATTTTCACCCCATGCCTGCTCTGTGGTGTTACTTTGGTAGCATTACTCCCCCTTCCCTTTTATAATGAGGAACAGAAAAGTCCTAAGACATAAGCCCAAGTCATAAAAATCCACTTTGTAGTAAAAATAATAACCCAGTCCATGGTTCCCTTCATTAGATGGACATCAATGCAACTATGCTATTCATTTATGTAACAAATACTTATTGAAGGCCTACAAAGTGCTGGATACTATGCTAGGTTTTAGGAATAATGGTAATCAAAAGTCATGATTCCTTCCCCCCCCCCATACACAGGGAGAAGTCCAGTGAATATATTCATAGAAAAATAAAGCTGGAAAGGACCTTGGAAATCATACAATAAAAGCCGTTCATTTTGCCAATAAAGCCCACAGAAATGAAATCACTTGCTGAAGGCCAAACAAATTGGTGGCTAAGCCAGATTTCATTATGAAGGATTTAACTTCTTCTTTGATGTTGTAAAACTGCATTTATATGACCTCCAAGTTGCACAAAGTGATCTTTCTAGATCTCTTTCATGCATATACATGGGACATGAGCCAAAAAATCTCTAGTAGTAGTAGTAGTAGTAAAAACAACAGACACTGACATGTACTGAGAGATTGCTAAGTTCTGAGCACTTTTAATGCATTAACTCATCCAATCATCACAGCTCTTCAGGGTAGGTATTATTATCATCTGCACTTATAGACGAAGAAACTGAAGTTCAGAGAGGTAAAGTAATTTGCCAAGGTGCGTCAAAGATAGTAGTCCTCAGAGGTCTCACTCAAACTTCCTCAGGTCTTCCTTATGACAAAATCAATGCTCCAACCTCTACACAAACATTATACAAAAAATAAGTTAATGAAAGATTTCTCTGAACTTCCGATCAGGATATGGAAAATGTGTAGTGTAATTGAAAAGAAGAAAGATACCAGAGATGACACAGTAGAACACGCTTTGTAACAAGCTCCCAACCTCTTTGGAAGGTTGACAACCATGACATTTCTGTAGGTATTTGAGTAGCTCTGGAGTTTGATAAATACATTTTGACACTCATAATTTTTTTTGTACTTAGTCAATTAATATGTTGTTAGACCATCTGAAAGTAGATTTCAATGGTTTCTTTAGTTCTTCAGAATGAGCAGAAAGATCTACATGACTCCTTCATAAATGATTCATTCATTCTACAAATTTTTATTGAATGCATACTATGTATTAAGCAGTGCCTGTAATGCTTGGAATGTACTGGTGAACAAAATCAACATGATCCCTATTCACATGACTATGGTTGAGCAGGAAGTAATGACTTAGTCTCTCCTTCCAGTGAAAGCCTTATTGTCTCCTTCTCTTCTGTCTACAAACAGACCCTGGTTTTCCTCAGCCTGAAATGGCTACTCTTCCTGCCCTATCTATTCACCACCCCCCAAAAAATGGTTTCCTTGAGATTTCTTCTTACTCAACTTCAAACCTCTTCCCACTTTCGCCTCCAAACATTCTGCTGAGCTGTTCTTTCAATGACCTTTTTGTTATAAGAGTAAACCAGGCAAGGAGAATATGGTAGGCTGAATAAGATCCCGCCAAAAATATCCAGGTCCTCATCACTGGCACCTGTGACTGCTTACCCTACATAGTAACAAGAACTTTGCAGATGTGATTAAAGGATCTTGAGATAGGGTAATTATCCTGGATTATCCAGATCAGCCCTAAACATAAGTACTGTTTTAAGAGGGAGACATAGGGAGATCTGAAGATGGAAGAGAAGAAGGCAATGTGAAAATGGAACAAAGAAAGAGATTTGAAGACACCACACCAATGACCTTAAAGATAGAGGTAGGGGCCATGAGGCAAGGAATGTAGCTCTAGAAGCTGGAAGAAACAGATTCCCTCCTAGCACCTCTGGAGAGAACACAGCCCTGCTGACACATTGTTTCAGCCCCATGAAAACCATCTCAGATTTCTGACTTCCAGAACAGTAAGAGAATAAATGTGTGTTCTTTTAGGCTACCAAGTTTGTGGTGATTTTTTTTACAGCAGCATAGGAAACTAACACAGAGGGTGGGTACAAGAGTCTTCACCCAAATCTGTGGTCTCTTGGTCTTCCTGATCACACAGCTAGATGATGTTTCTCAGATCCCTTGCAGTTTCTCTTCCTCTGCTTTGTTAAAACTCTCTACAGACCTTGATGTCATATGTCTTGAAATTCTCTCTCTTGTGGATTCCTTGATTTTTCACTACTCTGCTTACTCACTTATCTCTAGAATCACATGATCTCTGCCTCCTCCAACAAGGTCCTCATCCCTCCCTTTCTCCATGGTTTCTGCTCCATTCTTTGTACATCTCCTCCTTGACAATCTCATTCTCTCTGAGAGTTTTACCTATAACAGTGATGCACATAATAACCAACTCTGTGGACCCAGCCCTAGACTTTCGCTTGTCCAACTAACCTATCTGAGCCTACACCTATCTGACTAACAGAAATTCACGTTTATATTTATTGAAAAAAATCAACTCTCTCCTTCTTCCCGTGTTTCTACCTGGCACCATCATTCTCTCAGTCAGCTGGAATCAAGACTTAGAGTCCTCCCCAATGTCTATCACCCAGCTATGGTGAGCACTGTGAATTGTGCAAGACTGTTGAATCACAGATCTGCACCTCTGAAACAAATAATGCAATATATGTTAAGAAAAAAAAAAAGAAGAAGAAGATAGCAGGAGGGGAAGAATGAAGGGGGGGAAATCGGAGGGGGAGACGAACCATGAGAGACGATGGACTCTGAGAAACAAACTGAGGGTTCTAGAGGGGAGGTGGGTGGGGAGATGGGTTAGCCTGGTGATGGGTATTAAAGAGGGCACGTTCTGCATGGAGCACTGGGTGTTATACACAAACAATGAATCATGGAACACTACATCAAAAACTAATGTGGTGATTAACATAACAATAAAAAATTTAAAAAAGACTTAGAGTCATCTTTGTGGAAGGATGAGGCTTTGCATTAATTTTTGATATAATATCTGTTATAGTCATTCAATATAGTCATTAAATCAGTATTTACTGAATGTTTACCATATTCCAGGTAACCTACTGGGCTACAGATACATTGATGTACTGAATAAAGTTATTTGCTCTTATAGAAGTTACATTTTAGTAAAGAGGGCACACCATAAAAAAATTAACAAGTCAATATGTATGTTTGGTGGTGCTAAGTACCACAGAGAGATATAAGCAAGGGAAGGGGATATGGCAGAGACTGCCAGCTGTTTTCCTGTATTGATATTCCAGAATAATATTTCCCAGCCTCCCTTGCAGTTAGATTTATCCATGTGACTAAATGCTAGTAAACGGAATGTGAACAGCAGTATGATTTGTGATTTTTAGGCCAAAGCTTTTAAAAACAGATGTATCCTTATGTTTGCTGCAGGTTTTCTATATATAGATACTCTTGAAGGGATCCAGAATATACCACTGTGCATAAGGATTATTTTGGGCTGATGACATTTTAGAATCAACAGACGCAGGAAGAATTTTTTTTTTCTTTCTTTTTTTTTTTTTCCCTGAGCTCCTCTTAGAGCTTAACAGCCTAAAAGCAGAGTCTCCTGAAAGAAGTCAACTGTCATAAAGCATTTCCCCAGGAATTTTGCAACCAGGGATGTTTAACTCCCATCACCAGAGATAAGAAAGCAGCACTGAGATAAGAAATTGTCTAAATAGGCAATTATCACAAAACTATCATACCTCCCATCTATTCTCCAAAAGGCCTATTTATCTTTCCTAAAAGTCACTTGTTTTCTCATGCCCTTCCCCTATCAAGATGGGATATAAGCCCCAAATTCTTACCATCATTTTGAACTACATTTTCTATGAACTTCCATTTATATGGATACATGGATAACTTTTGTTTTTTCTCTTGCTGATCTTTCATCAGTTTAATTTGCAAGCCCTCAATTACTTAAACTAAGAGAGTAGAAGAAAAGTTTTTCCTCCTTAACACACTCTACCAAGATTCTTGCTCCTGTTTGCTGACTGAATCTATCATACACGTGTGTTAAATTTTATTAGGTACATTTTCTACATCTATTGAGATAACCACATGTAATTCATTACATTAATTTAATCTATTTTAAGAGATTTTTCTATGTAGGTCATTATTTAGTGGATATTTATCTACCTTTGCATTTTAAGAACAGAACCTCGTTGGTCATTATACCAGAAGCTGCTAATTGTCCACCAAAATTTATTTATTGATCTCCCCTCTATTCATTGTAATAGAGTTGAAACTGAATGTGGTGACTGAATTATAAACTGCAGAGTCTGGTAAATGTTTGGCAACTGGCCTTTGCACTGGGGGGAGCCCTGATTTGTAGCATTTGCCAGTTTCTTTGCTGTATTTACACTATAGCAAATTTCAAGCTACCAGCGTGATATCAATAAATACAGAATTAGAAGAGATTTTTTCCAGCACCTCACTGTCTAGAGACCACATTTTCCAGACCACCTTGCAGTTGGATGCAGTTAGATGTAACTGACTGGGTGACTGGGTTCTTACCAGTAAAATGAGAAGGAAACTAACATGTGTTAACTCCTTTTACCTCAAGATAGTAATTGGACATATCCATCTTCTTTTTTACCTCTTCTGTGACCCGCAACCCATGGTGACCCATTTTGTAAACCACGTAGATGATATTGATGTTTCAGTAAAAATATGGTCCCATCATCATCACCTGGAATTTTTTATTAAGAGGCAAATTCTCGGGCCCCCCTCATAACCTACAAAATCAAAAAGTCTGAGGGGGGACCCAGCAGGCTGAATTTTTTTAAAGCTCTCTAGGTGATTCCAATTTGCACTAACGTTCGAAACGTACTGTCCTGAGAGACAATGAAGCAACACCATCGATGAAACACTGATAGAACACGTGACATGGCTAGCTAACCTGGAGCACGACCCTGCAGCATTCACAGAAAACAGGAACAAGTCTCAGTGCTTTATAAATCACTGAGGCCTTCTTTGTCTAACGGTTTAACTTCACTTTAATTAATACAGCTCTGATGTTTTTTATTAGCACTGAATTTAACTTAATAATAGCTTATTTAGGATTTCATTTACTAAGATTTCACTTAGGATTTTTGCGTTTACATTCATGATGGAGGCTGATGTATATTTTTCCTTTTTACCGGCCCTAGTCCAGTTTTCATATTAAGGTTATACTGGCCTTGTTAGATTCTTTTTTTTTTTTTCTTTCTCACTCTCTAGGCATTCCACTCCCTGTGCAGGACACCGTGCAGGACACCTCTGGTGACTGTCTCCAGCTCTCACCGCAGTGGAGTGGGGTCTTTGCTCTGTGACTAGATGTGAATCGGACAGACCTTGTCACCTGCCGGTGGCCATCTTGGTTCGGTTGCTGGGATGGGCCCAGGCCACCACTGTGGCTTTCCAACTCCGGGGTCCCCTGCTTGCCCTAAGCTGACAGTAGCTGGCAGCACTTTTCTTGTGAGAAACATTTTAATAACTTTAAAGTGAACAATCATAATTCCCTATAGCCACCATGATTTAGAAATGTCAGTAGTTAACTATACATGTATGTGTATACACACACACACCTGATTCTCCTTAACTATCATCAAACTTTTTTTTTTTTTTTAAAGAGAGGGAGATAGAGAGAGAAGGAGAAGGGAGTGGAGGGGCAGAGGGAGAGGGAGAGAGAGAATCTTAAGTAGGCTCCATGTCCAGCACAGAGCCTGATGTGGGGCTCGATCTCATAATCCTGAGATCATGACCTGAGCTGAAATCAAGAGTCAGATGTTTAACCAACTGAGCCACCCAGGAGCCCCAAACTTAGAGACTTTTACACTAAGGCAGCAGAATGCACTTGATCTTGAGATGTTTGCCCTATCTAGCTCCTTCTTGATAGTGCCTCTGTATTTCTAACATTTTATTCCTTACCTTACCTGAGAGAGATTATGACCAGTTCAGCATTTTGGATTTCACAAAATTCTTACAAAATACAGTGCATTCTTACTTTTCCATACAAAGGGACAGACTGAGAAATCAAGGCTCACCAATTTTTCTTCCTACATCTTGAACCTATCCTCTGTCTCCCATATTCAGGCATTTCCTGAGCCAGTCTCTTCTGTAATCTGTCCATCTTTGGCCTTCCCACTGCCAAGACTATTGGGATGCTCTGCAGAACAGGCCTTCTTTCTCCATTTTATTCTCTCTGCAAATGATGTTACATTCTGCTCTCCTAGTCCCAACCATAGGCCTAATATACATAATATTACAATTGCCGCTAATATTGGAAAGTCCCCACATTAACATATGCCTGAAGAACACATTCTCAGCATCAAATCCAGGGTCCTCCGCTGTCTAGTGTATGTTTTAAATCTAAATACATGGCAGTCCAAGAGGATGCTTTCCCATGTCATGGCTTTCACCCTGCCTTGCTGCTCACCTACAACGTCCTTGCCCACCACCGTTGATATGTATCAAAGTTCTACCTGTCCTTTGAAATGCACATCAAATGCTCTGCCTGACATGAGTCTTTTATAAATGTTCCAGCTGATAGTTGTTTCAACTCCTGAAATCCTATAACATTTCCTCTCTCTTTTGGCAGTTCTTAATGCTTTACTTTGGATTTGGGCTCTGTGTCACCTCTGCTTTTGTACACCCGACTTGGGTCTCATTATGGTTACCCCAGGCTGACAGGAAGTGCTCAATAACTGAGTGTGTAACTCATGTATTTTTTTGGTGAAGTGAGGGAAAAAAATCACCACCACTAACCACCACTGCGGTTTGCTTAGTCATATGGGGAACCCTGCCTAAGAATTTGATCTAGGATGTGTTTTTATGAAATTCAAATTTCATAGCTTCTGGCAGTTCTTTATACCACTAAAGGTATCTGAAGGTTAATAATCAATTTAGTTAAATTTAGCAGAGCACATCAGTGAGTTTTTAGATATGCAAATGATGGCTACTATTGAAAGAATTTTTACCTAAGGCTGATTTTTAATGGATCTCCGTGACTCAAAACATATCTATCTTACTTTTACTGTTTAGGGGTCCAGCAGAGTGAAATTTTCCAGCTTTCTAAGGTGTTTGATTTCTGGGCTTTCTCCATTCCCTTCAATCTCTCCTTCCAAACCAGCCATCTTTCCTGGGCTCATCTCTCTCTTGCAATGTTTTTGCTGGTGGCAGCCAATTACAACCAATACACACCCCTAACAAATTACTTCTCAGTCTTGTACCCTGGAGCTAGAGTCTGGGTAGTCACAAGATCTGATGTCAAGTTTTCTCAGCCTCAGGATTTACCAAAAACATTGTCATTGCATAAGACAGAACTCCAGTGTTTCTGTCTTTGATATTTAACTGCTAAGCCAACGGCGCACATTTTCAGTTCCTGTTACAATAGCACACCACTTAACTAATACAGGAATTAGTACTGTGAAATCAACACTAGCTATGCTAGCCTACAAATTCCAAAATCTCACAATAAATGCTTCTCACTCACATAAAATCCAGTTGTTACCAGGAGAGAAATCCACTCCATGTAGTCATGCAGGGACCCAGAAAGAGGCTCTGCCATCTTCCAAACGGCACAGTTTCCAAGTTTCCAAGATGGCCCTGGACGTTGCCATCCCCTGGAATATGCGGGAAGAAAATGGAGAGAACCCTATAGAAGATTTTATGGACCAGGCCTGGAAATTAAATATATAAATATAAACACACACACACACACACACACACACACACACACACAACCTCTCTCTGTATAGTCTATCAACCAGAACTCTATTACCTTGCCATAACTAACTCCTTGGCAGACTTAGAAATGCATTCTTGCCATGGCCCAGAAGGAAGAGAAGCCAGATTCACTGAATCCATCACTTGTTTCATTCAAGTGGTGATTTGTGGACTTGTAAGAAAATGTACAACTTAGTGACTTGAGAAGCAATGTCTTAAAATGCAAAGAGCTTGGTCTTAGACATCAGACAGATCTAGGCTTAGCTCTAGGCTCAGCCACTTATTACATATGTGACCATAATTGATTTTATTAACCTCTCTGTGACTGATTTCTTCACCTGTAAAATAGAGCTAAAGTACCTACTTCGTATAGGACTATGATGAAAAGCAAGTGAAGTAATATATTTAAGAACTTAAAGTACCTGCCAAAAATGTTAGTATTTATATCAAAATTATTGAAAGAATTTTGCTGAGAAATCAGAAGTATAACCTGATATTAGTTTTACTTTCCTTATTCAAACAAAAAAATCAACTTCGAGCTGATATTTGTGAAATTTCTAATTGTCAAATAATTCCTTCCCGCTATGAAGAAATAATTAAGCCTCCAAAAGTCAGTTAAAAGGAATCTGAAAGAGTTTATATAAAGATAAATGTTGCTTCACAGATGTTCCAAGCAGACCAACACAAAGCACAGAAAACATCTGCATAGGGGTCAGACTTTGTACCTCAGCAGTGGTGCACCCCAAAGGGAGCAAGCCAGTTTCTTCTTGGGCAGAAATGGCAGGGTTTGGTATCTTGTTTATGTCAAGACAAGATTGCTTTCAGAATCTAAATGTAAAACATTTTCCACCTTCCATTTGCAAATAGAAAATTGCTCCCTGTGATCAAGAACAAGCCCCAAACAATGCATTCAGTGTGACTAAAGCTTTGGGTACCTCCATGAATCACACACACACACACACACACACACACACACACACAAAAGGTTCATGGCACAAAACCTGCCTGTGACCACATTCTGCCCAGGAATGTCACTGCCTCTTCACACCAAAAAAATAAGCCATCAATATTTTTCCTCCTCGTTCTGACACATTTCACCCAAAAATCCTCATTTTGTTAAACTTATCCCTGAAAAATCCAAACTCCAAAATGCTAGAAGTTTTAAGCAATCAAAAAGAATGTGATATATATGGTGGGGGGGGGGGAGGGGCAGGAAAAAACAGTAAGTGAACTTCCTGGAAAATACATCCAAATTATTGATTTAAAAGTATACTCATTGGCGGGGTGCCTGAGTGGAGCAGTCAGTTAAGCATCCAACTCAATTTTGCCTCAGGTTAGGATCTTGGGGTCATGAGACCAAGCCCCACATCAGGCTCTACGTAGGCTCAAGGGGTAGTCTGCTTGAGTTTCTCTCTCCTTCTCCCTCTGTCCCTCCCCCCCACCTCAAATAAATAAATAAATCTTTTTTTTTAAAGATATTTTATTTATTCATTCGAGACACAGAGATACAGACAGAGAGCATGAGCAGGGGGAGAAGCAGAGTGGGGGGAGAAGCCGACTCCCCGCTGAGCAAGGAGCCCGACGCGGGGCTCGATCCCAGGACCCTGGGATCATGACCCGAGCCGAAGGCCCATGCTTAACCATCTGAGCCACCCAGGCATCCCTAAATAAATAAATCTTTAAGAAAGAATAAAAGTATACTCATTTGGAATGTGGAATTACATGCATTCCAGATGTTGTTGTTATGCCCCCATTTTATTATTCATATTGAGATTTTAGGAAGATCATTTTCCAGAACCCACTGTATCTCTCTTCTGTCTGTAGTCTGAGCCCACATTTAAGTCTTGATTTTTCTTAAGAATGTTGTCTCATGCCCAGATGCTTCCTTTATTCCATTCATAGAAGTAGAGAGATAAAGAAGGGTGCTTAGGCATAAGGGAGGCAGAAGATGTGGTAGTATTTGCTTTCTTTCTCTATTTTGGTGGTGATGTTGACATGAGGTTACTAAATTTATGCAACTACTATTTTGACTCATGAAAATCATAGTTTTTTGCCTGCCTCCTGCTTCCTTCTCATTGTTCTAAGAATCAAAGTTTGAGGGATAATTGAGATTATCTACTGACAATAACTAACTGTCCTTGAATAATCTTAAAATATCAAATGTCTACATGCAAAGTTAAGGACTGATATCTAAGCAGTGTCCTGGCCAGATTGGGAAATGAGCCCTAAGTGGAAGTGAACACAAATCATGACAGAACTGAGAAGCAAGATATCCTGTCATTTGTCCTCATTATGGGCATCTGTTTTTTTTGCAGAGCCTTTAGGAATCCCACACATTCACTTTGGTTGGTTTCAACAAATATATAAGAAAAAATAGTCTCTCATCCTAACACCCAAACCAGCCAGGCACTAGTACACAGATAAGTAGATACAGAAGAGAGGAAATCTTAGGAAGTAATATTGTTTGTAAGCAAACTGTATTTTCCAGAGATGACCATATCTCCATCCCACATGCTCTTCTAACCAGGTGTTATGGACTGAATGTTTGTGTCCCCCCAAAATTGACATGTTAAAGCCCTAATCCTTAATGTGATGGTATTAGGAAATGGGAACTTTGGGAGCTAATTAGGTTTGGATGAAGTTATGAGGGTAGAGCCCCATGATGGGATTAGTGCCCTTATAAGAAGAGGAAGGACACCAGAGCTTCCTCTCTCTGCCACATGAGGACCCAGCAAGATGGTGGCCACCTGCAAGGCAGGAACAATACGCTTACCAAGAACCTGCTGATATCATCCACCAGTATGATGACTCATCCCTGCCTAATGGTCTCTGGGCAAAAGGAACCCAACAAACAAAACATAGCTTAGACACCAGTGGAAATCTTATTGGGTGCCCCTTGGTAGTAAGCATTCCTCTTCTGAGAACCAAGATCTCTAGGAGCAGCTGGCCGGCTCAGTTGGTAGAGCATCCGACTCTTGGATCTCAGGGTGGTGAGTCCAGCTCTACATTGGATGTAGAGAGTACTTTAAAAAAAAAAAAAATCACTATACCTGCACAGCCTATAATTGTGGAGGCAGGAAATGCAAAATTTTCAAGTGAATTGGGAACGGTGAGACCACTCCTACTTTTACCCCATGATTCTGACTCATGTATTATGCTTTCTGGGGGCATGGTACCAGATAATTTTCTTTATTTAGGGTATACAGCATATCCTGGAAAATGGTGCCCTATCCTCTAAAGGAGTCATCTCCAAGTAGGCACCTCAACTGTGTCTCTAAGAGACCATTCTGTGACTCTATTAGGTAAAAAGCTTCTAGATGACACAGTGTGTGATATGGCCAGTGGATTTCATGGTCATAAGCCCACTTCCATACCTCCTTTGCTCTAAATTTGGTCTCTTGGTCTAAGGCAATCTCATGTGGATCCCATGTCAGTAGACTAAATACTCTCTAAGACCCTGGAGAGCAGTGCTGTCTGGAGCTCTGCAGCAAGGAAAGGCAAGCATATACTCAAAATGTGTGTTAATTCCAGTCAAGATGAATCACTGCCCCTTCTGGGCTAAAAGTCCAAAGTAGTAAACTTGCAACCTAATGCCTAGTTAATTTTCTTGAGGGTTAATGCCATAGAACAACCATGTCTCTGTTGCTGGCAGGTTGGGCATTTGGCAAAAGCAGTCAGCCTTGGTAGCCAGGAGCCCATGCTATTGGGCCCATGCATAGCCTCCATCTCTTCCACAGTGGAGACTCTACTAAGGTATCCAATTTGCCAGAACCAGTGGAGCCAATGACAGAGGCTGACTGACTTTAAATGATCAAAGCATCCTGTCTACTTGGTTATTCAGTGCCAGGTCCGTGGTTGATGCTCTGTGGTAGGCAAAAACAAGTTTTCACACTTTATGGCTATTTCAATCAACCCATTCACATCCTTCTTCCTCAGTCCTCCTTGTCCCCTATCCTCCCAATACTTTTTCCTTTCGGGGCCATGACCAACTAGCCAGATGATTTGTTTATACCCATGAGTCCATGTATAGTCTTAACTTAGACTATCTCCTTCAACACAAAGTGAATGACCACCTGCACAACCCAGGGCTTTGCCCATTGGGAAGATTTTCCATACTGACATCTATCAAAGTCACTCCTCATTGGGTTGTAGAGTAGCATCAGTCCATTTTCAGCTCATACTGACACATAAAACTGACCCAATGGTAAACCAAGCTCAGTCTCCATCACCATCTATGATTGCTTCCAAAGGTACACACCAAACAGTTATGGGTCTGAGCTGAAGGAGAGGCATCAATACAACGAGAGCGGATGGCATTCGGTGGTCTAGGCCATCTACCCGTGCAGCTAACTCATGTCCACTAGCCCTTCTCATGCCCAATCTGGGATGGACCACTTCCACCATCTTACAAGAGTACTACTGAGCATCCCCCCCAACCCCGGCCAAATTTATGACTCAACAGGTGAGAAAACCCAGCACATGAAGATTAGTTCTGGTCACACATGACTTACCGCCCAGGGTCAGATACTCTATCTCTACCAGATCCAACCAGCAAGCAGGAACTGCTTTCTGAAGGGTATAAATCTGTGCTACAGATGAAATGGACTTGCTCTAGAACTGCATTGTCCAACATGGTAGCCAGTGACCACATGAGACTATTTATGCTTAAATTTAAATTAATTAAAATTAAGTAAAATGAGCCCACACCCTCCATGCTGGTTTCACACGCTCACCGCAGGTCCCAGCAGACCGCGTGCGGGGGGTAGAGAAGATGGAGGAGGCGGTTGCGGCAGAGACAAGTGCTAGGAGCAGCGACGCATGTCCCACATCCGGGTCATCATGAAGAGCTCCCTCCCCCCGCCCCCCAGGTGTTCTCCATCAACCAGGAGGTGCGGGTGCCCATGGCCAAGGCTGTGGAACTCTTTGTTCAATATCTAGCCACCTATTCCTGGAGACATGGCAGTGAAAAAGAAAAGGAAGTACTCAATGATTTGTGAAATACTGCAGAGGAATCCGAAACTTTTTATTTTCTTGCAGATTTATTACCCAAGATGATTTTAGCTAGTAAATATCTGAAAAAGCTTAAAGAGGGGAGAAGACAAGGAAGAGAATGACAGCGATGATGAAAGTGATAGGGATGAAGCAGAATCCTAAACCAAAAAGGAGGTACTTTAAAAATCAGCCTGCTGAGGACCCTCCTGGATTGGCACCATTGTTTCGGAAACTCAGCACTGTGCGACTTTAGGCTCCTCAGTTTTCAGAGGCTTGAAGTACATTGTGTTCCTTCCTGGCTGAGAGCAAGCACCTGATATGCCCACACCATAAATGGCCAGAAGGAAAGTAACCTAGACAGCAGCCTCTCTCTGACGAGCCCATGCTGCAGTTGGCAGTACCAAGAAATTCGCCTCTACAGTCAGGCAGGCACTACCAGATGATCTGCTGCAGCTGCAAGCTCTAAAGGCAAAGACAATGTTGCTTAACTGTTTAATTTACAGATAGATTTTTGAAGAGGCGCTAAATACCAGTGTGTAAATTCATAGATTATATTTGGAAATTAGCTCTTGTTAAACAACTAGATCTAGTTTGAGCTAAATATGTAGCTTATGGGTAGTATGTTACAATTAAATTTCCTCTTTCAAGAAAACTTGACTGTTTTGTCCAAATACTCACTGCATGTTTTTAACTGTAAAGAAATAATTTTTCTTTTTTTTATTACAAGCAGTACGTGTTTTTACAGTAAATGCTTTACGGAACGAGTTTTCGAGCCCTCTTTTGTTCTAATGCCTTGCTTATTACCTGAAACTTTTGTGAACTTTAAAAATAACCATTTCTAACATTTTTATTCCCAGAAAAGAAGCGCAAGTTAATTAAACCAAATACAAAAAGAAGTATTACCTCTGCATAAGCATATTTTTCTTACAAACATTGTTAAAATTTTGTATATGGAAGATCTCATATACATTACTGTTCCTTTGTTTATGACCAAAGTCCTTGTTTTTACTGTTCATGAGAGAAAACTTACCATAAGTCCTATTTTTTTTTTCTCATAGAGTAAATTTTTGGCTGTCTTGTCAGTCACTTTTTTAAAAGATTGAGTTATAATTTACATCCAGTAAAATCATCCTCTAATGTCTGACCTGTTGGTTGTGTAAGCGATCAATCTACAGGACAGTTCCATCACCCCAAATACTCCCCTGTACCTCTGGAGCCCCTTTCCTTAGCCCCAGGCAACCACTAATGTTTTCTGTTCCTCTTGTTTTAAAATCCCCCAAAATTAAATTAAGTAAAATGTTAGACAGATAGGTAGGTAGATAGGTAGACAGGCAGACAGACAGATGAAATAACGCTAGCCATACGTCAAGCTTGGCAGTATATGTGGCTAGTAGCTGTTATATTGCATAGAACATTTCAACAATGCAGTCTGCTGTTCTAGAACCCTGGAGTTCCACATAGTAACTCTTCTTTGGAGCTTGCTATAAACTCTATATAGTGTCCTTTCCCACGACAGATACCTGTAGTACTATAGGATCTGCCCGGTTGTATGGTCTAGGTGCGGGACTGTTTGCTTCATAGCCTAGACCTCCTGCAGACTCTCCTATATTTAAAACTGTCAGTTTATGTTCTTTATTAAAGGCAATGGAGCAGCATTCTCAAATATGGAATGTACTGCCTCCAGAAGTCAAAGAGGTTTTCCAAGCATTGTGATTGGTGTCCATAGTAGTGGGAGGTGTGAGAATATGTCTTATTTTGAATTAGATGTTATAGTATGCCCCCTAACTCCAGACCCCTACCAATTTCATTGAGAGCCCCTGAATTTTCATAGGTTGATCACCTACCCTCTGGAGCACGTAGGTTTATCTTCTACCCTCTGGAGTCACTTCTCATCTGGTCCAGTTACCATGTCATCAATACAGTGGAAGAATGTGATGTTCTACAGATGTCCGAACGTCGTGGGTCCCTTCCGACTATAGCATGATTGAAGGTGGAAGAGTGAACATTGACCCAGGGAAAGATCCGAACTAAATGTACACTCTTCTCTGTCTCCTGGGAATGCAAACTGCTTATTGGCCTCCTTTCTAAGAGGGATGGAAAATAATATGTCTGCTCAATAAATGGCTGCATGCCACATGCCAGGGGCTGTGTGTTCTGTAGGAAGAAAGGAAGGAAGAAGGGAAGAAAGGAGAGAAGAAAGGAGGAAAGGAAGAAACAAACAAACTACATTCAGCAGACAAACTTCATTCAGTGTGAAACCTCTAGTTTCTGTAGGGGTCAGACTAGTGACTAAATGGGGGTTGGGGAGGGACCACCATCCCTGCATTAAGTATTTGAAAGAATGGCATTAATCTTCCCCCACAGGACATGGTATTTATTTTGATTTACTCTCTGGGCCAGGGATAGGGAGTTTGGAGGAAGGGCAAGATTTAGAGACTTAGCACTGAACTTCCTTTTTTTTTTTTTTTAAGATTTATTTATTTCAGAGAGAGAGCAGGAGTGGGAGGGGCAGAGAGAAGGAGAGAGAAACTCAAGTAGACTCCACACTGAGCATGGAAACAGACATGGGGCTTGATTTGAAACCAAGAGTTGGACATTTAACCGACCACACCACCCAGGTGCCCCCAACCTTCCCTTTCTATGCGATCTCCTACCTCACAGGTCCAGAACCAATGTGAGTGTTCTGCCAACTGCCAAGTCTGTCCCTTCCTATTATATATTGGAGGATCAAGGAAATAACATCCATGTAGGCCCATGGACCAGGTGGACTCACAGTAAGCCAGTCCTGAAGCAAGACTCCTTTTACCACCCACTGGGAATCAGGGTGGCACTTTGGGTCCCCAGATACCCATGAAAATCAGTCTCTGGGCCCAACAATCCTCAAAAACCTGGCTGTTCTTTCCCCCCAATGCTAGATATCCTAGTAAATGTCTTTACGTCCATTTGGGTAAAGATGTAGAGAAATACTACTGATGAAATGTAGCATGGTGTTGCAGGATCCTTCCTCATAGGGCCCTGACCTCTCCTTCAATCAATGACTCTGGAGTCCGAGAACTGGCATAGGTCCAAAAACTAAGCAGTGGATCACGCCTTTTGGTGGGGCTATTGCCCTGAGCTTCTTGATCACCTGTCCTTGGTTTATTTTGTTTGTGTAAATCAAGTAGTATCCTTATTGACTGCCTGCCCATCTGTCTTGCCTCTAGCAATACTGTATCCCATTCAGCATTTCCATAGCTCTCTGCAAATTGAGACCCCTGGCTGCCACTCTGCTTTTGTCACTTATTGTGACAATTATATCTTTCTCCCAGTAATTAAACTGTTTGCCACCTAGATTCTAACATTTCAGATTTTCATCACCCCCTTTGCCATCAGGAGCTCAGTTCTATAACAGCATCTTCTATTAGCCTGTTCTACAGAGCTTTAGAGCTTCTCGGTGATTCTGGTCTCCCTCCCACCAGCACATTCATTATCACCTGGGAAAACTGTCTTCCACACTTTCATGCAAAATATTATCAGGTGTTGGGGTTTCTGGCCCACTATCACATTTCCACTTCTCTGAACCTTTTGACCCCTTCCTCCACCATCTGCCAGTAAGTCTTAACTTTTATTATCATTAAGCAATTCAGCATGTCTTCTACCTAATCCTAATTTCCATTAGGAATTGAGATGAGAGGACAGAGAAATAAAGGCAAGTACATTGGGAGATAAGCTGATAGTATTGGTAGACACAATCAAATTTCCTAAGAGAATTTAGTTTCTATTTCAACTCACATTGCTTGTCCCTGTATCTATAGTTTGAGGAAGATGCCTACCCTGCTTGCAATCATGCAAATCAAATGTAATATAAACAAACTGGTAAAGAATCTTCAGGTACTCAGAGAGCAAGAATATAGCAGTCTTGGAAATTTTACCAAATGGGTCCTTTTTATTGGGAAATTGCATCATTATTTACTGATGTCACAATGATAACCTAATAGAACTCCATCTGCCATCTAGAGATTACCTTCCAATAATCAGAGACTTTATAGATACGCAGCTAATGTTAGAAATTTGCTGTAAGGAGGTGCCTGGGTGGCTCAGTCAGTTAAGTGGTTGCCTTCGGCTCAGGTCATGATCCCAGAGTCCTGGGATTGAGTCCTGCATCAGGCTCCCTGTTCAGCAGGGAGCCTGCTTCTGCCCCTCTCCCCCCCCCCACCCCGCCCCACTCATTCTCTCTCTCTCTCTCTCTCGGTCTTAAACAAATAAAATCTTCAAAAAAAAGAAATTTGCTGTAAAAACTAGAAAAATTATGGAATATCACCTCCACTCTGCAAAACCAATGGAACAAATGTTTGTTTTTATCCTGGAGCAAAACTGGAATAATTTACTTCCTTGTGTCCAGTGAACCTACTACTGAAATGAGACCTGATTTCACCCTCATGATTGACCCACTCCATTCTGGCATTTGGTTAGATATTGCCCAGTGAATTTCATTTTTAATCTTTATGGGCTAACAGTCTACAATGTACACAGAATAGTCTACCAGCAGCCCCTAAGCCTAAACAGAGACTATCCAAAATTGCAAATGTTTCATTCTACTTTAACCAAGCGGAAAAATAGCCTCTCTTAAGAATGCGCTGCTTAGGCATGTAAATCAGATTTTAAAATTCAGTCATTGTTAACTTTTCCTGAAAAGTAAGCTAGTGAAAGATGGATTGAGAGAAACTTTGGGCTAAAAAGGTCCTCAGAGAGCAAGAATATAGCAGTTTTTGAGTATTATTTGCCAAATGATCTGGTCCATGACCAAATTTCAAAAATTTTAGGCACTTATATCCATTTTTTAAGCACAAATTTCATGGAAAATAGGCCATTTTGCTGATCTGAACTTCTTTCCCTAGGGAAATAAACTATGTATCTAGATTAAAGTACTTTTTCCTGCCAAAAATATAGAATCATCTCTCCTGGTGTAGTCTCATCTAGCCTTCAGGTTAAAAAAAAATGTTTGACAAAATGTGAGTTCTGTTTTGCTGTTTGGTTTGTTTTACAGACCAATCATCAAAGCCAGAATCCAGCTGTCTGATATAAATGGAAAGACACTCTTATCTATTCTCACAGATGGATTCTGGAATCGTTTTGGCTTAATTTTGGCAGGGACTGGTAGGAGCAGAACCAGACTCAGGAAAAGCACTGATAATTTCCTGGGAGGTTCTCAATGTAGTAAGAGATGGAGGGAACCCTTTGGAAAAACAGAGGGTAAACAGATTTTTTTAAACTATCACCCTGTTGGACTCAGTGGAAATATGGAAATATGAACCTCGGGAAAGCAAAGAAGAACCTTTCGAAGGATTGTGTTTCCCAAATTACTTTGCTGTGTGTGTGTTCCAAGGATTGTGTGTTTCCCAAATTACTTTTCTCTCCCTTTAAGCTTCAAGAAAATGACATTCTGATTTCTGGCAAGGCTCAAGTGAATTCTATTTGGGGTTAGTTTGCAATACTCAAATCACTTCAGGGCCTGCTCTGATCGGAATTCTGTTTCCTCAGTAGCACTGCAATAAAATACTTATCCCCTTAAAGCAGTTATTATGAGAGAACTAGGACCTTGCCATCTAGCCAGCACGATGCGGGGAGTGTATAAGTATTTTAGCCCTCTTCTACCACTCCCATTAACACAAGGTAATCTGGGGTCTTTTGACTGCTAGGGGAAAAAAAGACATCTTTGGGTAGTCTGTTTATCTCCTATGCCAAGACATCCAAATGGGTCTTTGGAGAGGACTTAATTAGTAACTGTGGCCCTCAGCTCCATATGTATCCTGCTGACATTCAGATTTATCTTTTTCCTCCCTAAAGACATTAGTTGGGAAGATGAAAAATGAATAGACCTTGCCAAATGCACAGTCCTTAGAGTTCTCAGAAAATAAATGCTATATTTCCAAAATAAGAACTCCTTCTGATGAAAGGAGACAAATTTGTTGCTTTCCCCCAGTTCCTGCTTCCTCAGTCTACACACTCTCTCTTTTTGTGTTTTGGCATCTGCATGTAGTACCCATGAATGAGAAATATTAAAAGGATTGACTTGCCATCACCAAAGGGCAGTAAGCTGCACACTAAAAAGAGGTTGATTCCCAAGTCTAGCACAACTGACTAATCTAAAATAAAAAAAGAAAATAACCCATTGCGCATATTGGGAATGATTTTAGCTGCAAGTAAGAGAAAACCAACTAAAAGACACTAAAACAAATAGAGCTATAATTTGTTCTCAGATTAGCTGACTGCTGGTAGAGGATCGGCAGGGCCAATACCGTTAGAGCTTAGTCTCTGAGATATTCTTGGCCTTTCGCTCAGTTTCAAGGTGACTCTTGCAACCCCAGGTATTATGTCCACACTCAAAATAGGAAGAAGAGAAAAAGTCAATACCAATAGATTTTTGAACTTTCCCAGAAAGTTCTCATTGGCTAAAACTGTGTAACATGGCCAAGCCCAGCTGCAAGAAGGCTGCAAAGGTGAGTATTTCACTTTCCTGGCCTCTGCAATGGAAGATGATAAAAGAGATGGTTGAGAATGACTGTTTTGCAAACCAATCAATACTCCGCCACATCCACTATGATGTTTTACCCAACAGTTCAGCTGTAAGAAGAATGCCAAATAGTTGATTTTCAGGATACTTTTGAGAGTAAAAGAGGGGGCTATTAACAATTATGCCAAGAAAACAGCAGCTAACTAGGACTATCCTGAGAAAATTGGAATATATGATTCACTCTAGTCATAGACAAAGTATTCTGAGAAATCAGCCCCACTTCCTTCAACAGTTTGACCAGGGAACTGAAAATCTGCTTCTCCGGTGAATAGAATCTTCCAGGCTGGCCCCAGGGTCTTTTCTGTTTATGCCACACCTGCTTTGGAGTAGACCAGACCCCTTTTCTAGGGGAGGCTTTGTTAAGATCATTTGGCAAATAATACTCAAAGCCCTTTCTTCTCTTACTTCTGTGCAGGCAAAGTCTTTTTAGAGCACATATTATTCATGCCTTTCTCCCACCTGCCATCCTGCCTGTGTGAATGTAGATGACATTGTTCCATAAGTCAAAGAGATTCTCAGAAATCAGACAGTACTGACTATTTGCAGAGGGTCAGGATAGTACCCTCCTGCTATCAAGATAAAAAAAGAAGTTTACCAGTAGTATAAATTGAAACCTCCCCAAGCATTTGACTTTTCTAACCTGACTTTATACCTTTATTCATTCATAAGGACAACAAAATAATCTGGGAGCAAAATTTAGGCCTGGCACCATGATTATAAGGTGGTATAAGGTTACTTCTAATCTTATAGCTAGAAATGGTTTTTGATGCCAGAGTATGTCACTGGAATACTAATAAATGTTGAATTCTAGTTATTTTTATGTCATATCTTCCCAACTTAAGATTTCTGTTTTCTTCTCTGTAACTTCCAGTTTCCCAAACTTTCTACTATAAACAAAATGCAATATATTTCTTTTATTTTTATTTATTTATTTTGAATTAGTATGTGTCTTTCCTTGATTTTTGAGGGAATACATACTTGTTGGAAAAAATCAAATATCATAAAAATAAAAGAGTAAAAAGCACATCTTCAATCATAAACCCCCACCACCTTTGCCAACTCTCAGAGAAAACCACTATTAACATTTTGATGTGTGTATATATATTTATATTTTTTTATGCTATGAATTAACATATACATAAAATTAGTGAACATACCCATAACTTCATTTTTTTCATGTAAGAGTCTAGTGGTATATTTCACTACATCTTTCTTTTCAGGCTGTATTGTGTGCCTTAATCTCTAATGATGTGAGACATACTTAAGAGATACGGAAGCCATTGTGAATTGTAGCAGGTCTTCTGGATAGAAAAAAAAATAGACAAATTATATATAGCTATGCTGGAAAAAGTATTAGGAAACTATATTATGGTGCAAAGTATAAAATAGGCTGCAGTATTCTCACAGAAAATATTATGAAATAAGATTTTTCTAAATATATCTTCTATTTTCAAAGTAAGGGTAGAGATAACTTTGTATGAATGTCACACTCCATGGTTTGGGGAAGTTCTAAAAATAAATTTAATTGACTGTTTTAATAGGGTAGATGTCACTTCAAGGATCTTTTCTTTAAAAAACAAAAAAAAAGATCATTTTTGAAGTCTAGATTCAATACAAACATTAAAATAAGTCATTCTTTTAAATAGAATTTCAACATTCTCCACATATTTGACATTTTTCCTAATGAATACACTGCTGTATTGGCATATTCTCCGAAGTGTTATTTAAAAGGCTTCTTTTTTGCCAACATTGTGAATTTAAGCAGCATGCACTAATTAATGAGCTTAAGTTAATCTTTCTTTCCCTCCAAATCTTAACTACCCATCCAGATTTTTCTAGTTCATTCTTAAGATTTAAGACCTCATAGAATTTAGGGCACTTATTTTCCTTCACTTCACTATTATTATTTACCTACTTATTTTTTTTTAAGTTTTTATTTAAATTCCAGTTCGCTAACATATAGTGCAATATTAGTATCAGGAGTACATTATAGTAATTCAACACTTCCGTACAACACCCAGTGCTCATAACAGCAAGTGCACTCCTTAATCCCTACCACCTATTTCAACTATCCCCCACCCACCTCCCTTCTGGTAACCATCAGCTTGTTCTCTATAATTAAGAGTCTATTTCTTGGTTTACCTCTCTCTCTTTTTTTCCCTTTGCTCATTTGTATTGTTTCTTATATTCCACATATGGGGGCGCCTGGGTGGCTCAGTCAGTTAAATGTCTGCCTTCAGCTCAGGTCATGATCTCAGGGTCCTGGGATCAAGCCCCCCGTTGGGCTCCCTACTCAGTGGGGAGTCTGCTTCTCCCTCTCCTTCCCCCTCCCCTGCTTGTACACCCTCTATCTCTCTAGGATAAATTTTTTAAAATCTTTTAAAAAATTCTACATATGAGTAAAACCATATGGTATCTTTCTCTGACTTATTTCACTTAGCATAATACTCTCTAACTCCATCCATATCATTGCAAATGGCCAGATTTCATTCTTTTTGATGGCTGAGTAATATTCCATTGTATGTGTACATATTCTTTATCCATTTATCAATGGATAGACACTTGGGCTGTTTCCATAATTTGGCTGAGAGTGTGAGGAGATATCTCATTGTAGTTTTGATTTGTATTTCCCTGATGATGAGTGATGTTGAGCATCTTTTCATGTATGTGTTGGCCATCTGCCTGTCTTCTTGGAAGAATGTCTATTTGTGTCTTCTACCCATTTTTGATTGGATCATTTGCTTTTTGGGTGTTGAACTTTATAAGTTCCTTATATATTTTGGATACTTACCCTTTATCAGGTATGTCATTTGCTAATACCTTCTCCCATTCCTTAGGTGGCCTTTTAATTCTATTGGCTGTTTCCTTCTATGTGCAGAAGTTTTTTATTGTGACATAGTCCCAATACATTATTTTTGCTTTTATTTCCCTTGCCTCAGAAGACCTATCTAGAAATAAGTTGCCATGGCTGATGTCAAAGAGGTTACTGCCTGTATTCTCATCTAGGATCTTTATGGTTTCAGGTCTCACATTTAGGTCCTTAATCAGTTTTGAGTTTATTTTTGTGTGTGGTATAGAAGGTGGTCCAGTTTCATTCTTTTGCATGTTGCTGTCCAGTTTTCCCAACACCATTGTTGAAGAAACATTCTTTTACCAATTGCATATCCCTTCCTACTTCGTCAAAGATTAATTGACCATACAATTGTGGGTTCATTTCTGGGTTTTCTATTCTGTTCCATTGATCTCTGTGTCTATTTTTGTGCCAGTGCCATACTGTCTTGATCACTACAACACTGTAAGATAACATGAAGTCCAGAATTGTGAAGCCTCCAGCTTTGCTTTTCTTTCTCAAGAATGCTTTGGCTATTCGGGGTCTTTGTGGTTCCATACAAGTTTTAGGATTGTTCGTTCTGGTTCTGTGAAAAATACTGGTGGTATTTTAATAGAGATTGCTTTAAATGTGTAGATTGCTTTGGGTAGTATAGATATTTTAACAATATTTGTTCTTGCAATCCATGAGCATGGAATGCTTTTCCATTTCTTTGTGTCATCTTCCATTTCTTTAATCAGTGTTTTATAGTTTTCAGAGTACAGGTCTTTCACTTCTTTAGTTAGGCTAACTCCTAGGTATCTTATTGGTTTTGGTGCAATTATAAATGAGATTGATTCCTTGATTTCTCTTTCTGCTGCTTCATTATTGGTGTATAGAAATACAGCAGATTTCTGTGCCTTGATTTTGTATCCTGTGACTTTACTGAATTCATTACCAGTTCTAGCAGTCTTGGGGTGGAGTCTTTTGGGTTTTCTATAGAGTATCCTGTCATCAGCAAATAGTGAAAGTTTTATTTCTTCCTTGCTAATTTTTATGCCTTTTATTTCTTTATGTTGTCTGATTGCTGTGGCTAGGACTTCCAGTACTATGTTGAATAAAAGTGGTGAGAGTGGACATCCCTGACTTATTCCTGACTGTAGAGGAAAAGCTGTCAGTTTTTCCCATTGAGGATGATATTAGCTATGGGTTTTTCATAGATGGTCTTTATTATGTTGAGGTATGTTCCCTCTAAACCTACTTTGTTGAGGGTTTTCATCATGAATGGATGTTGTACTTTATCAAATGTTTTTTCTGCATCTATTGAAATGATCATATGGGGTGGGGGGGCGGGGCGTCTGGGTGACTCAGTTAAGCGTCTGCCTTCAGCTCAAGTCATGATCCCAGCATGCTGGGATTGATCCCCATGTTGGGCTCCCTAATCAGTGGAGAGCCTGCTTCTCCCTCTCTCCCTGTCCTCTCCCCCCACTTGTGCTCTCTCTCTCTCTCACTCACTATCTCACCCTCATCCTATCTCAAATAAATAAAATCTTTTTTAAAAAAAAGAAATGATTCTTACTCTTTCTTTTATTAATGTGGTGTATCACTTTGATTGATTTGTGATTATTGAACCACACTGGCAACCCAGGAATAAATCCCACTTGGTCATGGTGAATGATTTTTTTAACATATTGTTGCATTCAATTTGCTAGTATTTTATTGAGGATTTTGGTGTCTATGTTCATGAGAGATATTGGCCTGTAGTTTTCTTTTTTGGGGTGTCTTTATCTGGTTTGGTGTCAGGGTAATGCTGGCCTCATATAATGAATTTGAAAGTTTTCCTTCCTTTTCTATTTTTTGGAAAGTTTTCTTTCCTTTTCTATTTCCTTTCTTTTCTATTTTGGAATATTATGAGAAGAATAGGTATTAACTCTTCCTTAAATTTTGGTAGAATTCCCCTGTGAAGCCATCTGGCTGGGATTTTTTTTGTGGAGAGTTTTTTTTTGATTACTGATTCAATTTCTTTGCTGGTTATAGGTCTGTTCAAGTATTCTACTTCCTCCTGTTTCAGTTTTGGTGATTTATGTTTCCAGGAATTTATCCATTTCATCCAGATTGTCCAGTTTGTTGGCATATAATTTTTCATAATATTCTCTTATAAATGTTTGTATTTCTGTGGTGTTGGTTGTTACTTCTCTCTCATTTGTGATTTTACTTATTTGGGTCCTTCCTCTTTTTGATAAATCAGGCTAGAGGTGTAACAATTTTATTAATTTTTTTCAAAGAACCAGCTCCTGGTTTCATTGATCTGTTCTATTGTTTTTTTAGTTTCCATATCATTTATTTCTGCTCTGATGTTTATGATTTTCTTCCTTTTACGGGCTTTAGGCTTTCTTTGTCGTTCTTTTTCTAACTCCTTTATGTGTAAGGTTAGGTTGTTTATTTGAGCTTTTTCTTGCTTCTTGAGGTAGGCCTATATGCTCCCTTTTCTCTCTTCTTCTGGGACTCCTAAAATACTCCTAAAATACTTCCCTCTTAAGACCACTTTTGCTGCATCCCAAAGGTTTTGGACTGTTGTATTTCTATTTTCATTTGTTTCCATGTAATTTTTTATTTCTTCTTTTACTTCCTACTTGACCCTTTCATTTAGTATGATGTTCTTTAACCTCCATGTATTCGTGGTCTTTCCAGGCTTTTTCTTATGGTTGACCTCTAGTTTCACAGCACTGTGGTCAGAAAAGGTACATGGTATGACTTCAATTCTTCTTGTATTTGTTGAGGCCTGTTTTGTGGCCTAATATGTGACCTATTCTGGAGAATGTTCCATGTGCACTTGAAAAGAATGTCTATTCTGCTGTTTTAGGATGGAATGTTCTGAATACATCTGTTAAGCCTATCTGGCCCAGTGTGTCATTCAAAGCCATTGTTTCCTTGTTTATTTTCTCTTTAGATGACCTGTCCATTGATGTAAGTGAAATCTTAAAGTCCCCTACTATTATTGCATTACTATTGATTAGTTCCTTTTCGTTTTTTACTGTTTTATATATTTGGGTGCTCCCATATTGGGTGCATAAATATTTACAATTGTTGTATCTTGTTGTTGGGTTGTCCCCTTTATTATTATACAGTGTCCCTTCTTTATCTGTTACAGTCTTTGTTTTAAACTCTAGTTTGTCTGACAAACCATGAGAGACTCCTAACTACAGGAAACAAACTGAGGGTTGCTGGAGGGGAGGTGAATGGGAAGGATGGGGTAACTGGGTGATGGGCATTAAGGAGGGCACATGATGTGATGAGCGGTGGGTGTTATATGCAACTGATAAATTACTGAACTCTACATCTGAAACTAATGATGTGCTATATGTTAGCTAGTTGAATTTAATTAAAGAAAAAGATTGATGCACATAAAAAATAAATAGAAATAAAGTCTAATTTGTCCAATAATAAGTATTGCTACTCTGGCATTCTTTTGACATTCATTTGCATGATAAGTATTTCTCCGTCCCCTCACTTTCATTCTGCAGGTGTCTTTAGTCCTAAATTGAGTATCTTGTAGGCAGCATATAGATGGGTGTTGTTTTTTCATCCATTCTGATACCCTATGTCTTTTGATTGGAGTATTCAGTCCATTTACATTGAAAGTACTTATTGGTAGATATGTATTTATTGCCATTTTATTGTTTTGTGGTTGTTTCTGGAGATTTTCTCTGATCCTTTCTTGTCTTTCTCTCATGTTTTGTTGGTGATATATGTGGATTTCTTTTTCTTTATTCTCTGCATGTTTGTTAGTGGTTTTTGACGTATGGTTACCATTAGGTTTTTGCATAACCTCTTCTGTACATAGCAGTCTATATTAAGTTGATGGTCATTTAATTTTGAACCCATTCTTTTCTCCTCTCCTCCCCACATTTTAGGTATATGTTATTATAATTTACATCCTTTTTTTTATGAGTTCCTTGACTGATTTTTTTACAGAAATATTCATTTTTACTGCTTTTGTGTTTTCTGCCTTTATACTGTCACTTTTGGTCTCTCCTTTCCACTCAAAGAGTGCCCTTTAATATTTCTTGCAGGACTGGTTTAGTGGCCATAAACTCCTTTAGTTTCTGTTTGTCTGGGAAACTCTTTATCTCTCCTTCTATTTGGAATGATAGCCTTGCTGGATATTCTTGGCTGCAGATTTTTCCCATTCAGCACTCTGAATATATCCTGCCACTCCCTTCTGGCTTGCAAAGTTCCTGTTGAAATATCTCCTGCTAGCCCTATGGGTCTTCCCTTGTAAGTTAAGGACTTCTTTTGTCTTGCTGCTATTAAGACTTTTTTCTTTATCACTATATTTTGAATTTAATTACAATAGGTCTTGGTGTGGGCTGCTTTTGTTGACTTTGATGGAAGGCCTCTGTGCCTCCTTGATCTAGATGTCTGTTTCCTTCCCTAGATTAGGAAAGTTTTCTGCTATTATTTCTTCAAATAAATTTTCTGCTCCCTTTTCTCTCTTCTTCTGGGACTCCTAAAATACAAATGTTATTACATTTGATAGAGTCACTGAGTTCCCCAAGCCTATGCTCATTTTGCAGAATTCTTTCTCTCTTTTTTTTTTTTTTTTAAAGATTTTATTTATTTATTTGAGAGAGAGAGAATGAGAGACAGAGAGCATGAGAGAGAGGAGGGTCAGAGGGAGAAGCAGACTCCCTGCCGAGCAGGGAGCCCGATGCGGGACTCGATCCCGGGACTCCAGGATCATGACCCGAGCCGAAGGCAGTCGCCCAACCAACTGAGCCACCCAGGCGTCCCAATTCTTTCTCTCTTTTGTTCAGCTTTATTACTTTCCATTACATTGTCCATTGTCTTCTAGGTCATTAATTCATTCCTCTTCTTCTTCCAGCCTACTGTTCATTTCTAATGTTTCTAATCTCATTTATTGCACTCTTCATCTCTGATTCTTTTTTAACTCTTTTATCTCTGTGGTAAGGGTCTCTCTGATGTCTTCTATTCTTTTCTAAAGGCCAGTGAGTATCCTTATGATTGTTGCTTTAAATTCTCCATCAGGTATGTTACTTATATCTGTTTCACTTAGATCTCTGGCCATGGCCTAATCTTGTTCTTTCATTTGGGATAAATTCCTTTGTCTTGGCATTTTGTCTAAGTCTCAGTTTTCTTCTGTATGCTGGAAAAGCCAGTTATCTCTCTTGCTCCTGAAAGTAATGGCCTTATGAAGAAGAGATCATGTAATGTCCAGGGCCTGGTGCTTCAGGGAGTATCTCCAGTGTGTGCTGCATGCCCTCTGCTATAGTGTTCGATCTGTATTATCCTTCAGGCCAGTTGTCTGCAGAGACTCTCCTTGCCTGCTGTGGGCAGTGCTTGGTCTTGGTCTAAATGAGGTGGGTTTTAACTAGGCGTGCTTTGTTCTGCTTGTGAGATGAGACCTGCCCCCACCTCCACCAGAACTGGGGCACTGCAAAAGTCTCCTCAAGAGATGCAGTGTGGGCAAGGTTTTGTGCTGGTCTTCTAGGGTATGGGCCCACCATGCTGGGACTGAGGTAAGTGTGAGTGAGAAAGGCAGTTCCACCAGAGCACAGTGGGGTGGGGCTCAGTGTAAGCAAGTTAGGCAGATAGTGTCTGTGCTGCACTGCTTCCCACAGGGGGTTCTGTGTTTATGCAGAGGAGTGGACAAGGAAAATGGCGCTGGCAAGCTCCTTTATTCCCAGAGAGGCATCTCCATGAATGCTGTCTCTCAGGGACATGCTCTCAGAGGAGCAAATACTCTCCCCACTGTGTACCCCAGGCATTCTTCAAATCACTGTTTCCATACTGTATGCCCCAGGGTTGTTTGCCTGCCTTCTCTCCAAGAGCAGCACAGTGCCCTCTAAGCTCTATCCCAGCCAAGCCCATTGACCTTTAAAACTCCAGGCTTTAAGCCCCACTCGCACAAGAAGAACTTATGAAATTCAGCCCCTCTTGTTTTTCCCAGCCAATGGCTATGGGGAAACATTCTCCTTGTACATTCCCCTGTGTGCTCTCTCTTGCCCTTCTTCCATGACCATGGCTCCCCCCTTTCACAGTAGCCAGGATCTCTCTCTCCCCTAAACCGTGTCTTCACATTTTCTACCTTCTTCGATGTGGCATCTTCTCTCCCTTTAGTTGTGGAGTTTGTTCTGTCAGTCTTCAGGTTGATATCTGGGGTATTTAGGATGATTTGATAGTTATCTAGTTGTACTGGTGGGATGCCACCCTCTTCCTCCCTCCTAGACTCCCTATTTACCTATTTATTCTAATCATTTACTTTTTCTAGTGATACTTCTATAGCACAGAGTCACATTTTCTGTAGTTCTGCAGTTCTTTTCTTCTAACCCCCCAAAGCATAAACTGTATGGATCTGAAATATATTTATTTGTTTGAAGCAAATTCTGTTTATCTCACTGAGACATAATCTTTCTAAGTTCAAGATGCCATATTCCTTAACCATGGAACACTTGACATGATATTGACTTAAAATTACACAATAAGAGTCCAGGGTAAAGATCAAAACAAAATCCTCAAGGAAGTCTATTTAGACTCTTACCATCTTGTTTAACTTTTCAATAAAATGCTTTCAAAAAAACCAGGTTCACATTTTAATCTCTTCACTTCTGCTATCCAATCCCTAGTGAATGAAAGTGTGATAAAACACAAAAGCTTCAAGGGCCAGTGTACTAAAACCTATACTTAGCCTGTAGGGTAGCAGTTCTCCAAGTGTGGCCCACAGAATGCTAGGGTCCCCAGGAAACTTTCACGAACTCTGTGAAATACTTTCAGGGAATCCACAGAGTCAAAACTATTCTCACAATAATATTAAGGCATTATTTGCCTTTCTCACTGTGTTGATATTTGCATTGAGGGTACAAAAGCAGTGGTAGTTAACACTGCTGGTGCTTTATAATCAAAGCAGCGAGTACCACCAAATGATACCAGTGCCATTGTGTTGTTCACCAACATGCATTTGTGGAAAAAAAACAAAACAAAACAAAATCAAAGGCAATTCCACTTAAGAATGTCCTCGGTGAGGCAATGCTTTTAATCTTATTAAATGTCAATCTTTGAGTACATTCTTTAATACTCTGTGTGCCAAAATGGGAGATACCCATCAAACTCTTCTGCTGCATATCTAATTCACTGGTTGTCTTGAGGAAATGCACATGTGCAATTGAGTTGCAATCTGAACTAGCTACTTCTTTCTAGAACATATTTACTTGGAAAGAACTGACAGTCAAATAATTTATTATTTAGATTATTTAGACTTAAGTAGAGGATGTGGAGAAAGGGGAACCCTCTTGCACTGTTGGTGGGAATGTAAAGTGGTACAGCCTTTCTGGAAAACAGTATGGAGGCTCATCAAAAAGTTAAAACTACTCTATGATCCAGCAATTTTACTACTAGGTATTTACCCAAAGGATACAAAAATACTTATTTCAAGGGATACATGCACCCCCATGTTTATAGCAACACTATCAACAATAGCCAAATTATGGAAAAAGCCCAAATGTCCATTGACTGATTAATGGATAAAGAAGTTATGGTATATATATATATATATATATACACACACACATATACATATACATATATATAATGGAATATTATTCAGCCATAAAAAAGAATGAAATCTTGCCATTTGCAGCATGGATGGAGCTAGAGAGTATTATGCTACATGAAATAAGTCAGTCAGAGAAAGACAAATACTATATGATTTCTCTCATATATGGAATTTAAGAAACAGAACAGACGAACATAGGGGGAAAAAATAGAGGCAAACCATAAAACAGAGTCTTAACTGTAGAAAACAAACTGAGGATTGATGGAAGGGAGGTAGATGGGGATGGGGGGTGGAATACATTAAATGGGTGATGGGTATTAAGGAGGGCACTTGTGATGAGCACTGGGTGTTGTATGTAAATGATGAATCACTAAATCCTACACCTGAAACTAATTACACTGTATATTAACTAACTGGAATTTAAATAAACACTTGGAGGAAAAAAAAAGTATTTTGCAAAGCTTTTTTTTCAAACACGAATAAAGTAAGCCTATCACTTTGAGAAAAACAGACTATATTTTTTGCTAATGATAAAATTTTAGCTTTCCAGCAAAAATGGAATTATGGAAAATATGTCCAACATAATAACCTTGACAACTTCCCAATATTTAAAGACTTTTCTGTTAATATTAATAAATGTGACTTTTCATATTTTAGAATGAAACATGTCAACATTTTGAAGATCTGAATAACTCAATACCAATACTTTCCAAATGATCAAGACATAAGGTTACAAAATTATGCATAGGAAAAAGGTTTATTCAAAGTGTAATACAGACTAATGGATTTTAATATAACAAAGTACAAAAAGTCCATTGATACAGTTTTACAGTCTATTCTGCAACTAATTTTTAAGAAACTACCACTTGTCAAACTTCAGTATAATATCAGAGGACAATATCTACACTATCTGAAAAAAACTGTTAAAATTCTTTTTTTCCACCTCTGAGCTATGCAAAGCTGGATTTTCTTCACATACTTCAATCAAAGAACATATGGTAACAGATTGAAAATATATATGTGAGAATCTAGTTGTCTCCTATTATCAGACATTCAAGAGATTTGCAAAAATAAAATGATGGTGCTCTACTCACTACTTTTCTGTTCTAAAAAGTATGGATTTTTGCATAAAGAAAATGTTTTTTGTATTAACATATAATGGGTTTATTGTTTTTAAATACTTTAATAAGAAAACATTTGTATATTATCAGTTTTAATTTCATAGTAAATATTGATAGATATAATTTATGTAAACAAAAGTTCTTTGGGGCCCACAATAACTCTGAAGAGTATAAAGAAGTCCTGAGATCAAAAATATTAAGAAATGCTGCTCTAGGGAATACTCTATAAAGAGAAAAAAAAAAAGTGAGCAAACAATTTCATTAACCAATGGAAGAACCAAAGGATAAGAAATCAAATCAATTTTTACTATATCTTTACATTGCTCAATGTAGATTAGGTTCTTTTGGTTTCAAAAAACCGTCTCAGGGCGCCTGGGTGGCTCAGTCCTTAAGCGTCTGCCTTCGGCTCAGGTCATGATCCCAGGGTCCTGGGATCGAGCCCCGCATTGGGCTCCCTGCTCCGCGGGAAGCCTGCTTCTCCCTCTCCCACTCCCCCTGCTTGTGTTTCCTCTCTTGCTGTGTCTCTCTCTGTCAAATAAATAAATAAAATTTAAAAAAAAAAAACCGTCTCAAGGAAAGACCATATCAGCATGATCACCAGCCATTTCAGCTCCAGCAACCATCATCAACTAACAACTTCCCTGTAGATTAATTGGTTCAGATTTTTAAGAGATCAAGCCTATTTGTCTCAGCTAACAATTGTCATCTCTGAGAAGATCCCTCCAACTGAAAGCCTGCCATAGGTCACTGGTCAGCTTATGGATACCTCTAAATGTTTCAGTCAGGGCCACTCCAAGAGAGTGAACCTCCTAACAGTGCTTTGGAAAGCAGAGGATTTTGAGTGAGCCCAGTTTAAAGCCAGAAGAAAAAATCAAGTGCTAACAGGAAAATGGAGTAGCATGTCCAAAAACTCTATTTCACAGCCTGATGCACCAGAGACATAACAAGTTACTGTGACTCAGACCAGGCCCACAGAATTAATCGTAGGACTGAGAATAGAATCCAACTCTCAACTTGCTCTCTAGAACCTCTGCAATTAATTCATGTTTTTACCTTTTTTTTTTCAGTTTTTAATGCATGAAAGGTCATCCCGCTACTACCAGCATGTACCAGCCCTGCCATAGCATCTACCAGCCCTGCCACATGTTGACCCTAAACCAATCACCTTAATCTACTTTGAATTATACTACTCTTTATCTTTATGCAGAAGCAGGCCAGTCAGTGCTTTGTGTTCCTCTCTCTATCATAACTGGGAGAAGGAAATTAAAGAATTACAGGGAATCTCAACTCACCAAAGCTAAAAGATGCTAAGGTTGTACAGGATAAAGCCAGGGACCTCACTGCAACTCCTTTCTTTTAGAGGCCATTTGATCTGCACTCTTCTGCTCTCTACTTCTATTTTCTTGTAAATAACCTTTACACTCCCTCAAGGGTGCTGTAGAGTAAACACATGGATCCACTGGCAAATCAATATTGGCAAAGAAAAATGTATTAGTTAGCAAGATTGTTATTTCCCTTTTCCAGAAAAAAAAAAAAAAATCTTACTGTATCCAAATTGTTTCCAAAAAGCTTTAATGGCGCCATTAACTGGCAGCACAGAAAAAGCTACGTCAAAGCAGAACTTTTCAAATGTTCGATGATCGACAGTCCATGCCACGGTGGTTGGGGAGGGGAGATTGGAGTGGTTGACCTTTTAGAGTCTCCTTTCCTTTCATTCACTCCTTTCTGGAAACATAAAATTGCTTCAATTTGATGCTAAGGCTTACCGAGGCAAGAACAGCAAAAAATAAAATAAAGGTCTTCTGAGGACTTAAAAATAACACCTAAGCTTTCCAATTGCACTTCAGAGTAGTGCATTAGCTCCATTGTGACTACGAGCTCCTCTCCAGATTCTCTCACACTCTATTTTCTTTCTGCATCAGAAATTACTTCTGTCAAGTGTAAATCCATTCTCAGTTTTTGCAATGTTGTCTAGCTGAAGGGCATCTCTTCCCCTGACCTGCACCTAGCCCAGTGCCTGGCATGTAGTAGATACATATGTGGATGATGTAAGAATTCAATGTATCACTCATTCCGATTTACCCAAGATCCTACTCTTACAAAAGAAATATTGAAGCTACAAGACATAATTATAAAGAGGAGGTGGTGAAGGAGTACTGAAGTTTTTTTTGTATGTTTGTGGAAGGTCTCAAAAATGACAGAAATCAATTTTTAATTAAAAATAAATTACTCTAAGAGCACCTGGGTGGCTCAGTTGGTTAAGCATCTGACTCTTGGTTTTGGCTCAGGTCATGATCTCAGGGTTGCGAGATCAAGCCCTACGTCGGGCTCTACACTGGGTGTGGAGACTGCTTAAGATTCTCTCCCTCTCCCTCTGCCCTTCCTCTCTCTCTCTCTCTCCTCTCTCTCCCCCCTTTCCCACTCTCCTTCTCAATAAATAAATAAATAGATAGATAGATAGATAGATAGATAGATAAATAAATAAAAATAAAAATAGGGGCACCTGGGTGGCTCAGTCAGTTACACACCTAACTCTTGATTTCAGTTCAGGTCATGATCTCAGGGTCGTGAGATCAAGCCCCACATGGGGCTCCATGCTGAGCACAGAGTCTGCTTGAGATTCTCTCTTTCCCTCTCCCTCTGCCCCTCCTCCATGTGTGCTCACACACTCTCTCTCTCAAATAAATAAATAAATAAAATATTTTTGAAAAATAAAATAAAAATAAATTACTGTAATCTGCTAGAGTTCAGCATTGCTCCTTAGGCAAAGCCACCTATATTTTTGTGCATTTCAACTTCTCTAAGGCAAAAACTATTTCAGTGCACATAAAAATCGTGTCCCAGATTTTCCAGGGCTTTCCAAATTTCTTCTAATTGAATTATTTTCCACAAAGTCAATATAATTATTACATCAGTGTTAATTTGTATCTTTCTTGGACCTTTATTTTAACTGAAAAATCCCTAAAAAGTATCCTTCACACTGTACATCTATCACTTTATCCCCTTTTTCTCTTCCAGAGTAACTAGCAGAGACCTGCATAAAGCAAAAACTCACCATGTTAATTGATTACTAAATTAATCGATTAATCAATTAGTGGCTTAATTTGTTATAAAGTGACTGCCCTAAAAACTCATTCCTGACCTGGAAAACACAGAAATTCAAATTTTCTTTCATTTTAAAATATCCTTAAAAGAAGATTAAAACTGTAAAATGACTAAGAAGCTAAGCTCTGACCTAAGAATTTGAAAGTATTTCTTCTATATGTGCCACCCTACCCACCTGCCATAAAAAACTCAACACTCATTTTCCTATACGTAATTAAATTTGGTTCCCAAAGGGCCCAAAGTAGGAGGAAGTAGAAGTAAAAGTGATTTTTACATTTTGGCTTAAGGATTGTTACCATTGTTTACAAACTGATAGCAAGCAGGCAGGCAGGAAGGAAAAAAAGGGAGAAGAATATGGTAGACTTATGTTCTAAAAGGTGTTTAACCTCCCTCCATGCAGCGATTCCCAAATTTCCACCAAAATACTTATGAAGACACAGAAAGTGATAGAACTTCCTGATATCAAATAACAGGGCTTATAGTCAATCTACTGCCAATTCTGGGAGGAACTTTCATGCTTAGGAAACTGAGGGTATTAGAGTTGACCCCACAACCTCCATGGCTCCCTTCCTAGTCGGAGGAAGCCTCTCTGGAGCTGCACTGTTCAATACTGGGGCCACTATTTGCATGTGGCTATTAAAATTAAATAAAATTTAAAATCAAGTTTCTCACTACTTGATAACCACAGTAAGTACCTGCTACCATATAAAATAGTGCAGATACAAAACATTTCCATCATCGTATCAGTTACTGGCCACACATACTTTTAATCCAGGATTGGGGTGGGTTCTGCGTTTCTAATATGATTATTCCCTCTTATCTACTTTTTTATGCAAAAAATTTTCTTTAGATTTCATTCTTGGCCTCCACTGATACCCTTGATCTGCCCCCATCTGGGAAACTAATTTCTTGATTTCATGCCCTGCCCATTCCCACACAGAGCCCAGATTGTCTCTGTCCCCGCTACCTGCCCACTACACCTCCTGGATGAAGGAAGTTTAGACAATACTTCATAAAGGATTCCTTCATAAAGGATTCAGGGTCTGAGACTTCCACTGGACCCTGCCTCGGTTTCCTTCACTGTCCAGGTACCCACTCCCTGCCCCCCGCCCCCGTCCTCCTGGGAAACATGTGCTTGAAAGCTTTGAGGTGAAGTTTCCTGTACAAACCGGTAGCTGCAACCAGGTATTACAATCCTAGAATAGAAGCTCCCAGAAACTTGCTCTTAAAAGTGAGAATTAGAGCAGTGTCTGGGTGGCTCAGTTGGTTAAGCCTCCAACTCTTGATTTTGGCTCAGGTCATGATCTCAGGGTTGTGGGATCAATCCCTCTATTGGGCTCTAGGCTCAGCAGGGAGTCTGCTGGAGATCCTCTTTCCTTCTCCCTCTGCCCCTCACTCGCTCTCTCTCTCTTTCTCTCTCCATAATAAATAAATAAATCTTTTTTTTTGTAAAGTGAGAATTAGAGATATCGGAAGGAGTCTACACATCCCATAAGCCAACACAGGGCATAAAAAGTTCTGAAAGAAAACATACTGGCAGAAAAAGCCCACCACATACTAAGAAAAATTAATGAGTAAATGAAATATATCCAGATATTTCATGATTAAGGGTTGATAGGGGAAAATATTTCAAGCACCCAGATTTTCAGAAAAAAGTAACCTGAAAAGAAATAAAAATCAAATTGGACTTAGACTTCCCTGAAATAAATACTGGATTTCAACAGAGCAATGTCAACATGATTTTGGCACGAAAACGTTTTAATCTATGAAATTTTTCCCTAGCCAAATTCTTATTCATGGGCAAAGAAAATGAAAAGACAGAAAATAAACTCTCCATGTTCCCATTTTAAATAAGTTTAAATAACTAACGGTTATAAAGCTTTTTTGGAAATGAACATAGTCAATAATGTACACATTTGTATGTCTATATATAGTGTTTATGTAAATATATACATCTTGTATATGTAAACATCTATATATTAATGTATATTTTCTCTGTCATATCTAAAATATAAGGAAAATAGTGATAAAAATAAAACTGACAAAATCCTATGTTATAGAAATGAATTCCACATTTAGCTTAAGAAAACAAAAGTAGTATAACCTTGCCTTGAGGGGAAGGGTCTCAAAAGGTAACATTTTATGGTTTATCAACAAAAAATATAGAGCAAAATATGCTTTTGAAAAGTTAAAACTAATCACTAAATTTAAACACTAATAAACATATAAACTGTGTATATAACATCAAAAATACTGGAGAAAATACAAGCAAGGAAATAGAGTCCATACACACACACACACACACAAAAAAACCCTACATAAAAGAGAATAGCACTAAGAAAACATGTAAGTAAAACAATAAATAGCTAGCTTGTAAAATATTTATTGACAAACCTTTCTTCATTGATCTGAAATGTCAAATTATCTAAGACTACATTTCTATACATAGTGAGATTTATGGGTGTATTCTTAATGATGCCACTTTACATCTACTCTTTCTTTAGTGTCTGCTTGAAAAGTTCTTTCTCAACAAGAAAAAGTTGGAGAAGGTTCTTTCTCCAACTTTATTTGGAGTTAAATAAACACAAATATTTAAGTGATCATGAGACACAGAAAAAATTTACACATATATGCCTGAGAAAATACCACAAAGGAAAAGAAGTTTAGACTATGTGAAAAAATTTAAAAACCTGTATATTGCAAAAAAAATAAATTAAGGGCGGCCTGGGTGGCTCAGTTGTTTAAGCGACTGCCTTCAGCTCAGGTTATGATCCTGGAGTCCCAGGATCGAGTCCCATATCGGGCTCCCTGCTCAGCGGGGGGGTCTGCTTCTCCCTCTGACTCTCTTCCCTCTCGTGCTCTCTGTCTCTCATTCTCTCTCTCAAATAAATAAATAAAATCTTAAAAAAAAAAATTAAAAGACCACTACAAACTGGAAAAAAATTGCAATACATCCATCAATGGGTTATTACTGTAAATGTGAAATCAAAAATAAAAGCAGTATTGCATTAATACTTAAAGAGCCAAAGAAAATTGAGAAATATTTTTCATCCTTATTATGAACCAAGGCCATATACATTTTTAGATGCTACTTTTCATTTACCAAATCACCAATTTAAAAATACTAATTATACTTTTGGGGGCGCCTGGGTGGCTCAGTCGGATAAGTGACCGACTCTTGATTTTGGCTCAGGCCATGATCTCAGGGTCAAGGATGGAGCCCATACTCAGCACGGAGTCTGCTTGTCCCTCTCCCTCTGCTCCTTCCTCTGCTCCTCCCCCTGCTCACACTCTCTCTCTCTCAAATAAATAAATAAATAAATAAATAAAATCTTTAAAGATAAATAAATAAAAATATTAATTGTACTTTTGTACAAGGATGTGTGAGATGGGCTTGCTCACGAATTGTGCCTGATAGAAATGCACTGGTACAACTTTTCTGGGAAGGAATTTGGAAATTCATACTAAGAACCTTAAAATGTTCATGCACTTTGACTTGATCATTCCATTCCAACTCTAGGACTCTGTTCTAAGGAAATGATCTAAATACCAGCAAAGATTGAAATTCAGAGATGCTAACTGCAAATAAAAGAGAAAAGAAACATTTCTAATACATCCAGAAAATAATTAAAACAATGTAGTACATCCAGAAATGAAATATTGTATTTCATATCTATTAAAAACATCATGTTCCAAGAATTTTTTTAGATGAGAAACTTCTCACCACAGAATGTAAGTCAAACACAAGCAGGATATAAAAAAGGAGGATACATACAGAGTACATACACATTTTTAAAATATTAATAAGGCTATCTCTAGAAATGAGTTTTATAGTTGATTTTATTTTAAACATTTCTATATTGCTCATATTTTTCTACACTGTGTCTGTATTGTTTTTAAAATCAGAAAACAAAATGTAAATACTTTCCATCTGATGTAAAACTAAAATTACGGATTCATCAATCTAAATGGCTATATCCTGTGACTGAATCCATGTGAAATTCATTACCTCAATGTGACAGCTAATTTTTCATCAAGCCCACTTGTGAATAAGCCTCCATGACTTCCTCCATTGTGTTCCGCACAATAGCACTTGATTATATGCTGTTTTGTGTGCTCTTTGGGGTTCTTCACTATTAATGCATATGCGTGAGTACAACTCAATTTGGTAAACATTTATGAAGGATCAGTCCTGTTCCAGGCTCTGTGTTGTGCTCAGTTAGTTTGCTTTTTATTTAATTACCACAACTCTAAAATATTGCTAGTATTTGCCAATTTTTAAAGATGTTAAAAGGTTAAGTGACTTACTCACACTCAGAGGGGCAGAACTGAAATTTAATCGGAGATCTCCTCTTTCCAGTACTTCACGGTTGTTCCACTAAATAGTTCTTACACTCCAAGAGTGCAAAACTCTTTTCACTTCAGGTGACCAGAAACTTTGTGAATACCCTGTAAGGTTATTTAATTTCCTAATGGAGGTTACCATATGGAAGGAGTGCCACAATCTTCTTTTCTTTTTAAAGACTTTATTTATTAATTTGTCAGAGAGAGAGAGAGTACAAGCAGGGGGAGCAGTAGAGGGAGAGGGAGAAGCAGACTCCCAAGCAAGGAGCCCAATGCGGCGCTCGATCCCAGGACTCTGGGATCATGACCTGAGCCGAAGGTAGATGCTTAACTGACTGAGCCACCCTGGGCGTCCCTACTTTTCAATCTCTGTATGACACTGAACAGTGCTTATCAAATTCTGGATGTGTGCTCGTTTTTTAGGCACCAATTCAGAGGTTTATCCTGAACATTTGCCCACGTGTTGAATGCATGGCAGACGCAAATGGAAGTTTGACAGGATGGAGGAATGCAAACAGCACGACATTCCAGGGGGCAGGCATGAAGTGACTCTTGGGGAAACTGACAAGCAGGAGATGTGTAAGATAAGGCATATAGTCCTCCGAGTTGTCAAAATCCCATGGAGAGGTATGTGGAGGCCAGAACACGTCATGGGATGTGCTCCAGGAGGGGTTGGCCACCCCCCTGGAACTCTACCATCTTATACAGGGCAAGCAATACAGCGGCCTTGCAAATGAAGCCAAGATCTGAGCTTTCCTGCCAGCCACTCATGTGGCTGTGCTCATATCACCTGCAGTCTTGAGAGGAGGTGAGACTATGTAGAGCCCCACCCAGGTGGAGGAAGGACGTGGGGTCACTGGTACCTAGGATCACCTAGAGGATAATGTTTTGCCACCAAAGACATAAGACCTAATGTTTTAGGTGACACAAAATAATTTCCTTCATCTTTTTTCCCTCCTACTGTACAATCCCGGCCTAGATTAATTGGGTGCCCCTCCAATGTGCTTCTAGACCCTCTCTGACTCTCCTATCCCAGCTCCATGAGTATCTGTGTATTTGTTTGATTCCTCTTTCAAGAATGCAACTCTTCCTTCAACTTGATCTAATTTTTTCACCACTGTATCCCTAGCACCCAACACAAGCAAATAATTGAGAACCAATACATACTTATTGATTAAAATGAATACATAAATAAATGAATCCCTTCCAGCTCTTATATTCATACTTCAATTGAATACTCTGGTGAAACAAAGTTTCTGTTAGCTGTAGGCAGCCTATGAGGCCAATTTAATAAAGTAGCCCTTGGGCAGGCAGCTATGTCCCTAATCCTAATTACCTGCCTGTACCTTCCCCGCCCCTCCAAGTTCTCTCCAGCTGAAGGCTCATCCAGTCCCAGGGTCCAGACAACCTGCATTTGAACATGGTAGGGTAATGTTCTGTTAGCTGGAGCACAAACCACCCCCTCAGCTGCCTCGGTCTTCATAGCCTCTGATGACATCCAGTGTTAGGAGCCCCACTGAAGGTCACTGGGCTCCCAAGTGGTCTCTTGGATGATTGCTCTTCTGCTCCCATATACACATTCCAGGATCAAACTTCTGTTGAGGTATATGATTTCTTCTTACTCCTGCTGGTCTCAACCCTGCCATGTTACCCTAAGGTCAGCCGTCTGGCTGCTGAAGAGCTGTCCGTCTGGTCCGTCATCCTTCTCCCAGTCTCCATGTCTTCTCCCCTGGGCTTCCTCTAAATCCACCTGTGGGAATACAGCTACCACCCCCTTAGAAATTTCAAAGCTGGCTGTCACCTGAATCATCACTGGCTTGGGATATACCTTTAAGACACTGACGGGTATGATATGCTGGTCCCTGTTCACTGCCTCTCAGACCCTCCTGGACACTACACTGGCCCATCCCAGGCTGCCTGCCTCATGCTAACAAGAGCTATCATACCCATACCCACGATAAGCTACCTGGGCTTCCTTCAACAGCCTAAAATCAAGCATGTCTTTAGTAACTGGCTGATAGTTCTTCATTTCTATCCTTTCTTAATCCAGCTTCCAACATTATTATAACATAAACTGAATGGATATTGCTTTAACACACTTGTATGTCCAAGTTTGAGATTTATTTCAGGACTCAGATTAAAACTTATTTTGTAGTAAGATATTCTCCTGAATGATTCCAGTTGCTCAAAACATTGAATACCACTAGCTTTCTGGACCAAAAACTTACTACAATGAGAGGGAAGTTTTCCCAAGTGTGGCAGCCACTTAACTTCCAACAGATCAGTCTCTGGCCAGTTTCTAATTTGGCAATCACACTGGTTCCTTTTCAACAAATTAGTTGCTAGGTGTAGTAGAAACAAACTTTCTACCATTATTTCTATAGTGAAGAAAAATATTTTGTAGTTCCGTACTTTCTTCCTTCTGACTCATCTATTTTTCCTTCCCCTAAAGCTCTTTGGCCACTAAAGCTTGGCCGTGAAGTTCATTTATCACAGGTAGGGTATGCAACCATCAGTGTTTGCCCAGGATCAAGGGGTTTCCTAGGATACAGGACTCTCAGCTCTAAAACCATTTCAGTCCCAGGCGAACCAGGACAGTTGGTCACTCTAAGTCTACAGGACATGGGAAGGTAGGTATGACAAGAACAACAACAGTCTGCTATGGATGTGCAGAAGGACATAGAGTGACCCCTACGTAGGAGCTAGTAGGAGCAACAGAAATCTCCTCAGCAGGAATAGAGTGGATGTGAGGATTAGACTATGCCAGGGTCCCTCAAGCATCTAGTAACCCCAGCCCCAGGGTGTTTGCTCTAAGACCTGAATCAAGGAGGCATTTAAGAATAGAGGTTCTTGGGGCGCCTGGGTGGCTCAGTCGTTGGGCGTCTGCCTTCGGCTCAGGTCATGGTCCCTGGGTCCTGGGATCGAGCCCCGCATCGGGCTCCCCGCTCAGTGGGAAGCCTGCTTCTCCCTCTCCCACTCCCCCTGCTAGTGTTCCCTCTCTCGCTGTCAATCTCTCTGTCAAATAAATAAAATCTTTAAAAAAAAAAAAAAGAATAGAGGTTCTCTGAAGAGCTTGGGGGAGGTAAAGAGGAGCTTGTGCCCTACTTTGCAGTGGGTTTCTCAGGAGGAGACCACCTTTCAGGGTGCCTCTAGGCTGACATGTGGCAGCTACATCAGAACAGAAATAGCAACTTGGCATGTGTAGGCAAGTCCTGGAAATGGCACACCCCCCCCCCGAAGCAGTGAGGTGAGGGCCTACATGTCAGGAGCTAAAGATCGGACCTGGTGAGGACTCAGAGGCTTTATCCTCACAAGAATCAAGATGGGCTCGTAACGACAGCTAGATGGGGCAGAGTGGGTTGTTTCTAACCACACAGAGAGTCCAGACCTCAAGCAACAAGAGCCCCAGTCACTTTGGTAGGGGATGAAATAAGACAGATGCCAAAACTGAGAGGCCAGAGGTCAACCTGGTATCAGCAGAATTCAGCACTTGCACGGGCCATGAGGCTTCTCTGCATCTGCCAAATGAGAAAAGCAGATGAGGGGAGACTTTTTTGAAGAAGAGAAACAAAGAGAAATTGACTTGAAACTGTCTGAAGACCATTAGCAAAAATAAGGGTTCTGGTGGCCTTTTCCCACCATCCCAAGCTGTAGACACATAAAGGACAGTACCTTTGCGCACATCTGAGTTGCAATGTAAAATACTGAATCCCGCCATATTTCCATGGCATTCAATTCCCTCTACCTCCTTTACTATTTGTTGTTCTCTATATTTGTTCCAAATATATCCCTCACTTCAAATCAGGATATAAATTTCTATTTCACAACTGTGAATTATTGAGAGTGGAAAGATGATGCCATGAAAATTGTAACACCGAAGACTTGCATATCAGATACATCATGAAATTGAAGGCATCCCCCTTTCAAAAAGAATCTTAGCATCTTTCATAGCCCTATCATGATTCCCATTCTCTCTGCTAAAACTAAAAAAAAAAAAGAATTTCCTAAAGCATCTTTCTTTACTTTCCTTTTTATTGAATGCCTTTGTTTTGCACTTTTGAGATACACTGCTCTAAGACTATGTATAATTTTGGAAAGTTCACAAACACTGAAGTAAATTTTAGAGGAATAAGTTCTTCAACAGGTGAGCCTACATTGCTCAAATCTTATAACACAGGACCTTACCGATTTGGCTTATACTTAGTCCAAAATGTACGATTATCTTGGCAGGAAACTAGAATTTCCTTTTGACTAGGAATGGATTAAAGTTTCCTTTCTAGAAAGTACATTCACAATGGCACTCTGTTCAGAGTCAGGCCTGTGCAGGTGTGACTTGGCAGGATTTCGGAGGCATAATAATAGAAGATATTGTAATTGGAGTTATTTCATTCAGGTTGTACAGGATGAGTTTCTAATCTACTCAAGCAATAAAGATTGAATAAAATGCATAAAATATCATTCTCAAGAGGCACTGATCCTATGAAAAATACCGTACTTTGGAAGCTCCTAAGTTATCCTACTGTTAATTTTCTTCATCCTGCTATCTCGATTTAGTCATACCTTGGGGCTTGCATTCCTTCCCAACTAGACCTAATTTTATGCTCTGACAGTTCCCCCAGAAATTTGCTTCCAATGTAGCCAAGGTTGTACACTTGCATTTCAAGTTGTGCTGCCTAAAGACTTCCTTTGAGAAATACATCCGTGTTTACCATAACACAGCTTTCTTCCTCTGCAGCGTTTACCCTTGAGAAAGTGTGTTGTCAGACAATCTCAGTGGAAGCACGATAGATTCTATAGTGTCACCCAAGGATAAGAGTGTCTGGAGAAATATAATGGCATTAGCTGGGAGCTAGCAACTCTGACTCAGGTAGGTCTTGGTTAATAGTCTACGGAAGAGGCATCAGCAACTACTGTTCATGGGCTAAACCTGGCCCGCTGCCTGTTTTTCTAAATAAAGTTTTATTGGAACACAGCCACTCTCAACTGTTTTCATTTTCATATTGTCTATGACTGCTTTTCACACTATAGTGGCAGGGCTGAGTGACGGTGCGCCCTGCAAAGTCTAAAACATTTACTCTCTGGCCTTCTATAGGAAAAGTTTGCCAACCTCTGATCTAGAACCTGAATAGTGGACACATCACACTGCCATTCCCCTTCCCTCCTGGTCTCACTAATCAACGAAAGCCTTTCTTCCCGTTGAAACAGACCTCAGAAAACTTCCCAATATAGGCAAACACCAATATTCACTCCAAGTTACCACCTTCAGCTTGGATAAAAAACTTTTAGGGTCATGTAGGACAGCAAATAGGAAATCCTATTCCTCATAAACTATATAACCTGAACATTAAACCCAGGTTGTTCTTTAATTATCCTTTCTTTCTAGACTTGTATAAAGTTAGTTATACTATCTTCCTATGTCTGGTTTTCTAAACTAGATCACTGGGCTGGTAGCAACCACAAGGAATCATTTAGCTCTCCCTTTGTGTCTTTGAGATTCCCTAGAGCTCAGTAACCATACCATCAATAACTGAACTGAACCATTTCTAAGAATTGCGAAGAATTTTTTTAATCATTAGCAAAGGATAAAGTCACCTTCCATAGCAACCTCAGACTGTATAATGAATCTATTTATTTTTTCTTTTTCTTTTTTTTTTTTAACTTCAAACCAATTTCATCTTTCTCTGTCATTGTATGAAGGTCATCATCCTCTGTACTTTCCTTCTTAATCAATTGCCTTGCCACAAAGCTCTTTTGTTTTTAAGAATCAGGCTTACCAGAAAAAGTTCACACTGGTGCTTCCTAGCCAAGGAAAGAGAACATAATTATATTTTTCATTAACCATCTCCCTTTCCCTAAGCATATGCCCAGAAAAGCTACAGGGGAGCAATAACTTAGAGCCAGGCCTTAAAATGAGGATTCTTCAGCAGCTACTTTTCTCTAACTAAATGAGAAAGCACTTAACAAAAGCACTTAAAAGTACCATGGAATACCCATGATATGGAAGGAATTATTTATCTTCCACTTAAGGACCACATAATGAGGTATTATTAATAAATGAAAATTGATCTTCCTTGGAAACCATAAAGCTCAAATCTCTTTCCCACCAATGGTGAAGTCTCTTTCTCCGTGCAGCCCACAAGGGAAAAGCAATTTCACTCCAGAGAGCCCCAAGATGTAAATCAAAGGTTTTATGGCTTTGCTGCTGCTTTTTCTAGTGAGGCACTTCGCTGGTATCAAATTATAAGCATCTGAATCAGTAAGCATTGAAGGTTATTAAAGGTCCTCGGAGTCCCTGGCATATGTGAACAGTAAAATAATCATCAAGGAATCAATGTTGCTTCATTTAGCTTATTTTCACAAACATAATGTTAACAGTAGTTATCGGGACAAGCTATTCTCATTTCTTTATGTTCTTTATGTCTTTGTTCTTTAATCGGAACTTCTAAGCTTCAAGCTTAAGAACGCAAGGTGGACTCCTATTAGGTAGAAAACAGCACCAGGAAATGGCTAAGGCTCTGAGGCTTCGAGATGCTTAAACTGAACACAGTATGGAAATTAGGATTTCTTCTTTAAAAGCTCCAAAATACCTATTTCCAGGCATTTCCTATACACGTGGTCACTGAATAGCCACTCTTTCGTAGTTGAAATCTCAACTTTAATTCATTTTTCCTTTGCTTTAAGAGGAGGGGAACAGAAAAGGCAGGAAATCCCCACACCCATGCAAAAATGTTCTTAAAATAGCTGTGAGGCTTTTTACATTTTATCAAACGACCCAAACACTAGACATCCTACACTCAAAGTCCTGCATGATTCCAAGACAATGTATCCTAAGGAGGGCAAAGAGTCAAGAACCTTTAATGTGAGAAATCAAACAGGAATGTGAAAGCATAGACAACTCATTTGATGGATTATTCAGCATGAAGGTTAGATGACTTGTTGAAGGTCACAGGAGAGGCTATAATGAAGCGACTGTATCAGAATATTTTAGGCATTTGTCTCCACTCTCTGGCATTTCCTATAGAGTGTCAATTCCATCTCCAGCTTCTGGTAACTAAGGACCACAGAAACCACCACTGAAGGTGACTTCTCCATTACAGCAAATTACTGTTCTACATTTGACCAGAGAAGGCAGACTCTTCTGGGCCCTTCCAAACCTCCCTAGAATATTGGAGGATACAGCCTTGTTATTTTCATGCTTTCTTTCTAGAATTTTATAGTAAATTCCAAACTCTAGATCTTTAAAAATACGCATTCATGTTTAATCAAAATTTGACTATTCAAATCTGAAGAGCTTCATCTATTACCTGCTGTCGGTTTTTCAGTTTTCTTTTTACAATTTAAATCATTTTTGCTCTATTATGAACAGAGGTGCCGATGGGTGACTTCCCAAGTCTGTGTCGGCCGGATAGGCCAAACAACAAATGCATTTTATGGAGAAATGAGCTGAGGAAATAAGAGAGTGAAATTCATGGTAGATAAAAACTGAAGAAGGCATGGAACACTCTTCTCTTTCTTCTCCATCCTCAAATTTTCACTCTATGTTGGAATTATTCTCTTTGCCTACTCTTATTTCTCTCTTCTTAATAATGAACAAAAACAGCCCCCAAATTTTCCCCTGCCAGTTACAGACATATTTCTTTGCAGAACTCTTCAGAGGAGTAGTCTATATTTCTAGCTATTTCCCTGTCCCCAGTTCCTCTCCCATTTCTCTGCAACACCCTTCCCTCAGGTTTTCAGTGCCCATTGCATCAATGAGACTGCCTGTATTTATAAAGGTCACCAGAACCTGCCCCCTCTGCTAAACTGAAGCCCCATTCTCAGTCCTCTATGTACTTGACTTCTCAGCAGCTTTTAAAACAATGGAGTTCTCCCTCCACCTTGATATACTTCCTTCACTTGGCTACCGGATCCCCACATTCTCTTGAATTCTGTCCTACCAGCTTGGCCCCTCAGTCTCCATCTCCTCTGGCTGGTTGCCCTCCATCACCCTGACCTCCTAATCTTGGAGTGCCCCAGGCACTCTATCACCTCTTTTCTCTCCTTACCCACACCCTTGGCCATCTCAATCAAGACTCACAGCTTTAAATGCAAGCAAAATGTGTCAGGTCTTCAGTATCTCCAGCCCACGCCTCTCTCTTCAACTCTGCCTAAATTTCTTTTTTTTTTTTTTTTAAGATTTTATTTATTTGACAGAGAGAGAGACAGCGAGAGAGGGAACACAAGCAGGGGGAGTGGGAGAGGGAGAAGCAGGCTTCCCATTGAGTAGGGAGCCTGATGCGGGGCTCGATCCCAGGATCCTGGGATCATGACCTGAGCTGAAGGCAGACGCTTAACGACTGAGCCACCCAGGTGCCCCACTCTGCCTAAATTTCTAATAGCACAAGATTTAAATATCTAAAGCCAAACTCTTGGTCTTCCCCAATCCCCCAAAACTTGCTCTGCATGCAGTCATCACTATTTCTGTCCATGACAACGTTCTTGCACTGCTCAGACCCAAAACCTTGCCATCATGCTTGACTTCTGTCTTTCTCTTAAATCCTACATCCAGTCTGTCAGGAAATTGTCCACCTCCATTCTTTCCACCGTTTGCCCCTGGCCTCAGTCAGGAACGTTTCTGCTTGGCAACACAACAGCATCCTAACTGGGCTCGCTAATTGCTCACTTGCTCCCTAGCAGTCTTACCCATTTAGGGCACCTGAGGCAGCCCTTTAACTTAAAGCAAAAGTGCATGTTAAGTCGATGTCCAACAAAGCTCTAAGAGCCTGCCTTCCTCCAACACTTGACTCTCCCTCTACTCCCTGCCATTCACTCTCAGAATTCATGTCCTATCTCTTTCCCCTGGGCTCGCTCCACTCCAGCCTCTCTGGCCTCTTCCCTGTCCCTCTGTGCACCAAGCATACTCCTGCCCTAGGCCTTTGCACTGACTATTCCCTCTGTCTAAAACACTCTTCCCAAATATCAGCCTGACGTATTCCCTTGCTTCCTTGAATTTCTGCTCAGATGTCCCCTTCCTGTGGAAGCCTATCCCGAAAACCCTATTCAAGATTACAACCACTGCCTATCAACAATCTCACGTCTTTTATCCTGCTCAATTCCTTTCCTCTATGGTACAGAGCAATTTCCAACATTCCATTTAATTCACTTATTCATTATGTGCATTGTTTATTGTCAGCTTTCCGCCATTGGAATTCAAGCCCCATGAAGACAAGGATTTTTGTTAGTTCTATTCACTCATGTACCACAAACACCCAGAGGAGACGTGACATGTAATTGGTGCAAAAAAATGTGTTGAAAACTGAATGAATGGTGAATCAGTAAAAGAGCCAGAATACAGATTTTGTGAATGGCAGAAATCACAGGATATAAAACACAAAGAAAAACTAAACTATGTCCAACTTTGACTATAAATCATGCATTACAATGTTTTTCTCCTTTTGTAAACTTCTCCATGACCTCATTGCACTTTCCCCTTGAAAATAATTCAACATTAGCAGTATTCCTTTTAAGTATGTAGGTGATAACATACACCTTTACTCTCTGGAACTAATAAATCTGTCTGGGAGGCAGGGAATTTCCTCTATTCCAGGGTCTTCAAGCAAAAAAGATGAGGTACTCCAGTGAACTTGAACTCCCTGAGTAAGCAAATCTAGAAATATATTTCTTCTCATAGCTAAGTCAGAATTTTTGCCCTTAACAATAAAGTTTACGTGGCTGTGATGGTGTCAGGCTTGTGTCAAAACTTTAAGTATTTGCGGGAAAGTGAACAGATTATTCACATATAGAAAATGACAAATAGTAGCACAGAAAACTAGTTTCTGGGAATAATAATAAAACTTGAGCTTATTAAAGGCCAGACGCATGAATTAATAGACTAAGCCAAATAATTCTCTTAACCTAAGTCTCTCTATTGTTAAAAATCAGGTAGCTCAAGATGTACAATTGTAAACTTGATGATTTTTAAACAAAGGGATCAATTTCTTCTTTTTTCTCCATTGAACTGAAAAATATGACTCATTCAATTGAGACAAAGGCAAAAATCAGGAGATTCACTCAAATAGTGTCTGAAGCAGCACTATACCCCAAGAAAGGAAGCAAACTCACTTGAGACTTTCAAAATTACACTTTACTTACCAGCTTGTCCTACTAGCAGTAGATGAGAAAGATGAAGATGGCTAATGAAGAAGAATGAAAGAAGGATAATGGTGTGCAGGCCTGAAAAAATAAACTTATTTATAAAAAGGAAGCTAAAATCTCACATTTCTGCTTTCTCCCAGGTTCTAACTATTGGTATAAATATGAGGTTAAAATTTTTTCATGTTGTCTGTATTTATTCTTCTGTGAAACGCATAGATAGGTCTTTTGTCCATTTTTCTAGCAGACCATCTTTTCTTACCAAATCATAGATAACATCTATAAACTGTGGATATTAACAAATTAGTTATGTGTGCAGCAAATAGCTTCTTTCAATTTATTATTTATATTCGAATCTCCATTAGGCATCTTTTGATGGACAGGGATTCTTTGTTTTAACTTAGTTAATTTTATATAATTTAGCCTTAATATTTAGCAATTCTGTTTATTGCTTTTAAAAAAAATCCTTTCCTACTCTGAGATCATAGAGATACTCTCCTCTATATTCCTCTAAACATTTTAAAGATTTGTCTTTGGGGGAGGGAAAGATGGCGGAGGAGTAGGGGACCCTATTCTAACTGGTCCCCGAAATTGAGCTGGATATATACCAGACCACTCTGAGCACCAACGAAATCAGCCTGGGATGTAAGATCTGGATCTCTACTAACAGAATATCACAGGCGGTTGGTTCCGAGGTACGAAGCAGGGAGCCGTGATTCCATGGGCAGATATCGGAGGATAAATGGCAGCTAGAGGGAGCCCAGCCGTGGGGATCCTACACCACTGGTGAGAGACAGCCTCCCACGCTGGGGACGGGGCACAGACTCGCAGACCAGTAGCAGTGGGGAAAGGACTTTAGGGTAGCCCCCAGGACAGAAACCCAGATCCACGGGGCCATGAGTGCAAACTGGGGGCAGCTGGCATTTTAGAAGCAAAGGGCAGAGATGTGCCCTGACCTGGAGGCAGGACTGGGGCCCTGCAGAGGGTCGCACAACCCAGGACGCTGAAGTTTATAGCAGCACAGACAGAAACAGAGATAGTGTGGCCTGGAGAGCTCACTGAAGAAAAGACTGCAATCTCTCTGCTCTGAGGCAGAGGTTTGGAAACAGTCTCTTCTGCTCTGACCTCAGGAGAGATGTGGAAAGCCGCCAGGGAAAGCCGCCAGGGAACAAAAGCCCCAAAAACGGGTTCCCACTGAGCCCATCCCCTGCCACAGTGGGGCAGGGCAACTCTGCCCAAACAGGGTTGCCTGAGTAACAGCACGGCAGGCCCCTCCCCCAGAAGACATCTGGGAGAATAAAAGGCCAGCAACTCCAAGGTCCCTAGAAAACAGGTGCATCTTGCTTGGGTTCTGGTCAATAATTTGGACTCTATACATTCCCTCAAACACCCATCAACAGAATGACTAGGAGGAGGAGCCCCCAAAATAGAAAAGACTCAGAGATTATGACTTATGCTGCAGATTTACAAATGGATGCAGATATAACCAAGATGTCGGAGATGGAATTCAGGCTAGCAATTGTGAAGACAATGGCTAGAATGGAGAAATCAATTAATGACAACATAGAGTCTCTAAGGGCAGAAATGAAAGCTGAATTGGCAGAATTTAAAAATGCTATCACTGAGATCCAATCTAATCTAGATAATCTAACAGCTAGGGTAAGTGAGGCAGAAGAATGAATTAGTGACCTGGAAGACAATTTAATAGATAAAAAGGGAAAAGGAGGCCAGGGAAAAACAACTCAAAATCCATGAAAATAGAATCAGAGAAATAAGTGACACCATGAAGGATTCCAATGTCAGAATTATGGGAATCCCAGTGGGAGTGGAGAGAGAGAGAGGACTAGAAGATATATTTGAGCAAATCATAGCTGAGAACTTCCCTAATCTGGGGAATGAAACAAACATTCGAGTCCTAGAGGCAGAGAGGACCCCTCCCAAGATCAAGGAAAACAGGCCAACACCCCGGCATGTAATAGTAAAACTCGCAAATCTTAGAACCAAGGAAACCATCTTAAGGGCAGTTAGGGGGAAGAGATTCCTTACGTACAGAGGGAGGAACAGCAGAATAATGTCAAACCTATCCACAGAGACCTGGCAAGCCAGAAAGGCCTGGCAAAGACATATTCAGGGTACTAAACGAAAAGAACATGCAGCCAAGAATACTTTATCCGGCAAGGCTTTCATTTAGAATGGATGGAGAGATGCAGAACTTCCACGACCAGCAGAAACTGAAAGAATATGTGCCCACTAAGCCGCCCTGCAAGAAATATTAAGGGGGGTTCTCTAAAAGGAGAAAGACCCCAAGAGTGATCTACAACAGAAATTTACAGGGGCAATCTATAAAAACAACGTCTTCACAGGCAACATGATGACAATTAATTCATATCTTTCAATAATCACTCTCAACGTGAATGGCCTAAATGCTCCCATAAAATGGCACAGGGTTGCAGACTGGATAAAAGACAGGACCCATCCATATGCTCTCTACAAGAGACTCATTTTGAACTTAAAGATACATCCAGACTGAAAGTGAAGGGATAGAGATCCATCTTCCATGTCAGCAGACCTCAAAAGAAAGCTGGGGTAGCAATTCTTATATCAGACAAATTAGATTTTAAACTAAAGTCTGTAGTTAGAGACACAGAAGGACACTTTATCACTCTTAAAGGGTCTATCCAACAAGAAGATCTAACAATTGTAAATATCTATGCCCCCAACATGGGAGCAGCCATCTACATAAGCCAACTGTTAACCAAAATAAAGAGTCATATTGATAACAATACATTAATTGTAGGAGACCTCAATACTCCACTCTCAGCAATAGACAGATAATCTAAGCAGAAAATCAACAAAGAAACAAGAGCTTTGAATGATACACTGGACCAGATGAATCTCATAGATATATACAGAACATTCCACCCTAAAACAAAATACTCATTTTCCTCGAGCGCACATGGACCTTTCTCCAAAACAGACCACATACTGGGTCACAAATCAGGTCTCAACTAATACCAAAAGATTAAGATTATTCCCTGCATATTCACAGACCACAGTGCTTTAAAACTGGAACTCAATCACAAGAAAAAATTTGGCAGAAATTCAAATACTTGGAAGCTAAAGACCACTCTGCTCAAGAATGTTTGGGTCAACCAGGAAATGAAAGAAGAACTTAAACAATTCATGGAAACCAATGGGAACGAAAACACATCGATCCAAAACCTATGGGATACTGCAAAGGCGGTCCTAAGGGGGAAATACATAGCTATCCAAGCCTCACTCAAATAATAGAAAAGTCTCGAATTCACCAACTAACTCTACACCTTAAAGAACTACAGAGAAAGCAACAAACGATGCCTAAGCCATGCATTAGAAGAGAAATAATTAAGATTAGAGCAGAGATCAATGAATTAGAAACCAGAAACACAGTAGATCAGATCAACGAAACTAGAAGTTGGTTCTTTGAAAGAATTAATAAGATCGATAAACCACTGGCCAAACCTATCCAAAAGAAAAGAGAAAGGACCCAAATTAATAAAATTATGAATGAAAGGGGAGAGATCACGACTAACACCAAGGAAATAGAAACAATTATTAGAAATTATTATCAAAACCATATGCCAATAAACTGAGCAATCTAGATGAAATGGATGCCTTCCTGGAAACCTATAAGCTGCCAAGACTGAAACAGGAAGAAATTGACGACCTGAATAGGCCAATAACCAGTAACGAGATTGAAGCAGTGATCAAAAACCTCCCAAAAAACAAGAGTCCGATTCTACCAAACATTCAAAGAAGAAATAATACCTATTCTACTGAAGCTGTTTCAAAATATAGAAACAGAAGGAAAACTTCCAAACTCATTCTATGAGGCCAGCATTACGTCAATCCCCAAACCAGGCAAAGACCCCATCAAAAAGGAGAATGTCAGACCGATATCCCTGATGAATATGGATTCCAAAATCCTCAACAAAAACCTAGCTAATAGGATCCAACAATATATTAAAAGGATCATCCACCACAACCAAGTGGGATTTATCCCCGGGATGCAAGGGTGGTTCAACATTTGCAAATCAATCGATGTGATAGAACACATTAATAAGAGGAGGGAGAAGAACCATATGGTCCTCTCAATTGATGCAGAAAAAGCATTTGACAAAATACAGCATCCTTTCCTGATTAAAACTCTTCAGAGTATAGGGATAGAGGGAACATTCCTCAAGTTCATAAAATCCATCTATGAAAAACCCACAGCGAATATCATCCTCAATGGGGAAAAGCTGAGAGCCTTTCCCTTAAGATCAGGAACACGTCAAGGATGCCCACTCTCACCACTATTGTTCAACATAGTACTAGAAGTCCTAGCAACAGCAATCAGACAACAAAATAAATAAAAGGTATTCAAATTGGCAAAGAAGTAGTCAAACTCTCTCTTTTCACAGATGACATGATACTTTATGTGGAAAACCCAAAAGACTCCACCCCCAAATTACTAGAACTCATACAGCAATTCAGTAATGTGGCAGGATACAAAATCAATGCACAGAAATCAGTTGCTTTCTTATACACTAACAACGCAACTGTAGAAAGAGAAATTAGAGAAATGATTCCATTTACAATAGCACCAAAAACCATAAGATACCTCGGAATAAACCTAACCAAAGAGGTAATGGATCTATACTCTAGGAACTACGGAACACTCATGAAAGAAATTGAAGAAGACACAAAAAGATGGAAAAATATTCCATGCTCATGGATCAGAAGAATAAACATTGTTAAAATGTCTATGCTACCCAGAGCAAATACACCTTCAATGCCATCCCAATCAAAATTCCAATGACATTTTTCAAGGTGCTGGAACAAACAATCCTAAAATTTGTATGGAATCAGAAAAGACGCCAAATCGCCAAGGGAATGTTGAAAAAGAAAAACAAAGCTGGGGGCATCACGTTGCCCGATTTCAAGCTATATTACAAAGCTGTGATCACCAAGACAGCATGGTACTGGCACAAAAATAGACATATAGACCAATGGAACAGAATAGAGAACCCAGATATGGACCCTCAACTCTAGGGTCAACTAATCTTTGACAAAGCAGGAAAAAACATGCAATGGAAAAAAGACATTCTCTTCAATAAATGGTGCTGGGAAAATTGGACAGCCACATGCAGAAGAATGAAACTCGACCATTCTCTAACACCATTCACAAAGATAAACTCAAAGTGGATGAAAGACCTCAATGTGAGACAGGAATCCATCAAAATCCTAGAGGAGAACATAGGCAGTAACCTCTTTGACATCGGCCACAGCAACTTCTTTCAAGATACATCTCCAAAAGCTAGTGAAACAAAAGCAAAAATGAACTTTTGGGACTTCGTCAAGATAAAAAGCTTCTGCACAGCAAAGGAAACAGTCAACAAAACAAAGAGGCAACCCACAGAATGGGAGAAGATATTTGCCAATGACACTACAGACAAAGGTCTGGTATCCAAGATCTATAAAGAACTTCTCAAACTCAACACCCAAAAAACCAAATAATGAAGTCAAAAAATGGGCAGAAGACATGAACAGACACTTCTCCAAAGAAGACATACAAATGGCTAACAGACACATGAAAAAATGTTCATCATCATTAGCCATCAGGGAAATTCAAATCAAAACCACATTGAGATACCATCTTACATCAGATAGAATGGCAAAAATGGACAGGGAAAGAAACAACAAATGTTGGAGAGGTTGTGAAGAAAGGGGAACCCTCTTACACTGTTGGTGGAAATGCAAGTTGGTACAGCCACTTTGGAAAACAGTGTGGAGGTGCCTCAAAAATTTACAAATGGAGCTACCCTATGACCCAGCAATTGCACTCCTGGGTATTTACCCCAAAGACACAGATGTAGTGAAAAGAAGAGCCATATGCACCCCAATGTTCATAGCAGCAATGTCCGCAATAGCCAAACTGTGGAAAGAGCCGAGATGCCCTTCAACAGATGAATGGATAAAGAAGATGTGGTCCATATATACAATGGAATATTACTCAGCCATCAGAAAGGATGAATACCCAACTTTTACATCAACATGGATGGGACTGGAGGAGATGATGCTAAGTGAAATAAGTCAAGCAGAGAAAGTCAATTATCATATGGTTTCACTTATTTGTGGAACATAAGGAATAGCATGGAGGACATTAGGAGAAGGAAGGGAAAAATGAAGGGGGGGAATCGGAGGGAGAGATGAACCATGAGAGACTATGGACTCTGAGAAACAAACAGGGTTTTAGAGGGGAGGGGGGAGGGGGATGGGTTTGCCTGGTGATGGGTATTAAGGAGGGCATATACTGCATGGAGCACTGGGTGTTATACGAAAACAATGGATCGTGGATCACCACATCAAAAATTAATGATGTATTGTATGGTGACTAACATAACATAATAAAATTAAAAAAAAAAAAAAATACAATCTGCCATAAAAAAAAAAAGATTTGTCTTTCCCGATTGTGTCTTTGATCTAATGGGATTGATCTCTGTGTATACATGGCAGTATATACAAATCCATGTCATGGTTTTCCCTCATGGGTAACTCCCAGCACCATTTATTGCATAGTTCATCTTTGCTAAATATTGTGCAGTACCAGCTCTGCCATAAATCATGTTTCCAGACCTTCTATTCTACTCCATCCATCTGTTGTATGCCCTGTGCCAATACCACACTATTTTAATCAGTGAAGCTTTATAAGTCAATCCTTTCTCTCTGCTAGACCAGTTCCCCCCTACATCATGCCACCACCACCACCTGATTCATCTTCTTAAGGAGCAACTTTGATCTTTCATACAAACATGAGGACCACCTTGCCGAATTCCACAAAAATTCCTGTTGGGACTTTGAGTTACTTGCTCTGAATCTCGAGATCAATTTGGATAGAACTGACATCTTTATGACACTGAATCTTCCTATCCATGAACATAGTATACCTTTCCATTTACTCAGGTCTTCTGTAAGTCTTCCCATAAATTGCATATCTTTTGTAGGAATTGTTCCTAATACTATATTTTCTTGTCTCTATTATGTTAAAATTTTCTAACTCTTTAATACTTTGCATAAAAGTGCAACTTGCTTTTTAAAATATTGATCTTAGGGCGCCTGGGTGGCTCAGTCATTAAGTGTCTGCCTTCGGCTCAGGTCATGATCTCAGGGTCCTGGGATCGAGCCCCACATCAGGCTCCCTGCTCGGCAGGAGTCCTGCTTCTCCCTCTCCCACTCCCCCTGCTTGTGTTCCCTCTCTCACTCTGCCTCTCTGTCAAATAAATAAATAAAATCTTTAAAAAAAATAAAATAAAATATTGATCTTAGGGGCACCTGCGTGGCTCAGTCAATAAAGCGTTTGACTCTTGGTTTCAGCTCAGGTCATGTTCTCAGGGTCATGAGATCCAGCCCCCAGTCAGGCTCCATGCTCAGCAGGGAGTCTGCCTGGGGATTCTCTCTCTCCCCTCACCCCCCTGCTTGCTCTCTCTCTAAATAAATAAATAAATATTTTTTAAAAAATAAATAAAATGACCTTATACTTACATGAACTTATTTGCTCAGTCTTTCACGCAATTCGGTATAACCATATGTTTGAGCTCCGGCAAATGAAATATGGATGGAAGCAAAATAAGCCACTTTTAGGCAATCTCATATAAATTTCCCATGTGATCTTCCATGCTTTCTTTCTGGTTAAAGTTTGATATTCAGCATGATCTTGGAGATGATGAGTTGAGACCATCTGTTGACCTGGGTGCCTGAATGACCACACTGCACAGGGCCCCCACATGCCACATATACCTTTCTACCAATTAGGCACATCTGTTAGACTATTTATTGAAACAAGAAATAAATTTATATTGTTTTAAGCCATTGAAATGTTAAAGTTTATAACAATTATGTTGTTCAAATTGTCTGCTTAACATTTACAAAAAGAGGTGTGTTAAAAAATCTCTATGATGTGGGCTTGTCAATCTCTGTTTATAGTGTGTAAATTTGTTTTATATATTTCAAAACTATGTTTTTTTATTTTACTATGTTATGTTAATCACCATACATTACATCATTAGTTTGTGATGTAGTGTTCCGTGATTCATTGTTTGCATATTAGAAGCATTCAAGCTAATAATGTTGCATCTTCCTGACGATTTGAAACTTTTATCAATGGTGATCCTCTTTGTCTCTAAAAACACTTTATACATTAAAAATCTACCTCTTCAGACATTAAAACAGTTGTGTCGGAGGGAAGGTGTGTGTGCATTATTTGAGTGGCAATATCTTTTCCTAACTTTGACCTTCACCTGAGTCTTTATGTTTTTGCTATATTTTCATAAGTAGCATATACTTCAGTTTTCAATGTTTTCATCAAGTCCAAGACCTTTTTTTTTTAAGTGTAGATTTTCCCTTTATATTGATTGTAATTACAGATAACACATCTTATTTTGTACTTTCTATTTGCCATGCTTTCTTCCTCCTCTTCTTGCCTTTTTTTGGATAGAATAGGAGGGGTTTTTTTTTCCATGTCTCTCTTTTTTTATTTTTTTAAATTTTTATTTAAAGTCCAGTTAGTTAACATACAGTGCATTGTTAATTTCAGGTGTAAAATTTAGTGATTCAACACATACAACACCCGGTGCTCATCACAAGTGCCCTTCTTAATCCCCACCACCCATTTGACCTATCCCCCCACACGCCTCCCTTCTGGTAACCATCAGTTTGTTCTCTATAATTAAGAGTCAGTTTCTTGGTTTGCCCGTCTCTTTTTTTTCCCCCTATGATCACTTGTTTTGTCTCTTAAATTCCATATATGAGTGAAATTATATGGTATTTGTCTTTTTTCACTTAGCATAATACTCTCTAGCTCCATCCACATCATTGCAAATGGCAAGATTTCATTCTTTTGTATGGCTGAGTAATATTCCATTGTGTATATATACACCACATCTTCTTTATCCGTTCATCAGTCAATGGACATTTGGGCTCTTTCCATAATTTGGCTATTGTAGATAATGCTGCTAAAAACATAGGGGTGCATGTATCCCTTTGAATTAGTATTTTTGTATTCTTTGGATAAATACCTAGTAGCACAACTGCTGGATCATAGGTTAGCTCAATCTTTAACTTTTTGAGGAACTTCCATATTGTTTTCCACAGCGGCTGCACCACTTTGCTTTCCTACCAACAGTGCAAGAGCTTTCTCCTCACCCTGGTCAACACCTGCTGTTTCCTGTGTTGTTGATTTTAGCCATTCTGACTGGTGTGAGGTGATATCTCATTGTAGTTTTGATTTGCATTTCCCTGATGATGAGTGATGTTGAGCATCTTTTCATGTGTCTGTTAGCCATCTGGATGTCTTCTTTGGAAAAATGTCTATTCATGTCTTCTGCCCATTTTTAAATTGAATTATTTGTTTTTTAGATGTTGAATTCTTTGTATATTTTGGATACTACCCCTTTGTCAGCTGGGTCATTTTCAAATATCTTCTTCCATTCCATAGGTTGCCTTTTAGTTTTGTTGATTGTTTCCTTCACTGTGTAGAAGCTTTTTATTTTGATGAAGTCTCAATAGTTTATTTTTGCTTTTGATTCCCTTGCCTCAGGAAACATATCTAGTAAGAAGTTGCTACAGCCAATGTCAAAGAGGTTACTGCCTATGCTCTCTTCTAGGATTTTTATGGTTTCAGGTCTCACGTTTAGGTCTTTCATCCATTTTGAGTTTATTTTTGTGTATGGTATAAGAAAGTGGTACAATTTTCCCAACACCATTTGTTGTAGAGACTATCTTTTTCCTATTGAATATTCTTTCCTGCCCAGTCAAAGATTAATTGACCATGTAGTTGTGGGTTCATTTCTGGATTTTCTATTCTGTTCCATTGATCTATGTGTCTATTTTCATGCCAGTGCCATACTGTCTTGATCACTACAGTTTTGTAATATAACATGAAGTCCAGAATTATGAAGCCTTCAGCTCTGCTTTTCTTTCTCAAGGCTGCTTTGGCTATTCAGGGTCTTTTGTGGTTCCATACAAATTTTAGGATTGTTGTTTCTAGCTCTGTGAAAAATGCTATTCATATTTTGATAAGGATTGCATTAAATGTATAGATTGCTTTGTGTAATATAGACATTTAACAATATTTGTTTTTGAAATCCATGAGCATGGAATGTCTTTCAATTTCTTTGTCATCTTCAATTTCTTTCATGAGTGTTCTATAGTTTTCAGAGTATCAGTCTTTTAACTCTTTGGTTAGGTTTATTCCTAGGTATTTTATTGGTTTTGGTGCAATTGTAAATGGGACTGATTCTTGATTTCTCTTTCTGCTGCTTCATTATTGGTGTATAGAAATACAACAGATTTCTGTACATTGATTTTGTATCCTGCCACTTTACTGAATTGATTATCAGTTCTAGCAGTTTTGGCATGGAGTCTTTTGGGTTTTCTATATGCAGTACCTTGTCATCTACAAAAAAGCTTGACTTCTTTCCTTGATGATTTTTATGCCTTTTATTTCATGTTGCCTGACTGCTAAGGCTAGGACTTCCAGGACTATGTTAAATAACACTGGTGAGAGTGGACATCCCTGTCTTGTTTCTGACCATAGAGGAAAAGCTCTGTTTTTTCCCATTGAGGATGATATTAGCTGTGGGTTTTAGACCTGGGGTTTTAATATTACTTGTTTCCCCTTATTTTTTTTTCTCTACTTCCTTAGAAATTATTCCATCATATTTTTTTATTATTTACTCTGGAAATTTCAATATTCCTGATTAAATTTACAAAGTCCAAAGTTAACCAGTATGGAGCCAACAACAATTTCGGTTGTTGTCTAGGATTTTAGTTCTATTTCCATTTTTAACCCCATAAACTCTAATTTTTCTAATTATTTTTTCTAACTTATTTAATTTTCATTTTATTTTGTGCAATCATTTTTTAAATTTTTATTTATTTAAGTAATCCCTACACCCAATGTGAGACTTGAAATCATGACCCTGAAACTAAGAGTCACATGCTCTTCCAACTGAGCCAGCCAGGCACCCTATATTTTGTGCAGTCTTTGAGTAGATTTACCATCTTCAGGGCTGTAAAAAATAACCATCCCTTGGAGCAGTGCATGGAAGAAAAGGAGAAGAGAAAATTTATATACTTGCCTGCCTTATACCTCCTAATTAAAGTAGTTAAATTTTGCCACATAGGAAATTAACTCTTCCTACAATTCCAAGATTCTCATTTGGCCCCCAAGTGGCCCCTTGGGATGGAGATCCTACACCCTGCTATGTGGAATTGCATCCAAGTCTGAAAGTGCAAAAATAGCCAGAGATACAAGGTATATAGTTGGTTAGCCCAGTGGCCTAATAGCAGACAGGAAGGTTAAATCATTAGCTGTCCCCAAGCAGTAGAACTGCATAATCCAGAGACAAATCTGGAAACAACAGTAGTTGTTGAAGCAGAGCAAGTGATTGAGGGTCTGGGAAGCAGGTGGAGCCAAGGAAATATGAAGAGATAAATAAGACTTGTGTGATACACATCCCATTCCTTATAGCCAAAGGCCATTCTGAGCTTTCTTCCAGAATCATCTTTCTTCTTTCTAAAATGTATTCTCCAGAAGTTCTTCTATTAAAAGTCTGTTATTAGTCTTTATTGCTCCCATTTTTTTGAAAGATATTTTTGATAGGTATAGAATTCTAGGTTGACAGTTTGTTCTCTCAATACTTTCAACTTATAATTTACAACTTATAATTCAACTTATAATTTACAACTTAAATTATAAATAACTTATAATTTATAATATAATCTACTTGTTTTTCCTTTGTAAATAACTTCTATTTCTTTCTAGCTGCTTTTCTTTTTATCTTATCCTTGTCTGTTATACTTTAGATTTATTATGATGTATCTAGATGTGAATTTCCTCATATTTATCCAGCTTAAATTTTTAGGGCCCCTGACTATATGGATTTAAGTCCTTCTTCAATTCTAGAAAATACTAGACCAGTATACCTTTTTATATTACCAGTCCCTTATCTTCTTTATTCTCTTCTTCCATAACTCATTATATTCCATGTTGGACCTTCCCATTTTATACTTCATTTCTCTTAATATGTCATTTTACACCTGTCTCTTAGAACTGAATTCATATAATTTCTTCAGCATTCTCTTTCCAGTTTAATTCTTTAACTATGTCTAATCTACTATATTGTCTAGCCAATGAGTCTCTAATTATTACATTTTCTGTATTTCTCAAGTTTTACTTTTTTCCAATCTACTTGGTTAAATTTGATGGTATTGTTCCTCATACTGTATGTCCATATAATCTATTTCTATAAACAAATTATAAGATCCAGTCATTGCAGGCCTGTTTCAGTGGTTTTCTCTTTCTACTGACAAGGGGTCTTATTTCCTATTTTATTTGGTAATTTTTTTAGCATAAGCATATGTTTCATGGAATCCCCTCTGTAGAAATTCTTTGAGGTCTCAGTGGATGTTATATTGCTTTAAGTAGGATTTGTATTTACTTTCAGCCAGTTCATAAAATACTAATAACACAGGACCAACTTTAAACTAGATTTCCAGTTGAGAGTTTTGGAGACCATACAGATAGTATGAATTCTAGGCCTGAGTTCCCATGAGATTTTTCTCACTTGCTTAGAGCCAAAGCTAAGACAGGCATATATACCCATTCTCTCCCTCTGTGGGGTGAGTTTTGTTTTCCTGCTTTTTCAACTAAAGCTGTCAACTCTAGAAACTTAGCTCTATTGTGTGTGTGTTGAGGCACATAAGGGGAGAGGATATCCAATCAGACCTCACACATTAGTCCTAAACTTTATCTTTTGTTTTTCACAAATACAACCATTAAAAGAGCAAACTAGACCATCAAGAATAAACAAATAATCTAGAGCAAATATCTAAGCAACGCTGGCTTAGCCCTTTGAATCTGTCTTTCTCCTAATTTTCTGCCTCAGATTAATTCCTGTAATTTCCTGACAGCACAGACACGCAATTTTTTTTTTGCTTTTACCTAACAAATTTATAACTGTAAATGGTACTATAAACATCTAGTTTGCTGCCAAAAATAGTATTTTAACAGCCAAGATTCAAATTCCCAGAAGACACTCTGCAATTAATCTAGTTTGTGTGGCATACCCACACCTCAGTGGAATACAAGGTCCCTTAATTAACAAATCTACCGTTTCTAATCACAGTATTAAGCAGAAATGTGTTCTCTGTGATCAAAATGAGAGCTTACTCCACATGAGCTCCCAACAACTAGCTATCTCCCTAAATGTGATTCATGCTATACCTCTATTCCAGAAAGAGAAATCATTAGTTTATCAACACTGTCATTTTAATACAGTTTTGTGGGTCACCATTCACATGGCATGACTGTTACTATTTGCCAGTTCATTTAGTTCTAAGCATTCAAATATTCAAAACATTTCAGAGTATACTCCATGGGTTAGAAACTCTTAAATATCTAAGACAAGTCTTTGCCCTCAAAAACACTAACCATCTAGCTAAGTAACCAAGTATATTTTTTTCAAATGATAATATAAATCAGAATGTTAAAAATCCCTAAGCAACATATTTTAAGATTAGAGAGAATTCAGTAATTTGTAACTAATTTTTTTTATAATTTCCACCATAGTCATTCTGTAGTTTGTCTCCAATGGGCTAAAATATTTCAGGAGTTTGAATATATATAACCAAATAGCCTGGGAATTTCAAGACTTATGAGTCAAACACATGGAGAGAGATTATATCTACAGTTTGTAGGCAAATAATTAATGCATAATTATGGTAAGCAATTATTAATTATTTATCTAGTAGAATAAATTACAAAAGAAAATTCAACTCTTTTTATTCAACTTAGTTACAGCTAGCTGTCATATATAAAATTATAGCTCTGTGATATTTGATTACCTGCTCCTTCATACACTTTCCCCATGGCCTCCTAATAAAATGGTGTCAATTCCAGAAAATTAAATGTACTCTGGTATTCTGAATTTTTCTCAACCTAAGTAAGGTAACAATAGCTTACTGTATGGGTCAGGAGAGCCTACCTTATGTTATTGTTACAAATAACCCCAAAATCATGTGACTCAAAATGATAGAGGTATATTTCTACACACTCTCACCATCCTCACTAAGGGATGCAGACTGATGGAGCCTCCGTCATCTGGAATATCACCAGGCAGTGGAACATGGATAAAGGCAGTTGAAAAATCCCACCCTGGTTCTAACAGGCTTCTGCCTAGAAAAGATTCTCATCACTTCTACTGTCTATCCATTGGCTGAGTCAGATGATGTATCTGTGTCTAAATTAAGTGGCTGGAGTGTGCTTGGAGGGTAGGAAGGATTATTGTTGAGCATCGTTAATGACTAGGGTACAACAGTCATTTTCCAGTTAAAATTACCTTCCACATAGAGTAATGTACACATCTCTAATACTGCTTCTTTTTCACTTTCAAATACCTACATCCTTCAGAAACTTAAGAATCTTGAGATGCTCCTCTCTAACTCAGAAAGGATTTACTTTCTAAATTGCTAACCTCTAGAATGCTTCTGTGCCTATTTAGACATCATAATTTATATATACAGTATAATGTCCCATGCATAAATATGGACCTGCTGTTCAAATAAAATTCAAACGGTGTTGCCATTTGGTCATTAAGCTCTTATTATATTTAAGGAAAGCATTCATTGACAGTTTGACAGATTATCATATTTTACTCCCTAATAGTATCAGCTAAAATTTCAGAGGACTTACAGAGCAAGGGCACAGCCGGGTTGGAAACCAGACTTCAAACTGAGCCAAAATGGACTTTCTGATATCACGGGGTGAATCGGCACACAGTCTCCCTATCACTAAGCATTAAGATGATTTTTAAATTTTTTCTTCTAAAGAAAAGGTCAAAACATTAGCCTCAGGATGAAAATTATATTCCACCTTAGAAATATTAGTTTTTAAAATGATATATCTTGGAGATGATAATACCATAACTAGACTCAAACTATGAAATCTAGTATCATACCAAAAAAGTGATCATCCCTAGGTAATTTTATGGAAGTATTAGAGAATGATCAAGAATATCATATGGAATGTTCAAGGAGTTTGAACTCTATTATGGATTCTACCTTCCTAGTGATGCACTCTTCTGTTTTCATTTCTTATTGATTCCTTTTATTTTACTATTAATGATAGTTTGTGGGGGCTCCATTCAGGTGTACAACAGCATAGCACAATTGTGCTATGGAAAACCCAAACTGTAAATGAAGGTCAATGGATAACAGAGGAGGAGCACTGCATCCTGGCCAAAAATCAGTATTCCTAGAGCACAACACTTACAAATACTGATAAAATACTTATTACTTTGCTTCTAATAGTTCTGTTTTCCTTTTTTTTTTTTTTTTTTTTTTAATTTTGGAGGGGAGAGAGGTTGTACTCTCTTGGAAACCTAAATGAGACTCACTGAAACATTTAGAATTTTCAGCACTTTCAACAGAACAACAATTCATATCCTAAATCTGAAAGTAAGTGGGGTAAGGGGATTAGAGAAGCCTGCCAGGAAAGTTGAGGGTTGGGGTGGAGAAGAATGCTCCAGACAGAGCAAATAGCACATGCAAAGTGGCAGAGATTAAAGGATTAGTGAGCATCACATGTGCAAGGCTCTGAAAGAAGTTCAAAAAGGCCAAATTCTAGAGAGGTAGGAAAGATGGCATGTGTTGAGATCAGACCTTGCATAGCTTTTGAAACTATTCAAGAATTTCAGCTTAATAAAAGGACAAAGAAAACCACTGAAGGATGTTAAGCAGACATGGTTAGGTTCACTGTTATGATGGTGTTTAATATAAAAACAACACAAATTTCATATGATCATACCTTACTATATCCATTTCAGTTAGGGGAAACCATATATGGAGTTCCATTTGAAATCCTACCTCAGATGAAGAGACATTTTTCCCGCATCTACTGGGAGCTTGAGCACGCACTGTCTCATCAGGAGAGGAGGGCCATGATGCAGTTCACTTTGCAATTACACAACTTGCCATGTTATTTTCAATGCTCCTTTTTGGAGTTTTTGCATTTAGCTAGTTTCAGCAATAGTTTGTAACAGTGATAATTTCATTTATTGTTCCATCCATGCTGTCAATTTTTTTAGTGAATGTGATATTGTTCCCAGTGTTTTTATTTCCTTCGCATTTACTGTTTTGTTGGAATTTTTACATTAAGATTGATTACTAAAGGGGCACCTAGGTGGCTCAGTTGGTTATGCATCTGTCTTCAGCTCAGGTCAAGATCCTGGGATCCTGGAATCGAGCCCCATGTAGGGCTCCTTGCTCAGAGGGGAGTCTACTTCTCCCTCTCCCTCTGCCACCGCACCCCCACTCGTGCCCTCTCTTTCAAATAAATAAATAAAATCTTTAAAAAATTTGATTACTAAACACTAATATCATATATGCAGATTCTAGTAGTGAGCATATTCTTAAATGTAAAAAACATCATAGTTATAAAAGAAGTTAACAAGAGCAGGTACACAGCCACACTATAGAGAAATTAATGCAGAGAAAATTTCTTACTAATGTAAGTTAAGATAACCAATGTTTTCTTAATGTTAACTATTGGAACAACCATTAATTACTGGAATATTGGGATTAGTTAATAGGATTTGTCATTTGGGTATAAAATGGTTGTCCATTTGGGGTTTCAGTGATGGATAGAAGGGTCTCATACATAATAACTGCGTATGTTTATTTTTGAGATTACACAGACTGCTTTGGAGAAATTTTACCAGGGGAGAAGGCAGGTGGTAAGAGTGAATGTCCCTTTACCATGCTTTCTCAACAGCAACAATTCTGACAATTTGAACCAGATAATTCTTTGTTTTGTGGGGCTGTGATGTGCATTGCAAAATGATTACCAGCATCCCAGGTCTCCACCTACCAAATGCCAGTAGTACCCATCCCCAGTTGTGACCATCACAACTGGCTTCAGACATTGCCAAATGTCCCCCGGTTTTTGAGAACATTGCAGGTGAGCAATGCAGTAGCTGCAGGAGGTGGCTTGGACTGGAGGGGTGACAGCAGGAATGGAGAAGACTACAGTAGGCTGAGGAGAAATATTTGGAGGGAAAAGCACCTGGATTGGCGGCGGATAGGACATGGGAGCTACTAGAGGGAAAGGATATAAGTTTGACCACCGTGAGCAACTGCACCGCGCCATCTATTGAGTTAATTATAAGACGAGGACTAGGGTTGGGGTATTGAAGAAATCAGGAATTTAGTGTTTTCATGTTGATTTTGAATTTGAGGAGCCTATGACACATCAAACTAAAGAAGTCTGTTAAGAACAAAAAGTTGGGGGTTATAACGTTATTTTTTTACTTATTTTTATATTCTATTCATTATTCTCGGCATTTTGAGGGAAAGAGAAACAATGAAGTGTAAAGAAGAAAGGGGAATAAAGTTTATTAGTACTTAGATTTTACTTAATTTTTATTTTTTATTTTATTTTTTATTGAGCTATAATTGACATATGACATTATATTAGTGTCAGGTACGCAACAGAATGATTCATTATTTTTACATATGGCAAAATGATCACCACAGTAATTTTAGTTAACATCAGGACTATAATGTCAATGTCAGGTTTTACTGGTATGAGTCCTAGAATATTTGCTCTTACTCTGATCCTGTCTCTAGTTCTTCTCTATCAACATGTAACTGCGGACATCACTGAGAATTCTGTTTTCAAAAATGCCCTTTTCTCTTTATACCATCATCCAGCCTTAGGCTTCAGATATCATTTATGGTATAACATTATAATCTCTGCAATTTTTCATGAGTTCCCTCAGGTAATTAATTTTATAGGTGGCGCACACACACACACACACACACACCTTTCTCAGCACACCAGGAAACACATGAAAGATAGAAGTGTTTTTCTTCAAAGTTATAAAAAAGTTTAGTTAACCTAAAATATGAACAATATCACATATTACATGAGTAGAGTCCATTTAGGCACCTGATCTGCAAAGCCTGATTACTGAATTTATAACAATTCTTTATTCTTTTCCCACAACAAAAGGCCCTTGGGGGCGCGTGCTTCCAGGTTTAACTTGCAAGCATTTTCTTGGACACCATTGTGTGCATTTAATCCCGTAACTGGCCAGAAACTCCTTTTCATCTCTACTTCACTCAAACTGGAATCTCTGTCAACACTGGCTCCATCTTCCTACTTGCTGTGGTTTCCTGATTCAGTCTTTCAGAAAGCCACTGACCAGGGAGCACTGTGATTTCTCTAGCCTGATTCCTGTTGTAGGAACAGGAGCTACTGCAGAGTGGGAAACAATCTTTGTCTTTTTTCTTGTTTTCTGCCATTGCTTTTATTTATGTGTTGATGGGTAGTTTTCATCCCCAATGACCAATCTTCCAATTCTTTTTTAGAAAACAATCCTCAATGATTCTGATCACGTGGGAGATCTCTCTAGACTCGACCATTCTCCTGCATTCCAGCCCCAAATGGTCAAGTCCCTGCCACATACCAGACACTCCTACCACCAAACTTCTCCCCATCTGCCACTAGTCCCATCTTCTCAACAAATGATACCACCTTTCCTCACGTGCTTTGGCCTCAGACATCTCACTCACCCCAGCACCATTAGCAAGTCCCAGTGGCTCTGCCTTCAGATCGCATCTAGATGTTGACCAGTTTGTACAACCCCATCACCACCTCCCTAGCCCATGCCACCACCCATCACTTACAAGAGCTTCCTCACTGGTCTCACCACTTCTGGTGAGTCCATTCTCAGCAATCAGAATGATCTTTTTAAAATGTAGATCACAGAATATCTTTTCTTTGCTGACCACTCTTCCTGTGTGCTCAGGATAAAAACAAACTCACTATGTCCAGACCCACATGACTGGCATCCCTGCTGCCCCATGTGAGTCATCATCTACCTCTCTGTCCCACAGCGGTACGGACTTGCTCAGCCTTGCGCATGCCTTGCTGGTTCTTTGCCTTGAAGACTTTCCACCTGCTATTCCCTCTGCCTGGAATTCCGACCCTAAGTCCTTATATGACAGACTTCTTCCAACTCAGGTGTCTGTTTCAAAGTCCTCTCATCAGAGAGACCTTTCCTGACCACTGAACAGCTCCCCTGTCTGGTTACTCTCTTTCCATTATCTTCTTTTATTGGCTATTTGGTGATTATTAGGATCTGAATTTTTTTGTACCTGGCTTTTGTCAATATTCCCCCACTAGAAAGCATGTTCCATGAGAGCTAGGGCCTTATGTGTGTTTTCATTCCTTTTTTTTTTTTTTTTTGGCTTTGTATTCCAAGCACCTAGAATAGAGTATGTCATTGTCATTAAATAAATTAATATGCCACAGATAGGTCAGACTCAATGGTGTCAAATTCATCTCATTTTCTTCCTTCACCAAAATTGTTCATCCACCTAAATTCTCTTTTTGTCAAATGGCATAACCATCTACCTTGTGGCTAAAAATACAAATCATCTTCAACTGCTCCCTTCTTTAAATTCATATTCAATTATTTCTCAAAGCCTTTCCATTTTACCACTAAGTGTCTCTTGAATTCATACCTTCCCTTCCCTTCTCAAGGTTCTAAACATTTAAGGTGGTCTTCTAATGGGTCATTCTCTACCCACTGTTATTCTCTAGGCTACCCACAAAGTTACCTTTCATAAAATATAAATCTTGTAATGTTTCTTCTTTAAAAATGTTCCAGGGGCACCTGGGTAGCTCAGTCAGTTAAGCATCGGACTCTTGATTTTAGCTCAAGCCACAAATATGACCATTAAAAGAGCATACCAGACCATCAGGTGGTGAGATGGAGCCCCACATCAGGCTCCACGCTCAACAGAGAGTCTGCTTCAGATTCTCTCTCTCCCTCTCCCTCTGCCCCTCCACCCCCACTCTCTCTAAATAAATATGTCATAAATAAATAAATACATTCCAATTAGCCTCAGGAAAAAAATTTAAAATCCTTAATATGGCTTTTAAAATTATTCTCAATCTGGTCCTCTACTTTCTTTTTAAGCTGTTTTCTTCTTAGTTTTTAAGCTTCATTTCCATGTGCTGACATACCTTGAAGTATTGCAGGTTCAGTTCCACGCCACGGCAATAAAGCAAATATCACAATAAATCAAGTCAAATGAATTTTTTTGGTCTTCCAGTGGATATAAATTTATGTTTACACTATACTGTAGTCTACTGAGTGTGCAATAGCATTATGTATAAAAATGTGCATACTTTAATTAAAATATACGTGATTGCTAAAAAAAAAAATGCTAATCATCATCTGAGCTTCCAGATAGTTGTAATCTTTTTGCTAAAAGTCTTGCCTTGAGGTTGATGGCTGCTAACTGATCAGGATGACGGTTGCTGAAGGTTGGGGTGTCTGTGGCAATTACTTAAGGGAACAGTGAAGTCTGCCCCATCCATTGACTCTTCCTTTCATGAATGATTTCTCTGTAGTCTGTGATGCTGTTTGATAGCATTTTACTCAAAGTAGAACTTCCAAAATTAGAGGCAAGCCTCTCAAATCTTGCCACTGCTTTGTCAACTAAGTTTATGTCATATTCTAAATCCTTCATTGTCATTTCAATAATCTTCACCACATCTTCACCAGGAGTAGGTTTCAACTCAAGAAACCACTTCCTTTGCTCATCCATAAGAAGCAACCCCTCATCTGTTGAAGTTTGATCATGAGACTATGGCAATTCAATCATGACACCAGGCTCCACTTCTCATTCCAGTCCCCTTGCTGCTTCCATCACATCTGCAGTTACTTCCTCCACTGCAGTCTGGAACCCCTCAAAGTCATCCATGAGGGTTGGAACCAACTTCTTCCAAATTCCTGTTAACATTGCTATTTTGACCTTTTCCCATGATTTACAAACATTCTTAATGGCACCTAGAATGGTGAATCCTTTCCAGAAAGTTTTCAGTTTACTTTGCCCAGATCCATCAGAGTAATGGCAGCTTTACCTAATGAAATGTATTTCTTAAATAATAAGACTTGAAAGTCAGAATGATCTGTGATCTCTGGGCTGCAGAATGGATGTTGTGTAAGCAGGCATGAAGAAAGCATTAATCTCACTGTGCATCTCCATCAGAGCTCTTGGGTGACCAGGTGCATTGTCAGTGAGGAGGAATATTTTGAAAGGAATCTTTTCTTTCAAGTGGTAGGTCTCAAAGTAGGCCTAAAATATCCAGTAAACCATGTTGTAAAGAGATATGCTGTCATCCAAGCTTTGTTGTTTCACGGATAGAGCACAGGCAGAGTAGATTTAGCATAATTCTTAAGGGTTCTAGGATTTTTGGAATGGTAAATAAGCATTGGCTTATTTCTTAAAATCATCAGCTGCATTAGTCCCTAACAAGAAAATCAGCCTGTCCTTTGATGTTTTGAAGCCAGGCATTGACTTCTCCTCTCTAGCTATACAAGTCCTAAATGTCATCTTCTTCCAAGATAAGGCTGTTTCGTCTACACTAATTATCTGTTGTTTAGCGTAGCTGCCTGCATTAATGATCTCAGCTAGATCTTCTGGAGAACTCGCTACAGCTTCTACATTAGCATTTGCTGCTTCACCTGCAGTTTTATGTTATGGGGATGGCTGCTTTCCTTAAACCTCATGAAACAACCTCTGCCAGCTTCAGACTTTTCTTCAGCCTCCTCACCTCTTTCAGCATCACAGAATTGAAGCAAATTAGGGCTTTGCTCTGGATTAGGGTTTGGCTTAAGGAAATATTGTGGCTGGTTTGATTTTCTATCCATACTATTCAAACTTTCTTCATATCAGCAATAAGGCATTTTTGCTTTCTTATCATTCATGTATTCACTGGAATAGCCCTTTTAATTTCCTATAAGAACTTTCCCTTTGCAATCACAGCTTGGCTAACTGGCGCAAGACACCTAGCTTCCAGCCTATCTAGGCTTTTCACTTGCCTTCCTCACTAAGCTTAATAATTTCTAGCTTTTGATTTAAAGTGAGAGACATGGAGCACCTAGCTGGCTCAGTCAGCAGAGCATGCAACTCTTGATCTCAGGGTTGTGAGTTTGAGCCCCATGTTGGGTATAAAGATTACTAATAAATAAAATTTAAAAATTAAAATTTTTAAAAATAGGGGTACCTTGGTGGCTCAGTTTGTTGGGTGTCCAACTCTTGGTTTGGGGGGTGTGGTCTCAGGGTCATGAGGTTGGGCCCCACCTTGGGCTCTGCACTCAGCTTGGAGTGTCTGCTTGGGATCTTTTCCCTCTGCCCCCCCTCCCCCCGCTTGTGTGTGTGCATGCACACTCTCTCTTTCTCTAAAATATATAAATAAGGTGTGCCTGGGTGGCTCAGTCGGTTGAGCATCCAAATGTTGGTTTCAGCTCAGGTCATGATTTCGAGGTCCTGAGATCAAGCTCCACGTCAGCTCCTGTGCTCAGTGCAGAGTCTGCATGTCCCTCTCCCTCTGCTATTCCCCCCATCTTGTGCTCTCTCTTTCTCAAATAAATAAATAAAATCTTTTTTAAAAAATAAATAGAAAGAAAAAGAAAATAAATCTTTTAAAATTTTTTTTAAAAATAAAGTGAGAGACCTGCAACTCTTCCTTTCACTTGAATATTTAGAGACCCTTGTCAGGGTTATTAACTGGCCTAATTTCAATATTGTTGTGTCTCAAAGTATAGGAAGGCCCAAAGAGGGGGAGAGAGATGGGGGAACAAGCTGGTCAGTGGAGCAATCAGAACATACACAATATTTATCAATTTAGTTCACCATCTTATATGGGCATGTTTCATGGTGCCCCAAAACAATTACAACAGTAACATCAAAAATCACTGAACACAGATCACCATAACAAGTACAGTAATAATGAAAAAGTTTGAAATATTGTGAGAATTACCAAAACGTGACCGAGAGATACAAAGTGAGCAAATGCTGTTGGGAGAATGGCACCAAGAGACTTGCTCAACACAAGGTTGTCACAAACCTTCAATTTGTAAAAAAACACAGTATCTGTGAAGCACAATAAAATGAGATATGCCCGTACTGACATGTATCATGTGCTTCCTGAGAGTGAAACTCCTGCCATTCCTTGAAAACATCAAACACTTTAAAATACTTCTGGATCTTGGGTGCCTGGGTGGCTCAGTAGGTTGAGCTTCTGCCTTCAGCTCACGTCATGATCTCAGAGTCCTGGGATCGAGTCGCGCATCAGACTCCCTGCTTAGTGGGGAGCCTGCTTCTCCCAATGCCCCACCTCCCACTCGTTCTCTCAATCTCTCTCTCAAATAAAATCTTTAAAAAAAATAAATAATAAAATAAAATAAAATACTTCTGGATCTTGTTCAAGCTATTTCTACAGACTGGAATTCCCTTCCTTCTCCTTTCCACCCAGTGAAACCCATCTATCTTCTTCAAATCCAACTTGAATGCCATATCCTCTCAGGACTTCCTTATCCTGTCAGAAATTAGTAATTCCCCCTGCTGAGCTCCCCTAGCCCTGACAGAGGCATGTCTATTACAGCACTTGACATGATCCGCCTGGATTAAAGCAACTTTGTGTGTGTCATCTCAGTAAATTAGGGGCATTGTAAGGCATAGAAACTGACTTGCTCATCTTCCTAAGTGTCCCATGAAACCTCATAGATTCTCTGAATGTTTAGGCTTTCAACAGAGGTTGGTGGAATTAAAGCCACTATGTGAAAAAGCAGATGAGTCTCCCGGAGCATCTCAATGGGAGACTTAGAGGCATGCTCATTTGCTGAAGAACACGAGTAGCTTCCTTTTCATAGGCAGACTCCTCAGCTTCCTTCTGCCATTCAATCTTCATGCCCCATTGTGACTTCCCGTCGTCTTCCCCCCCCATCCTCTTTACAATATTTTGATGTTCTAATTATATGGTTCCTCTTTCATTTAAGGTGCCTCAAATCCTTTTTCAAAGCACATTTGGCAGTGGAGGTTTATTTCACTTGAAATCTCTGGTTAACAAGGCTAATGCCTCACTCTAAGTGGATAGCAAGTGGATAGGAATGGGGAAATCCAAAGTGGGAGCCAGCTATTTGTGGACTCAGACTGAAGTTTTAACGACTCAAACAGGAACAACCAGACACCGTGTGCCTACTGATACAATGCAATCAGAAGCACACAGAACCACCTTTGTAGTATTCTTGCCCAAAAAGCTGAACTTGAATCTAATCAATCCTCTAAACGAACTCCTATTAGAAAATACAAGGGACAACAGATCAGGTTAAATGACATCACAAAGAGAACAAAGAAAAAACCAAAGTGGGGTAAATTCTACAAGACAACTGATCTAGTTTTTGTATCAAGTCAATGAGAAAATGTGAAAAAAAAAATTTTGTATAGTATAAGAAGTGAGAATAAGTCAGTCAGAGACAGACAAATACCATATGATTTCACTCAATGTGGAATTTAAGAAACAAAACAGATGAACATAGGGGGAAGGGAAAAAAATAAGAAAGAAAGGGAGGCAAACTATAAGAGACTCTTAACGATAGAGAACAAACCAAGGGTTGATGGAGGGAGGTGGGTGGGGGATGGGCTAGATGGGTGACAGAGCACATTTGCTGTGATGAGCACTGGGTGTTGTATGTAAGTGATGAATCACTAAATTCTACTCCTGAAACCAATATTACACTATATGTTAACTAACTAGAATTTAAATAAAAACTTTAAAAAATTAAAATTAAAATAAACAAACAACAGCAAGAAGATAGAAAGCAGTGTCAAAGAAAGAAGGAAAGAAATAGAGCCTCTGGAAGGACCTGCCTATTGTGAAAAGGGTCTAAGAAGCTACAGAAAACAAAGAACACTTCTAGAACTCCTTGACTCAGAGACCCTGCTTTCCTGAGCTGTGGCCTCTGTGAAAGCAAAGTGATATATGATCCCTAAGTTTTTCCAGACTCTGCCACTTATCTTCAACAATTCTACCAAACTTTCTGCACTTTGGTTTGATTTTCTGCAAAACTAAGAGTGCAACCATAGCTAGTGGAATAAGGGGAGAGCAAGCTTTTCAGTGTACCCAACCAGTCCTCAAAACAGGTGACAACTCTAGCATCACTCTTAGAGTAAATGAAGTAGGGGCCTAATTCGCTGCTAAGAAGACAAGAACAGCTCTCTTGACTTGCCTCACTGTGTGACTGAGAAGTTTCAAAAAGAAACAAAAATGGTGGCTGCAGAGGACTCCAAAAAAGGGTTGCCTATTAACCGAGCATCTTATTAAAAAAATGCAATGTCTGCCTTATTGGCAGCTTCCTGGGCGCTAGTGATGTTCCAGTTTGCCACTTCCTTCATTAATTTTCCCATGATCTACCTGGATGCCAATGCATATAGCTACAGGAGAATGATCAAGTTCTTTTAAAAAGGGGGGCTTTCAGTCTTCCATCCTCAGATGATACTAAGGGAAGAAGTTCAAGTATCTGCCCTGTGGTTTCAAGTGGAAAGTAAGCACAGAAAAAATACATCAGCTAAAGTCACTGGGTGACATGAGACTATTTAAAGCTGTTACTATTTGTAGGTGTGGCTGCCAGGCATCAAAACATCTAAGCACAGTGGCTCACAAGACGTTGTAATGAGGTAGAAAGAGTAGTCATCTCAGGATTTTGCCACTCGGGACGTGGGGTGAGCAACTTCTCTGAATCACAGCTAAAACGGAAATCATACATACAAATGAGGTAATGTAAGTGATGGCACTTTGTAGACTCTAAAGCACTACCTAAATGTTAAGAATCACTGCTACAAGGTTTGTTGCATCCTGCATATTAAATAGCAATCATGGGGGTGCCTGGGTGGCTGGGGAGTCTGCTTCTCCCTCTCCCTCTCACTCTCCCCCCTGCAAATACTCTCTCTCTCAAATAAATAAAATCTTTTTTAAAAATAAATAAATAAATAAATGGCAATCGTAAAGATGTGTTAGGATTGACCATGTACTAGACAGAAAGTCAAATCCCTACAAATCTAGCTGCCAAAATTCTCAAAGATGTTATACATTCCTGGTGTATGGATTCAATAAGTTTGTCAACTACGATTACACTTAACAAATCATGTGTTGTATTTTTTTCCTTTTTAATTAAGTAGGCTTCACGCCCAACTCACGACCCTGAGATCAAGAGTCATATGCTCTACTGACTGAGCCAGCCAGGAACCCCACACTTAAAAATAAAATAACCTATCACACTGATGAGCAGAATATACTTGCTATCCTTTGGGGTCCCCATGGATTGTTAATTCTCTGAAAGATAAAGGGTACATGCTCATTTCCTCAATCAAATGGGAAAAAAGATCAAACCCTGTAAGTATGCCAGCACTTAGACTCAGTAAATTAGGACCCTAAATTTTTTTTTCTACCAGCACCTTTTGCTAAGTGCTATCAAAGACCAAGTCAAAATTTACCCAGTAAATTTAGAAAACCCTCTTTTTCTTATTCTACTATTTAATTGCATTTTCCTTTAATATAATATCACCTGGATATATTAAGTACCTATTATGTGTCAGACATCGTTCTAATTTCCCACACATATTAACCTATTTGTATTGTACATATTAACTATAAACAATTTTCACATCTATTTTAATTAACTTGAAAAAATTTTCTCTTTATTGCCTATATTTTGTTTTATGTACATTTTTGCCAGTTCTGATGATGAATGAGAAATGTTCTCATCTACTACCAAAATGGAATTCCACCCGAGCACAATGAAATGACATATTTAAGTAAACTCTGAAGGACTACAAGTTTATCTCCAGTTCTCTGTAAAAATTAAAATAATAATTTATCCCTATTATAGTATGTAAATTAGTTAATAATACATAATTTTTAATCCAAATTTCCTAGGTAGAAAAGCTTAAAAAACAGTTATCTTTCTTTATATAAATAGACAAAAATATATTCAACTTCTAATGGTTCATAGTAGTTATAGTTTCTCTTCCAGAAACTTAAAAATCTCTGAGGAATTCTCTATAGCTTAAACTCCAAAAAGATAAATCATTTCCATCATGTTTAATTTTCTAATACATATCTCTACTGAGATTAGTCAGAGGTTCAGAGTAATTAAAAAGAGATGGGCAAATGTAGATGATTTAAAATATCGACCAAAGTCAAGAAGTGAATTCTACACCTAACGAAAAGCAAATAAAAAGCATCTCATTTCAAGGTGCAAATTTGAAAAGTTTTGATCAGAGCATTTAAGGACTCGCTACTCCTGCATGCTTATGACAATCCCCTACTCACAGCTCACCTGGTTTCTGTCACAGTCAACAGAGTGGGCAGAAAGATGCGGCAGTGCCCCCGCAGCTCCCTGCACGAAGGCTGCTATAAACAGGGAGCTGTAGATCTTTCTCCAAAAGCTAAGCAGCCATTAAGAAAGACACAAAGCACTTGGTAAACAGTGTGCTTAGCAGGTTCCATGTAATTATGTCAATTGTTTCAATACCGTCTATGCACAGTTACTGTGTATTTCATAAGGAGGAAGTTGAGGCTTAGATGGGTCAAGTACTTTACTGAAGGTCACACAGTAAGGGGCAAAGAACAAAATCAAATGGAAGTCTGATTCCAGAACCCAGTTTCTGAACCACTTAACACTTAACACTATATTGCCTGAATGTGACAAGCTCCAACATAGATAATTATACTTTGGGTATGTACCGCCTAATTTGGGTTACTTATGCATCTTATTTTATAGAATAGTGTATGTTGCATACAGAGCATTACCCATCTTTTGAGATAATTACCCAAAAAATAAATCTTTGAAAATCTGTTGGTTTTGAAGTGTGTGTATCAAGGAATATGTTTATCCCAAGCTTTGATTACTCTTTTAAGCAGTAGCAACATAACTTATGTATTAGATTATTCAGTTATCATTTAAATTCATGAATAACCAGCTCTAACAATTCTAATCAGCTCTGTAAGAGTCGTGCTAAATATTTGTGCTGTTTTCCCCATGCTATTTTAAAAAAGATTATCTTAATTTAGTGATTTGAGTATCACATTGGAAATTAGGAAACTGGGTAGCTCTGTTCAGCTCCATCACTAAATTCCTCCTAAAACATGAAGTAGTTCTGTTTAAATACCCTGGACACTATGAGATGTAACTGGCAAAATAAGGGGTGTGTGTCTATTTTATTTATTTATTTATTTGAGAGAGAGCAAGCGAGAGAGAGCAGGGGCAGGGGCAGAAGGACAAGCAGACTCCCGCTGAGCGAAGAGCCTCTCGCTCCGAGGACAGGGAGATCATGAGCCAAAGTCAGACACTTAACTGACTGAACCACCCAGGCACCCTGTGTGTGTGTGTGCATTTAAAGTGAATTCTAAATCATATCATTTTCATTGTGAATTTAAGAACCGATGTGACAAAATTTCCAAGATAAAAATAAATCTGCCTAAGTAATTGTTTTAAAAAGCACTTATTTATATACTTTACTATCTGCATAGCCAATTCATTATATACTTGACGTTTTCCTCAAGTTCTAAAATTTCTGGTCCATCCCTTATACCAGCATGATGCAAATTCCAGGGTAGTCTGTGCTGGGCATCAAATACAAAAAAGAAACCTCCGTTCTGGTGGTAGTTGCAATCCTGAGTCCATCTTTAATTCTCGTCATCAGTGCCCTCCTGAAAACGATGACATTGGTCAACCTGGCCTACCCATTACCGTGACTCTAGCTGTTCACCTCAGTGATGAGTCTCTATAAAACCTCTAGATTTAGAATTCCAAAATTGGAAAAAATCATAGGGATCGTCTCTATATACCAACCTGCTCATTTTATAAAAGAAAAGCTGAGATAGAGGGATATAATTTGCCTAAGGTCACTCCATTTATAAATTTGATTTTGATGCTAAGATTGGTGGAATAGTATAAGAACTAAGCTGAGGCAAAAACAATCAGCTCTAGAGTAGCTCAAATTTAGGAAATTCTATATTATTAAGAGGATCAATGGCTGGATTTTAAATCTGGTTCCATCAGTCTCTAACCTTGGGCAATTCACCTAAATTCATGAAATCTCAGGATGCCTGGGTGGCTCAGTCAGTTAGGCATCTACCTTCGGCTCGGGTCCTGATACCAGGATCCTGGGATCGAGTCCTGAATCGGGCTCCCTGCTTCTCCCTCTCCCTCTGCCTCCCTCTCTCTGTCTCTCATAAATAGGTAAATAAAATCTTTAAAAAAAAAAAAAATTCGTGAATCTCAGTTTTCTATTCTATAAGGTAAGCAATCAATTACTCTTGAAATCTCCTTAAGTAAATGAGGAAGGTGAAAAGATTTACTCCTGATTGTTAAATACATAAGAAAACTTAAAGTAAACACTAGATTGGAGATGTTAGAATAGCTAACATTTATTGATCATTTACCACGTTTCAAATAGTGACCTAAATGTTCTATATGTGTTTATTTTATGTAATCCTCACAACTCTGAACAGATTCTTCTACCGTACTGATACTGCATGTGAGGAATTAAGAGGTAGAGAATTTAAATAACTCAGCCAAGATTTCACCTATTAAGTGGAGCAATAAGGATTTCACCTGAGGTTGTCTAACTCCACAACAACGCTTGAATACTGCACTGCCCCTCAGATAACTCATTTTGCTGTCATATTTCTTAACTAGTCACTTTTCTGGACTTTTTTTTTTTTTTCTGAGAACAAACGTGCTTCTCCATGACTCCTGATAAAATCCAATTCCTAGCTCTGTGGGCAGCCATTCACTCTATTTCCGTTCCCACTGGCATCTGTAAATTAGCCTCTGGTAATTATCTGTGTAGGAAGCAGCAGGAAGCGTACAGAACAATGTAACTGCTGGTCAGATTCCAACATGGGAATTTAGCATTCTTGAGTCATCAATCAACCGACCACAGGCCAACTTGAGGACGTATTTGCTCAAGCTATAAAAATAGGCTTAACTGCATAGCTGTAGGCAAATACATCTTCGGAGACCTGAAACAGTAAATCCTCAATCTGCGAGAAAGAACAGGTGTTCACACCTTGCCCTCAAAGACAATTGGCTCCCACTGTGTTTGACCAGATGGTGAGTACAATTTGGGGGCATCTGTCCTCCCTTGAGAATGTACTGTCTTCAGTTCCAGAAGTCATACACAGAGACTAGAAATGTAGGCCTAGACACCACTTTCATTCAAAAGTTAAGACGGAGCCTCGGTAGTGGGAGAATAACTTCCTACGAGGCCTAAAATGTCACAATGTCGCCTGTCATTACAGCCCTGTGCTGTGGAACAATCACTCTACTTTCTTTTACACTATTTCTCTTCAGGGCAACTGGAGCAATCTGGAGAAATAAAACTAGAACCACCCACGAGAATAGGCAATCTTGGGCTTTAAGGAGGGGTTGGCAAACTACAGTCTGTTGGCCAATATCCCTGCCATCTGTTTTTATAAATAAAGTTTTACTGGAACTCAGCCACATCCATCTGTTTACATACCGTTTCAGGCTGCTTTCATGCTACCATGGCCGAGGAGTTTCGACAAAGGCCATAGGACACGTAAAGACTAAAACATGTATTATCTGGCTCTTCATAGAAAAAGTTTGCTGACCTCTGGCTTAAGGCATGGTGAGTTGGAAATCTTAATGTACTTACATTTTTGGAATTTTCTTAGAAGAACCTATCTATAAATGAAAAAGCAGAAGTGCTCTGGTCCTGTTAGCCATTTTATCTCACTTACGAAGCTGTGACCTAGCAATCCGGACTCAACCCCTTTTGCCACAGTTCCATTAGCAGAGGATTACTGTGCTCTTCCCTTAACTTAATACTTGACCATCAAAATGACTCAGTACTCCGGGTAGAGGTATCTCCTGATAAACGGTACTTATTGAAAAAGATAGGAAGGGAAAGAAACAGTGCCAGGCACGATGAACACATTTGTGGGCACTGATGACACACTTTATTTAGTTCACAGCTATGCCTAGGTCTGGCCATATTACTCTCTTACAAAGTATGTCAAAATAGGAGACCATGTAAACCCAGTCTCCTCTGGAGCCTAAGATCAAGTCCCAAAAGTGAAGAACAGCAAACATGACTGATGCTTTGGTCTAAGTAGAGATGGGAGACAGCTTCAAAGAAATAGCACTTAACAAATGTGAATCAAAGAAACAACATGTAACATAAGTAAACCAGGTCTTGAGAGAAATGATGGTTATAATTTTCTACTGGGGCTCTAGTCTTCCTTTGGACTCCTATATTTCAAAGTACCTGTCTCTTTTATTGATGAACGATCTTGGGATTCCACTAAGTAGCAACATAAATTAGAGTGATAGATCACTAAGGGAAAACCTAATTAATATTTCAACTTCAAAACAGTAGACTCTTGAAATGCTGAAACTTAAAAGTTTACTGAAGCACAAATTTGTATTGCATGCTTTGTAAAATTGGTGAACTGAAATGAGTCATTTAAGTAATGAGTGAGCACAGCTGACAGCCCAGCTCCCACATCTCAAAATAGCTCTATAGTTCTCTGTTCACCTTCTCGACGAAGCAGCATTCATAAAGTGATTATAAAAATGGCGCCCCAAGGAAAACTACCTGCTAGGGCTCATGATAGAGGGTGGGGGGGAGGTAAAAAAGGTTAAAAAAATGAGAGTTCTAAAGCCACAAAATAGAAGGCTTGTGAGTACATGCTATATAGTGATAGTCGTGAATGTAAGTTTTTCGAAGTTCTACTGGCTACACGCCATGCTTGTGTCAAGGAAGGGAGCAGGAAAGGATGGGTATAAAGACAAGAAGAACTTTAGTGGTGGTACTGTATACTCTGGGACTTGTAGCATATCATGTATACATTGGTTCAAAGTATCAAAAATCTGAGCAGTGGGTTTTGGATGACTTCATGGTAAAGGAGAACATATATATGATTATCTGTTAGACCCTTTAGGGGAACTTAACCATAAATTAAGTGCACAGACTGGGGAAAATGCAATCTCTGCACACTGTATGTCAGCATACAGTAAAATTTGAAAGGATTGGGCACATTTTACAGTCAACAACAACAAAAAAATAGCATGAAGGCTATATGGGGCTATACAGCAAGGCAGTGAAAGAAATTGTCCTTCTGAAAGATCAAATGAAGAGCAAATATCAAAGTTATTCACTACCAAATCCAGCAGGAAACTCTAAGCAACTATTTAGCATTCTCAATAAAATATTTTTAATTTCCACTCTAAGAGTATTACTATAGGGAGAAAGCAGGTCAGAATAAGAAATTTAAAATGTGATGAAATGTAACGGGATGAGATGAGGAGAGGGACTAATGCGGAGTTAGGGTTCGACTTCCGAGACTTCACTGGGATGTTATCTGCTCATCAGTTTTCATTATTTTTATTTATTTTTATTACTAATATTTTCATGTCTTTTGATAAAAACATGTATGCATTTTGGGGGCACATGCCAACTACTGGGCCATAAAGTATGTGCATATTTAATGTTAGTAGATACTGTCAAACAATTTCCAAAGTGGTCATACCAATTTACAATCCCATCAGAAGTATATGACAATTCAAATTGCCCCACATCCTTGACAACACTTGACCATTAGTCTTTTCCAATTTAGTCATTCTGATATGTATGTGTATATGTGTGTATCACACTGTGATTTTAATTTGCATTTCCCTGATGGCTAGTGAATTTGACCAATGTTCTTACAATTCAGACATGCTCTTTTGGGTTCACATCTTTTACCCATTTTCTTTGGTCATCTTGCCTTTTTCTTATTAATTTGTAGATGTTCTTTTATGGACACAAGTCCCATTTGAGGCTTTCCCTTTCACTTTCTTAATCCTTCTTTTGAATACTTTCTTAATTTTAATATGGTTCAATTTTCAATTTTTCCTTTATGGTTGGCCCTTTCTCTATACTATCTTGTGTACCATTAAGAAATCTGTTCTAGGGGTACCTGGGTGGCTCAGTTGGTTAAGCATCTGCCTTCAGCTCAGGTCATGATCCTGGGATCCTAGGATCGAGCCCCATGTCGAGCTCCCTGCTCAGCAGGGAGTCTGCTTCTCCCTCTCCCTCTGACCATCCCCACCCCCTGCTAGTGCTCTTGCTCTCTCTCAAATGAATAAATTTTTTAAAAAATCTTTAAGAAATCTGTCCTAGGCCTCCTCTGCTCAAATTATAAAAATTCTATTTTTTTCTAAGAGCTTTATTGTTTTACCTTTCTTTTTTTTTTTTAAACAATATTTTATTTTATTTTTTTATGATTTTTTATTTATTTATTTGAGAGAGAGAATGAGATAGAGAGAGAGAGCATGAGAGGGGGGAGGGTCAGAGGGAGAAGCAGACTCCCCGCCGAGCAGGGAGCCCGATGTGGGACTCGATCCCGGGACTCCAGGATCATGACCTGAGCCGAAGGCAGTCGCCTAACCAACTGAGCCACCCAGGCACCCTTGTTTTACCTTTCATATTGAGATCTGTGGATTCATCTAGAATTTATTTTTGTGCATCATATTAGGTAAGGGTTAAGATCCATTTTTCCATACTGATATCCAATTGAATCAACACTATTTATTGGCACTGCAAGGGAGGATCTTTGACCATCAATATGGTCACCTATGTATGTGTCAGAATTGACAGCTTTATGATGTTGAGTTTTCCTATCCACTTGTTCTGACCTAAGGCTAGTCCTTGTGGACCCAGAACATACTTAGTGCAATATTTAGATCATGATGGGAGTTTATGGAAGCCATGTGGCAAATAGAGTTATGACTTAAGTCCCCACATAGTCAGTCCAATTGAATTCTAGTTTCTAGGTATATGGTTGGAATAGATATACTCAAACAACTGACAGAACATCCACACTGCCTTCCTGACCCATTCAATAAGAATTATTATGCTAAAAAAGGCCAAGTGGAAGCCCCTGGATCCCCCCAGCCCTACCAAAATAATAAACCAAAAGTAATACTATATATCCAAAGATGGGAAGATGGCTTGAGGCATGAAACTTTCCCAATTCATGGGTAATGGCTGATGGTTTGGCCAGATGGTAATGGACTTGTAAGCAACTAGATGGGAAAAACTGATGTGAAAGGAGGTTTGGAGAGAAGTCTGTGGACACAGGGTGTGGATTATTTGTATCCCATGAAAATGCTAATCAAAAGACCCTTTCTGTGAAGGGGAACCCTCCTACACTGTTGGTGGGAATGCAAGCTGGTGCAACCACTCTGGAAAACAGTATGGAGGTTCCTCAAAAAGTTGAAAATAGAGCTACCATACGATCCAGCAATTGCACTACTGGGTATTTACCCCAAAGATACAAATGTAGTGATCCGAATGGGTACATGCACCCGGATGTTTATAGCAGCAATGTCCACAATAGCCAAACTGTGGAAAGAGCCAAGATGTCCATCGACAGATGAATGGATAAAGAAGAAGTGGTGTATATATATATACAATGGAATATTATGCAGCCATCAAAAGGAATGAGATCTTGCCATTTGCAACAACGTGGATGGAACTGGAGGGTGTTATGCTGAGCAAAATAAGTCAATCAGAGAAAGACATGTATCATATGACCTCACTGATATGAGGAATTCTTAATCTCAGGAAACAAACTGAGGGTTGCTGGAGTGGGGTGGGGGGTGGGAGGGATGGGGTGGCTGGGTGATAGACATTGGGGAGGGTATGTGCTATGGTGAGCGCTGTAAATTGTGCAAGACTGTTGAATCTCAGATCTGTACCTCTGAAACAAATAATGCAATATATGTTATGAAAAAAAAAAAAAGAACAAGATAGCAGGAGGGGAAGAATGAAGGGGAGGAAATCAGAGGGGGAGACGAACCATGAGAGATGATGGACTCTGAAAAACAAACTGAGGGTTCTAGAGGGGAGGGGGGTGGGAGGATGGGTTAGCCTGGTGATGGGTATTAAAGAGGGCACATTCTGCATGGAGCACTGGGTGTTATGCACCCAGTGAATGAATCATGGAACACTACATCAAAATGAATCATGACTAATGATGTAATGTATGCTGATTAACATAACAATAAAAATTTTTTTTAAAAAAGTCCCTTTCTGTGAAGTTGTCTCTCAAGGTAGAAGCCTAATAAAAATAGTTCCTATGAAAAGCTCAGTAAGGAAAACAAAGTATAGAAAGGATAAAAGTAAAAAAAAAAAAGAAAGAAAGAAAGGATAAAAGTAAAGAAAATTAAATATGTTTTTTAAAAAACTTTGAGAACGTGACAACAGTATAAGAAAGACAAAAGTAATTATTGTGTATATTGTATATATTGTATACTATAATATATAAAGATATATATAAGACAAACAAAAGTAACTATATATATATTAGATAAAACTGCAACTATATATATACGTACATATATTATATGTTTAGTTACTTGTCCATTAAACCAGACCCTCTCCATTTTAAATTCTCTGGAGTTTAAGTCTGGCTTTTCAGGTGAGGCAGGGGATGGGCGGCTGGGGAGGCAGTCAGACTATATGACATACAAAATTCAGGTAACCCTCCCACCCTGTTTTTAGCCCCACAACTCAACCTCATCCTCCATGGTACCTGTAACTACTAAATCCTGAACAGGTCTAAATTCTCATCAGCAGCACTTGGTTTCCATCTTCTTCTGTTCTGCTTTCAATCTTTCAAAAATATGTTTGCCTCTCCCACCCATTGTTGCCTCTTCCATTCTCTAAAATAATCTTATGGTTCTACTTACTTTACAATCAATTTAACAGGAATTGGGAAAGGCAGAAAGATAAATTAAGGTCTTCAATCCATCATTTAACAGCACTCCATTCTTACCTTTTTGATCACCTCCTTTTATCAAAGGTACCTTTTCCTCTATGCAGTTCTTTCTCAGCTACCATAGTCCTGTTTGTTCCTCTTCTAGCCCATGGAGCCAGCTCTCCACCTCCATTCTTCCCTCATCCCATCAATCTTGGTCTCCTATTAACATTTTTCTGTGAGAAACATCCTGGGCATCAGATTCAGAAAAAGAATAGACCAGACAAAGGAAAGCTGAGTGTATTTTGAATTTGGTGATTGTTCTCTGAGAAGATATCAGATTCCTTTCCTTTACAGGAGGCTGCTTCTCAAAGTCCTAGGGAGAAAGTCTGCTTTGGTTGCCATCCCATCCTTTCTACAGGGCTCCAGGTCACAACTGGGTCCACTCAGCTTATCATTCCTGGAATGTTGAAGTCTCCAAGGTAACCATGTCCAAAGGTTCTTACTTCTTTTCCTGGTTTAGCCATTTAATAAAGTATTGAGGCCAGAAACTTTTCTGTAATTCTCTCTGAAATTTCTTGTTTCTTTGGAACATTATACTAATCTCATCATATATCAAACTTAAATTTCTAAAAGGTTCTTTGCACATGTATACTACACAGTACCTACTATATACATATATGTACATATATATACATATATCCTATATTCACTGCCCAGTTGCTCTCATCCAGTTTATGCCTTTAAAACCATATCTATGCTGCTGACTCTCTACTCCCCGTTTACACTTGATTGTCTAATAGGTGTCTCAACATGACCCAAACCAAAGCCCCCAATTCCAGCACACTTCCCCCAACCCATTCCCCTCATAATCTTCCCATCTGAGTAAACTAGTCAGCAAGGTTATCACTCAGATTTGAAGAAGAGATAAAGAGTTTCCCAGAAAAACAAAAGATAAACAAGTGTGTCACTACTAAGCCAGGCTTACAACAAATGTTATAGGGACTTGAGTAGAAAAGAAATGGCCATAACCAGACAATATGAATAGAAAGATGTAAAATATGGCAGCATATACATAAAATGTGGAGAATGGAGTAAAGAGGGAAGATATGGAAAAAAGAAAAAGAATCCCTTTTCTGTTTTTCTTTTTTTTTTTTTTTTCCAGAATCTGTCTGAACTTAAATGACCATCGAATGAATATGGACTGCTATTTACTTAGGACATTATATGTGAACCTCATAGTAACCACACACCCAAAACCTATGATAGACACACAAAAAATAAAGAAAGCCAAATAAAACACTATAGATACCCACTGATCACAAAGAAAGAGAGCAAGAAGAACTACAAAAACAACCAGAAAACAAATTTTTTAAACGGTGATATGTACATACCTGCCAATAATTACCTTAAATGTAAATGGCCTAAATACTCCAATCAAAAAACATAGAGTGCTGAAAAAAAAAAAACATAGAGTGCTGGGATGGGTATAAAAGAAAAAAACAAGACCCTTCTGTATGCTGCCTACAAGAGACTGACCTCAGACCTAAAGACACATTCAGACTGAAAGTGAAGGAATAGAAAAATATTCACCATGCAAATGAAAGTGAAAAAAAGCCATGGTAGTAATGCTTATATCATACAAAATAGACTTTAAAACAGAAGACTGTAACAAGAGACAAAGAAAGGCATTATATAATGACAAAAGGATCAATCCAACAAGAGGATTTAACAACTGTAAATATCTACACACCCAATACTGGAGCATCTAAATACATGAAGCAAATATTAATGGAAATAAAGAAAGAAATTGATGGTAATATAATAATAGGACACTTTACATTGTGTTAATCACTACACTATATATATGTATATCAAATCATCACACTGCACACTTAAAGTTACACAATTTTATGTCAATAATATCTCAATAAATCTAAAAAAAAATGGTAAGAAAAAAGAAAACCCTAAGAGACCTTAACATTCCACTTACATCAATAGATAGGATCATCCACACAGAAAAATCAATAAGGAAAAAATGTCTTTGAATGACACATTGGAACAGATGGGCAAAACAAATATATACAAAACATTCTATCCAAAACCAACAAAATACACATTCTTTTCAAGTGCATATGTAACATTAATCAGAATAGATCACATATTAGGCCATAAAACAAGCCTCGATAAATTTAAGAAAACTGAAATTATACTATGCATCTTTTCCAACCACAATGGTACAAAACTAGAAATATATCACAAGAAAAAAACTGGAAATACATGTGGAGACTAAACAGGATGATACTAAACAACCAATGGGTCAATGAAGCAATCAAAGAAGAAATAAAAACTCCATGGAGACAAATGAAAATGAAAAACAAGGGTCCAAAATCTCTGGGACACAGCAAAAGCAGTTCTAAGAGGGAAGTATGTAGCAATAGAGGCCCACTAAAGGAACAAGAAGAAGCTCAAAGAAACAGTCTAACCTTATGGCTACAGGAACTAGAAAAAGAAAAGGTGCAAAGTGAATAGAAGAAAGGAAATAATAAAGATCATAGCAGAAATGAAGGACATAGAGACTAAAAAAAACAATAGAGGGGCGCCTGGGTGGCTCAGTTGGTAAGCATCTGCATTCAGCTCAGGTCATGATCCCAGGATCCTGGGATCGAGCCCTGCATCGGGCTCCCTGCCCGGCAGGAAGCCTGCTTCTCCCTCTCCCACTACCCCTGCTTCTGTTCCCTCTCTCGCATGTCTCTCTCTGTCAAATAAATAAATTAAAAATCTTAAAAAAAAAAAAAATAGAAAAAGCCAAGAGCTGGTTCTTTGAAAAGATAAAAATGACAAACTCTTTACCAGACTAATGGCATATAGTGAAAAATTATATGCCAACAAACTGGACAACCTAGAAGAAACAGATAAATTCCTAGAAATATATAATCTTCCAAAACTGAACCAGAAAGAAACAGAAAATCTGAATAGACCAATTACAATTAACAAAATTGACCCAGTAATCAAAAAACTACCAAAAAATAAAAGTCAAGGACCAGATGGATTCACAAGTGATTTCTACCAGACATTTAAATAAGAGTTAATACCTATTCTCTTCAAACTCTTACAAAATATAGAAGAGGAAGGAAAGTTTCTAAATACATAGTACAAGGCCAGCATTGCCATGATACCAGTACCAGACAAACACCACAAAAAAACTACAGGCTAATATCCTCGATGAACATAGATACAGAAATCCTCAACAAAATATTAGCAAACCATACAATAACACATTAAAGAGATCACTCACCACAATCAGGTGGGATTTATTCCTTGGGATGCAGAGATGGTTCAAGATTCACAAATCAATGAAAGTCATACACCACATCAATAAAACAAAGGATAAAACTCATATGATCATCTCAATAAATGCAGAAAAAGCATTTGACAAGACTCAACATCCACTAATGGTAAAAAAGGAAAACTCTCAACAAAATAGGGTTAGAGGGAATATACCTCAACATAATAAAGGGCATATATGAAAAACTGACAGCTAACATTATCCTCAATGGGGAAAAACTGAGAGCTTTCCCTTTAAGGTCAGGAACAAAACAAGGATGTCCATTCTCACCACTTTTATTCAACATAGAACTAGAAATGCAAGCCACAGCAATCAGACAAGAAAAAGAAATAAGAGGTATCCATATTGGTAAAAAAGAAGTTAAACTGTAACAATTCAGAGATGACATGATACTATACATGGAAAATCATAAAGATTCCACACAAAAAATTACTAGAAGTAATTAAAAAATTTAGTGAAGTGGCAGGATACAAAATTAATACCCAGAAATAAGTAGCATTTCTATACAGTAACAAGGAAGTCTCAGAAAGAGAAATTTTAAAAACACCATATACAATTACACCAAAAAGACTAAAATATCTAGGAATAAACTTAACCAAAGAGGTGAAAGACCTGTACTCTGAAAACTGTAAAACACTGATGAAAAATTGAAGAGGACACAAACAAATGGAAAGATAGTCCATGTTCATGTGTTGGAAGAATTAACATTGTCAAAATGTCTAATTACCGAAAGCAATCTATAGATTCAATGCAATCCCTATCAAAATACCAACAGCATTTTTTTGCAAAACTAGAACAAATAGTGCTAAAATTTCTATGGAACCACAGAAGACCCTGAATAGCCAAAGCAATCCTGAGAAAGAACAAAGCTGGAGGTATCACAATTCCAGATTTCAAGATATACTACAAAGCTGTAGTAATCAAAACAGTATGGTACTGGTACAAAAATAGACACATAGATCAACAGAACAGGATAAAGACCTCAGAGAATAAACCCACATTTATATGGTCAATCTCTGACAAAGGAAGCAAGAATATACAGTGGGGAAAAGTCTTTTCAATAAATGGTCCTGGGAAAACCGGACAACTTTATATAAAAGAATGAAACTGACTACTTTCTAACACCATACACAAATATACTCAAAATGGATTAAAGACCTAAACATGAAACCTGAAACCATAAAAATCCTAGAAGAGAACATACGCAGTAATTTCTCTTACATCAGCCATAGCAACATTTTTGTAGATACAACTCCTTAGGCAAGGGAAACAAAAGCAAAAATAAACTATTAGGACTACATCAAAACAAAAAGGAAGAAAAGGAAGTCATCAAAAAAACTAAAAATCTGCTGAATGGGAGAAGATATTTGCAAATGATATATCTGATAAGGGGTTAACATCCAAAATATATAAAGAACTCATACAACTCAATGCCAAAAGAAACAATCCAATTAAAAAATGGGCAGAGGACCTAAATAAACATTTTTTTCAAAGAAGACAAACAGATGGCTAATAGACACATGAAAAATGCTCAACATCGCTGATCATCAGGGAATTGCAAATCAAAACCACAATGAGACACCACCTCATGCCTATTAGAATGGCTAAAATCAAGAAGATGAGAAACAAGTGTTGTCAAGGATGTGAAGAAAAAGGAACTCCTGCACACTGTTGGTGGGAGTGTAAATTGGCATAACCACTGTGGAAAACAGTATGGAGCTTCCTCAAAAAATTAAAGACAGAAATACCATATGATCCAGTAACTCCACTATTAGGTATTTACCCAGGGAAAACTAAAATACTAACTCAAAAAGATATATGCACCCCTATGTTTATTGTTTATATATATGTATATATATACACCGCTATTGTTATTTACAATAGCTAAGACACAGAAGTAACCTAAATGTCCATCAACAGATGAATGGATAAGGAAACTGTGGTAGATAAACACAATGGAATATTACACAGCTATAAAAGAGGATGAAATTATGCCATTTGAGACAACACTGATGGACCTAGAGAGCATTATGCTAAGTGAAATAAGTCAGACTGAGAAAGACAAATACCATATGATTCTACTCGTAAGTGGTATCAAAAAAATGAATAAACAAACAAAAAGCAGAATCAGGGGCACCTGGGTGGCTCAGTAAGTTAAGCATCTGACTTCTACTCGAGTCATGACTTAGGTTCCTGGGATCAAGCCCCAAGTCAGGCTCCCATTCAGCAGGGACTCTGTTTCTCTCACTCTCCCTCTGCACCTCCCCCAGCTTGTGCTCACTCTCTCTATATCTCTCTCTCAAATAAATAAATAAAATCTTAAAAAAAAAAAAAAAAGAATCAGAACTACAAATACAGAGAACATCCATTTTGAGTTTATCTTTGTGTATGGTATAAGAGAATGGTCCAGTTTCATTCTTCTATATGTAGCTGTCCAATTTTCCCAGCACCACTTATTGAAGAGACTGTCTTTTTTCCATTGGATATTTTTTCCTGATTTGTCAAAGTTTAGTTGACCACAGAGTTGAGGGTCCATTTCTGGAGTCTCTGTTCTGTTCCACTGGTCTATGGATGAAAGACTTCAATGTGAGACAGGAATCTATCAAAATCTTAGAGGAGAACATAGGCAGTAACCTCTTCAACATCAGCCACAGCAACCACTTTCAAGACATGTCTCCAAAGGCAAGGGAAACAAAAGCAAAAATGAACTTTTGGGACTTCGTCAAGATAAAAAGCTTCTGCACAGCAAAGGAAACAGTCAACAAAACTAAGAGGCAACCCACAGAATGGGAGAAGATATTTGCAAATGACACTACAGACAAAGGGCTGGTATCCAAGATCTATAAAGAACTCAAACTCAACACTCAAAAAACAAATAACCCAGTCAAAAAATGGGCAGAAGACATGAACAGACACTTCTCCAAAGAAGACATACAAATGGCTAACAGATATATGAAAAAATGCTCAATATCATTAGCCATCAGGGAAATACATATCAAAACCACAATGAGATACAACCTTACACCAGTTAGAATGGCAAAAATTAACAAAACAGGAAACAACAAATGTTGACAAGGATGTGGAGAAAGGGGAACCCTCTTACACTGTTGGTGGGAATACAAGCTGGTATAGCCACTCTGGAAAACAGTATGGAGGTTCCTCAAGATGTAAAAATAGAGCTACCCTACGACCCAGCAATGGTATTTACCCCAAAGATACAGATGTAGTGAAAAGAAGGGCCATATGCACCCCAGTGTCCATAGCAGCAATGTCCACAAAAGCCAAACTGTGGAAGGAGCTGAGATGCCCTTCAACAGATGAATGGATAAAGATGTGGTCCATATATACAATGGAATATTACTCAGCCATCAGAAACGATGAATACCCACCCTTTGCATTGACATGGATGGAACTGGAGGGGATTATGCTAAGTAAAGTAAGTCAAGCAGAGAAAGACAATTATCATATGGTTTCACTCATATGTGGAATATAAGCAATAGCACAGAGGACCATGGGGAAGGGAGGGAAATCTGAAGGGGGAGAAATCAGAGAAGGAGACGAACCATGAGAAACTATGGACCCCGGGAAAAAAATTGAGGGTTTCAGGGGGAGGGGAGGGGGATGCGGTAACAGGGTGATGGGTATTAAGGAGGGCACTTGTTGTGATGAGCACTGGGTGTTATACACAACTAATGAATCACTGAACACTACATCAAAAACTAATGATGTACTATACAGTGGCTAACTGAACATAAAAAAAAAAAAAAAATACAGAGAACAAACTGATGGTTGCCAAAGGGGAAAGAGATGGGAAGTTGGGCAAAATGGGTGAAGGAGAAAGGGAGATTTGGGCTTCCCAGGTATGGGGATGAGTAAGTCATGGGAATAAAAAGCAGAGCATAAGGAATATAGTCAATGATACTGTAACAGCAATGTAATGGGACAGATGGTAGTTATACCTCTGGTGAACATAGTATAACATATAAACTCAAATGACTAAGTTGTACACCCAAAACTAATGTAAAATTGCATGTCAACTATACTCAAATAAAAAAGTAATAATGAAATGATACCTGGTACAGAGACGTCATTCAATAAATACTTACTGAATAAAAGCATAAACACATGCCAGTATATGCATAAATTTTTTTTTTCTGAAAGGATACAGAAAAGGCTAAGTGGTAACTTCTGGGAAAAGAAAGACACAAGGTGAAATGGGAAGGATAATTTGTTCCTATTTCATGCCTTAATATATTATTTGAATTATCTCATTATGTACATATATTAAATCTACTGCTTTTAAGTCATCAGGAGTTATCAGATGTTTTGTTTTTTATAATTTTGTGTACTAAAAAATGATTTTTTAAGTCATGAAATGGATATCTACAATGAGACCTTTTCCCCTACTTAAGTGATCCATCTTCCCCACAGATCAATGAAGTTAAGTACCCAACTACTGGCCCACTTCTCCCTGGAGGAGTATACTCTACCAACCATGGCCCATTCTAAAGACCATGCAAGGATTTGCAGTGATTTTAAGAACAGAAAAGTAGAGGAGTGTCCTTACTACTGGCAAGCATCATTTCCACTAACTAGGGGATGGCCCTAGCCTAAAAATATTTCTGAGTCTACCTTCTGTTCACCAAGCATAAAATGTATCCCAAGAGGTATAGTACCTTCCTTACTGTACGGCTCTCATATATATCAACTCCCCTTTTCGGTCAGCCTCCTTCCCCTGGGACCCTTCATCTCCAAGGTGCTGAGAGGTAGCACAGCACAGGTGTACCCCACTTGAACTTACCACTCTTTCTATCCCATCCACTTCTCTCTCAGGTCAGGCCATCCTCCACACCCCACATCCCTCCTCCACACCCCATTCTTAAAGTCCTCTCTATTTCCAACCATGCCTCCAAAAACCTACTTTTATTGTTGGGAGTTTGCGGTTAAAAAACAAAAAAAACCAAAAAAAAGACCCCTTAAATCTACCATGAAGTCATAAAATCCCAGACCTCTAAAACAAAAAGCCCTAGATGTTCCCATGAAATAGATACCTGATGAGTTTATAGCTAAAAAAACAAATCGCTTATTTTTCAATCAAATACCCATGGTATATACAGATAAAAGAATTTTTTTAATGCATTCCTAATCCAACCATGAAAAGATTACCAGAGCTAAAGTTCTGGTGCATTTCCATGATTTTATCATTGAAACCGTATATTTAAATGTGTATATTAATTTTTTTCACTTTCCATTGTAACACAAGCAATAAAACTTCTCTATAAGCATAATTTTAAATGGCTGCTCAACATCCCACTATATGGATTCAACACAATTTACCTTAATCATTTCCCATTCATTGGATATTTAAATTGTTTTATTGGATGTATAGAATTGTTCAATTATAAATGATGCTAAAATTATTTTATGAAAATCTGCACTTTGGATCATTTCCTCAGGAAAGACTCTGAGAACTGGAGATGCCGAGTCAAACAATATTAATAGTTTGGGGGCCTTCAATATATGTAATCTAAATATAATATAGGCACGTAATTACAATTTAGACTCGGAGCAAGTATGCTCAAGCATTAGACATTTGCTCTTTGATAACTACAGCTGACCCTTGAACAATGCCAGGATTAGGGGCAGCAACTCCCCATGCAGTCAAAAATCCATGTATAACTTTTGACTCTGCAAAAATTTAACTACTAACAGCCTACTGTTGACCAGAAGACTTACTGATAATATAAACAACTGATTGGCACACATTTTGTATGGCATATGAATCATATACTACATTTTTATAATAAAGTAACTAAAGAAAATCATGAGAAATACATTTACAGCACTGTACTGTATTTATTTTTTTAAAGATTTTATTTATTTGAGAGAGAGAGAGAGCATGAGCAGGGGGAGGGGCAGAGAGAGAAGCAGACACCCCAGTGTGCAATTCCGGGATCATGACCTGAGCTGAAGGCAGACTCTTAACAGACTGAGCCACCTAGACACCTCTGTACTGCATTTATTTTTTTTTAAAAATTTGCATATAAGTGGACCCACACAGTTCAAACTCATGTTGCTCAAGGGTCAACTATATATACATAAAACAGTACCTCATTCTTTTTATATTAATTTGATTCTTTTTGAAAATAAAGGTTTCTTAGAAAATTCTCTGAACTGTTCACATCTTTTCCTCCTTTTCTAAGTTTTGGTCTTAATATATATTTCTTTGGATGCCAAGTATAATATTACCTTACGTATCTGTTAAAAATACTTTCCCAATGTGTTACATGACTTTTACTTGGTATCATTTTCTTTTTGTTTGCTTTTTAACTTTGTATTTAAGTATGTATCTTAAGGGTCTTTCCATGTCAGGGACGCCTGGGTGGCTCAGTCGGTTAAGCATCTGCCTTCGGCTCAGGTCATGATCCCAGGGTCCTGAGATCGAGTCCTACATCAGGCTTCCTGCAGCAGGAAGCCTGCTTCTCCCTCTCCCTCTGCCCCGCCCCCTGCTTGTGCTCTCTCTCTCTCTCTCACAAATAAAAAAAATAAAATCTTTAAAGAAAAAAAAAGGACCTTTTCATGTCAGTTCTGGTAAACACAGTATTTCAGAGTATTGTTTTCAGAGTATTTCTATTAAAAATAGGGAAAAAAGGTTTTTTAAATTATTTTTACATGAGAAGTCAAGTCTATCAGTCTTCTCTTTCATTGCCTGCAGGCTAAAAAAATCCTTTCCTATCCCTGGATCAGATAACATTCACCTATATTTCTATCATTTTCATGTTTTGTTGACATTTAGTGTTTTAATCCATCAGAAAATAGATGATCATTTGGTAAGAGAAAATTCTAAACAATTTTCTAATTATTTTAGAAGTCATGATTAAATAATCCTACCCTTTATTATTGATTTGCTTGCCTCCTTTTCAGACATTAAGTCTTATTCACATCAAGTTATTTTTCTAAATTATCTATTCACTTACCTGCCAGTACCATACAGATATAATTGCTATAGTTTTATAAGTGATAACAAATATTTTAAATAGAATCCAGTAAGGTTGCTTCTGCAACATTATATTTCTTTCTCAGCATTTTTTAGTGCTGTTCTCACCTGTTTGTTCTTCCAATTGACGGTAAGAATATATTTTGTCAATTTTCAAGGGAAAAATATCCTGTTGGACTTTTTATTACATTAATACTGTAAGTTAATTTGGGAAAAAAAAACCTGACATTTTCACATAAATCCTGATCCTCTTTAAGAACATTTTATATCTACATTATTCCAATTCTTTTATATCTCTCAGTTGAGTTTTGCAATTTCTCCACAGAGGTTCACACATTTAATTTTCATGTTATTCATAGACATTTTCTCCCTCTTACTACTATTGTGAACAAATCTTTTTTCATTGTTACTGCTAACTGGTTATTGCCATAGAGATCAGCCACAGTAATATTAACCCAGAAAACTTTTACAGCAAGTATTACCAAGTGCTCATTTCGACAAAAGAGAAATCTCTGTAAAGTACTCAAAATGCATCTAACTTTAAGAATTGTGTCTTTCTGATGAACCTTCTAAAATAAACTGTACATACTCCTATGTAGTTAAATAAGTTGATCTGCTCAATTGCTTAAGCCATAATTTTTTTAGATATAGGATAACACTTACTAAACTATCATTGGTTAGAATGATTGCTCTGAAATAATTTCTAATAATTAGATAACAGAGCTAGTTGTCTACTGATATTTCTCCTACTCTATTAAAAAAAAAAAGAAGAACATGAGATCTGTATAAAGGGGATTGTTTAATTTTCTCTTCTCAGAAACAGGGTGAAATAGAGGGAAAGGCACATGGGTCCACCTCATTTGAAAATGCTGTAAAGTCTCTAAGCTACACTTGCCCTAAAAAAAAAAAAAAAAAAAAAAAAGTCAGAATGTGTCCTTATTTTAATGCTATGAAAATGAACTTCTGCAGACAAAACTTCAACTCAATCCAGCCCTAGACCAAAATTGACTCACCAACTCACATAAGTAGAAAGTCCAAGAGTAGAAAGGCATATTCAAGGTTGCCTCTACATCTCCCCCTCTTCCTCTACCTTATTCTGCCTTTTGGTTCTGCTTTTCTAGGCTTCTCTTTGTGTATTGCCTTCATTCCCCAGTGGCGATAAATAGGGTTTATCTCCACCCGTGGAACTTATATGCTTTCCCATGTATTTGCTGCCTATTTCTCATTCTGCCTAATAAACATCTCATCAACATGAGGGACCAAAGTGAAGTTGTGCAAAGTGTCCAGATAATCTAAGTCCCTCCAGACTATATTATGACAGATGGAAGGAGAGTTAGCATAGACCTGTGGAAAGATCATAAATGTGTACTGTTGTCCAGTCCACATGAATGAAAACTGATTCTGATCCTTTTTCTTGATAAGGATAAAAAGAAGGCGTTCACTATATTGATGACTGCATGTATATCATTTATCTGAGGCTGTGTTTAATCTGCTCTGTGTTAATCTGTTAATATGGTCTGGCGTAGCCACTACAACCGAGGCTACTACTTGATTGCATTTATGGTAGTTTATTGTCCATCTGCCAGAAACCATTTCATTTTTGTACGGTCAAGATTGGTAAACTAAACAGGGACTTAAAAGACCACTTCTGCCTTTTTTAAGCTTGTAGGGGGGCATTAATATCTGAAACAAGCCTAGACTGCAGTATTGTGTTTATATTTACTCTCTTGGCCAGGATGAAGGACAGTTTCTGAGGCTTCGCCATATGACAGCTCTTAACCATAGACCAAGAAACAATGTGAGAGTGCTACCAACTTCCAAGTATGTCTATTCCAATAAGACAAAAGAAGACCTTTCTTCTTTTCAAATATAAATACAAGTTCCCTCTACACATGACATTAGCTGCATCTTACAATTTCAATGTATTATATTTTCATTTTCATTCAATTTGAAATATTTCCTAAGTTCCCTTGTGGATTTGTTTTTGACGCGAGGATTGCTTAGAAGAGTGTCCATTCTAATTAAATATTTGGGAATGGGGAAATGCCTACTGAGTGGATTCAGGACCTTTGTGAGGTAAACTCTGCCAGGACTCCATTTATTATCTGGACCCCATCCATATACCACCTTTTACCTGAGAGACATGATAATGCTTTTAGGTCCCCTGATATCAGTGTCAGCTTGGACCCTACACTGAACAGTCTTCAAAATCTTGAGGTATTCCCCTATTCCACAGCATAGGGTTTCCCCAGTATAGGGTTATGGCCATTACCCCTTTGCAAGAAAACAGAGAAATTCCTTAATGCTTACACTTGTCATAATGCTTCAGCATTTTTCCTCATGGGAACTGCCTTCTCCTTCAGTCAATGGCTTCTGTGTCTGAGAATTGACTCAGTCCAAAAATTGGGCAAAGATAGTGACATTTTACTGGGCTAATTGATATAAGCCTCTTGATCATCCATCCCTAATTTCCCTTGATAGTGTAAATTATGCAATACTCTTGTTAATTGCCATCTATCTGGACCCTAATAACATTGTGTGCTAGTAACCATTTCCAGAGCTCTCTGAAGTTTAGGCTCACTACCATTCCAACCCTACTGTTCATTACTGTAATGGCACTCATCTTGTTTCAGATGGTTAAGCAGTGCCACCTAGCCCCTATCAGGGACAATTCTGTAACAGCATCTCCTATCATCAGTTCTGACATACAAAACTTCTCAACGGGGGCCTCGCCAATCCTGTGAGGAGCTCTTGACCTGGGATGGACCTTCAGAGTTGTTCCAAATGGAGACAAGTTGTCCAGGCCTTTGTACCCCTGCACTGACCAGTCCCTGCCCCCCACCTGCAGGAGAAAGTGTAACTTTTGGTGAAGCAGCTCCCTTTGGCCTGAAACTCCCAACGAGAGATACTACGAGCTGTAGCTCGGGGACTGAGGGCTTCAGTCCAGAACAGGAATCTGGAAGGTACATCACAGCATCCACCACCATAGCATACATGTGAAGAAGGATTAATAAGATAAAGGGCCTATAGTTTTGGGAGGGTGGGGGAGTAGAGGAGTGAATTTTTTTTTTTAAGATTTTATTTATTTATTTGACAGAGACACGGCGAGAGAGGGAACACAAGCAGGGGGGAGTGGGAAAGGGAGAAGCAGGCTTCCCGCGGAGCAGGGAGCCCGATGCGGGGCTCGATCCCAGGACCCTGGGATCATGACCTGAGCCCAAGGCAGATGCTTAACAACTGAGCCCCCCAGGCGCCCCAGGAGTGAATTTTTTTTTAACTGACTTAACGACACTCTAGCTCAAATCAGTTGAAGCCATTTCCATAGACTTAATAAAAATAAATTTGGATGATTAGACACATAGTTTCAAAGTTGTCACTGACTAGCTCTCAAGGCAGGACACCTTCTCCAGATACTTCCTTTAGATTTATGAAGAACTAGGATATTCGGATTGCACATTGGTGGCCTAAAAGTCCAAAGCCTCCTCACAGATGTATTTTGATTGGCACGCAGTGTTTTCTAAAAATCAAATGAGGTGCAAATAGGTAAAATCAGTCAATCTCACAATAAAATCAGATTTTCAACTTCTCTTGAAAAAAAGATCTAGAAACACTGGTCTAACAAGAGTGCATTCCCAAGAATAGACTACATTCTCCCCGTTGTTACACTCAGTGGCTGGGACCCCAGCTAACCTGGCCCATCTTCTGGTAAAAGCACTTTCTATTGCTGTGGCATAACAAGATTTAAGTTGGGGAAGGTTCAGGTGCAGTAAGTTTGCACCACTGAGCAACCAAGAGCCTGGAGTATATTTTTTTTTATTTCCTGGAGTTTTAGACCATCACTAATAGAATTTGCAAATACTTTAATCTACCTAATTCTTCAAGACCCTTAATCTCCAAAAGTCAACCATGTGAACTGACAGAATCTGGGACAACTATACCAACAATGAAAACGAGACCTTGTAACTTCTTAGCCAGTCCAGAATATCTACTTCTCAAAGTGCTTATCAACAGAAATGAACTATGCTATGCCCCATAATGCTGGCTTCCAGATTAGACATTTTTAAGTTTCCCCCAAATTATCTCCCACTCTCCCATTCAGTATTAAAAGCTATTTTGTAAGGACTTTTCCATTTTAAATGTGTACATCTTTACAAAAAGAATAGCCCATAATAGAATAATCCTCCTGCTCCCTGGTTCCAAAGCATGTTATGACATTCAGATCCCCAAGCACCATAAATTTCTTGCATAATATGTAGAATGGACCAATGAACTTTGTGTGACCATCTGCCCAAATAGACAGCAAGCAGCCTGACAAAAGGAAATATAAATGTTAAGAGCAAACACACCCAGATGACTGGGGAACCAAATAAGGAAAGGAAAGCAGAAGACTCCTGTCACTCATGCCAGGGACTGAGAATCAATCTCCTTAAGGCTGACAGGGAGGAAATGGTAGTAACTTTTATTTCCAACAAAGTATTGTTCGGCCTTTTCCCCCAACATCCCAGAAAGGGATCAAGTCTAAAACCTTGATTATGGTCTCAAACACAAATCTCTTGATATTAACAGCATTCAAAAAGTAAGCCATCAGGGCGCCTGGGTGGCTCAGTTGGTTAAGCGACTGCCTTCGGCTCAGGTCATGATCCTGGAGTCCCAGGATCGAGTCCCACATCAGGCTCCCTGTTCAGCAGGGAGTCTGCTTCTCCCTCTGACCCTCCCACCTCTCATGCACTCTCTATCTCATTCTCTCTCTCAAATAAATAAATAAAATCTTTAAAAAAAAAAAAAAAAAAAAAAAAGTAAGCCATCAAAAAGCAACCCCCAAACAGAAAATCCTCAGTCAAGGGGAGGAGAGCGGACAGGGGTCATGTAGGGGATGCCTAATAATCATTCTTCTTCATTGGTAATGGGTTTGGCTACAGCAAGCAGAACAAAGGGAAGGAGGTGATGGTGACAGCCTGGGGAAAACAAGCAGAATGCTGAGGTAAGAATATAAGGTTCCTAACATTGGACACTTTCCAACGATAAGATAAATCCATCTCACCGGAGTCTTGTGGGAATGAGGTAATCAAAATTATGCTATGGCTTATTATGCATAGAATGATGAACAGATGTTTTCGCTCTCCTCTGAGGAGCCAACAAGTAGGAAAGGGCACACACTGCAACACAAAGGATGTCACTGTGTTTCTGCAACTGCAGTGTGCATCTGCATCACCTACTGAATCCAAATCTCTCGGGGAACAGGGTCAAGATTTTGCATTTTTAGCAAGCACCAGAGGTGATTCAAATAGAGATGGTCTACAGACCATATTTACATAAATCCTGCACATTAAGTGAACCAGAAGGAAGACCTTTCTAGAAGTTGGGAGTTAAATCTCTGGAGTGAGGTGGTAATAAGGAATGCTGAAGACCTAGAACAGAAATCCTTCTTTCCTAATCACTAGGAAAGGGGGGAAATTATCTATTTCCTGTGCATAGTTCCAGAAAGCAGAAGAAAGGGGAATTTGAGGCAAAAATGTTCTCTTTTTAGAATAAAACCTCATTGGCTACATCAGCAGGAGGTCAAGAAATAAACACTAGAGTGGAAAGAGGCCTAGACTGAGCTTACTGGGGAGTGCTTATCCCCAGAAACTCTAACTGGTAGAGTAAACTTCTACAGTTGCTTTACTCCGTGCTTCTTTGGATATGATTTTCTTCATGAATAAAATGAGATTAGCCTAGAATTTCTAGGTGCCCCTGCTTAGTTTTCTATTGCTTTATAACAAATTACCACAAACTCAGTGGCTTTAAACAACACAGGTTTACTATCTCACAGTTTCTGGAAGCTAGAAGCCCAGAGCCAGATTCTCTGCTCAGAGTCTCACCGGGCTGAAATCAAGGTGCCCACCTGGGCTACAATTCTAATCTAGAGGTCAGGGTCTTCCTCTGTTGTGGACTGAACTGCATCCTCACAGAATTCATATGTTGAAGCCTGCACCCCCAATGTGACTGTATTTGAAGAAAGGAACTTTAGGGAGGTAATTAAGGTTAAATGAGGTCATAGGGTGCAGTCCTCATCTGATAGGGCTGGTGTTCTTATAAGAAGCAGAAGAGACAACAGGGATCTCTCTGTCTCTCTCTCTGCCCTCTGCCCCCCACCACCCCAAGTGCCCATATGAGGAAATAGTGAGAAGGCAGCCGTCTGCAGCCCAGGAAGAGAGGCCTCACCACAAACTAACCCTGCCAAGCTTGTGATTTCCAGAACTGTGAGAACATAAATTTCTGTTGTTTAAGCCACTCCATCTGTGGCATCTTGTCATGGCAGCCCTGGCAGGCTAATACATCTTTGAAACCCAGTGGTTGTAGCAGAATTCAGTTTCTTGTGGTTGTAAGACTGAAGTCCCTGTTGCCTTGCTGGCTGTCAGCAGGGGCTGTCCTCAGGTCCTATAGGCCACCTGCATTCCTTGCCATGTGGTCCCTTGCATCTTCAAGTCAGCAATGGAGAAATTCTTGCACAGTGAATCTCCCTCATGTTTCAAATTTTTGACTACCTCTGTCTCTAACCTATAGACTCACATTTTATTTATTTATTTTTTAATATTTTATTTATTTGACAGAGAGAGAGAGAGAGAGAGAACATAAGCAGGGGGAATGGGAGAGGGAGAAGCAGGCCTCCCACCGGGCAGGGAGCCTGATGCTGGGCTCGATCCCAGGACCCTGGGATCATGACCTGAGCCGAAGGCAGACGCCCAATGACTGAGCCACCCAGGTGCCCCTAGACTCATATTTTAAAAGCTCACTAAATGATGATGTGATTACATCAGCTCCACAAGATAAACTCTCCATTTTAAGGTCACTGGATTTGGGACCTTAATTACATCTGGAAAATCTCTCTAAGTGCTACCAGCATTAGTGCTTGATTCAACAACTGGAGAAGCTGTATGTACACCAGGGTCCAGGAGTCTTGGGGGCCATATTAGAATTCTACCTACCACACTCCTTCAAACCAGCTAAGTGCTAATGTTTTATAATTTTATGATGTAAAGACAGTTTATTCACTCATTATATTTCATGAGTGTGTGTGCATATATATATATAATATATATATTATAAGAAGATATATAAATATATATAAATTTCTTTATATATAGATTTCATCATATATATAAATTTCATTATATATGTGTATATATATTTCTTTCATTATATATATAAATTTCATTATATATATTTTATTATACATATAATATATAAATTTCATTAACAATGTCATGTTCCTGGCAAACCTGGACCTATTACAGTGTACCATCATAAAGTTTCTGCTTTTATGATTTTCCCCTAAAAAATGTAATTTGTGGTCATTGTCATTTTTGTTAAAGAGATTAAATAGGGTTGTGATTAAGGGGTTTTTTTAAACTTAAAAAGAAGCAAAAAAATACGTTTAGACTACTATGCTTCATCTATAAAAGAATAAAACTAAAGATGTTTAAAATGATTTAGTCCACTGGTTTTTCAATATTTCTTTAGCTGAGAAGCTCTTTAATCAAGCGAAATCTTACACAGAACCTCAAAAACAACGAGGTTCCTCTGCTGAAGTGAATTGGCCCACAATAAAAATAGAGGCACATCTGTAGGGAACATAATCATACTTCTTTACTTTACTGAAATTTTCGAGTTTAAAGACAGAATATGCCTCGTCCAAGCCTATATATTAACATCAGTGGTAAAGGCAAGCCTAGAACTCAGATTTCCCAAGTCTTGGTTTAATGTTCTTTGCAGCCAGCATGTGTAATAGACGGTAGTTCTCTCCCTGAATCCTTACCACCCACCATGCAACAGTTGGAGAAGTGGATTCAGCCCACTTCCAGGGATGGAACCCGATTGTTTTGACCTAATCAGCATGGTCCCCTTACCTTTGCCACAGTTAATTGGTTAAGGTCAGCCAGACCTAAACCACTTTGTGCATAGTATTCTTTAAGTCAAAAGTGAATGATTCAGAAATAAGCATATTCAGGCCATTTAGTCTTGAGGGGAACTTTACTTCAAAGATCCCTCACTCTTCTGAGTCAGTAGAAGCCTGTCCTCACAAAGACTGATGCTTAGCTTAAAAACATCTCAGTGTCTGACTGAATTGAGGTAATCAGTCCCCGGCCCAACTGCCTTCAAAGCAAAAGTAAATCATCACTGGAGAAAGAGAACACTGTCCACAGCCTCAACTTCTTATAATTTTTCACATACTATGTACAACATTCAATCAAAAATTATCAGGCATCAAAAAGTTAAAAATTACCTGAAAATTAAAGGGGAAAAAAAACAGACAACAAAACAGACCCATAGGACCAGATATTGAACTTGTCAGACACAAAATCTAAAATAGCCTTGGCTGGTATATTCAATACAAAAAATCAAGATGGAAAATTTCACAACTGAAAGTGATTTTTAAAAATCAAATAGAAATTTGGAAACTGAAAAACATAATATTAATCAACTTAAGATAGAATTAATGACAAGAAGATAATTCAAAAGAAAACATCCAGTAGATAGAAGACTCAGTGTCATCAATTCTTCCCAACTTTGTCCATAGATTTAACACAATACCGAACAAAATCTCAACGAGTTATTTTGTGGATTCGACAAGCTGATTTTAAAGTTTATATGGAGAGGCAAAAGACTTCAATACTGAAGAAGAACAAAATTGAAGGATTGATGTTACCCAATGTCAAAACTTACTATAAAGCTACAGTAATCAAGAACGTGTGGTATTAACAAAAGAATTTTTAAAATTGATCAGTGGAACAGAATAAAGAGCCCAGAAATAGACCCATAGAAATATACTCAACTGATCTTTTTACAAAATAGCAAAGGCAATACAATTGGGAAAAGAAAGTCTTTTAGACAAATGGTGCTGGAACAACTACACATCCACATACAAATAAATGAATCTATACATAGACTTAATAATACCCTTCACAAAAATTTACTTAAAATGGATCGTGTACCTAAATGTTAAATTCAAAACTATAAACTCCTAGAAGATAACATAGGAGAAAACCTAGATAACCTTGGGTATGGGGATAAAGACTTAGATATAACACCAAAGGTGTGATCCATGAAAGAAATAATTGATGAGCTGAACTTCATTAAAATTAAAAAAAAAAAAAAAAGAACTCTGCTCCATGAAAGACACCAGCAAGAAAATGAGAAGCCACAGACTGGGAGAAAACATTTACAAAAGACACATCTGATGAAGGGCTCTTATCCAAAATATACAAAGAATTTTTAAAACTCAACAGTAAGAAAACAACAACTCGATTAAAAAATGGGCCAAAGAGCTTAACAGCACCTCACAAATGTATGTATATATATACACACACACATACAGATGGCAAATAAACGTATGAAAAGATAATCCACATATATCATCAGGGAAATACAAATTGAAACAATGAGGTATGACTACACACTTAACAGAATGCCCAAAATCTGAAACACTGACAACATCAAATGCTGGCAAGGATGTGGAACAACAGGTGGGATGCTGGTGGGAACGCAAAATGGTACAGTCACTTTGGAAGACCATTTGGTGGTTTCTTACAAAACCAAACATACTCTTACCACAGAATCCAGCAATTGTGCTCCTGGGTATTTATTCGAAGGAACTGAAAACTTATGTACACATAAAAACCTGCTCATGTATGTTTACAGCAGGTTTATTCCTAATTGCCAAAACTTGGAAGCAACAAAATATACTCCAGTAGGTGCACAGATAAAATTTGGCACATCCGGACAATGGAATATTCAGTGCTATGAAGAAGTGAGCTATCAAGCCATGAAAAGATATGCAGGTAACTTAAATGCTTATTATTAAGTGAAAGAAGACAATCTAAAAAGGCTACATATATATTATACAAACTATATGACATTCTGGAAGAGGCAAAACTATGGAGACAGGAAAGAGATTAGTGGTTGCCAGGGAATGGGATGGGTGTAAAGGATAAATAGGTGGAGCACAGAGGATTTTTAGGGCAATGAAAATAATTTTCATGATACTATAAGGATGAACAGATGTCATTATACATTTGTCCAACCCCACACAACATCAAGAGTGAACCCCAAGGTGAACTATAGACTTCAGGTGATAATGATGTGTCATTGGAAGTTCATCAGTGCAACAAATGTACCTCTCTAATGGGGGATGTTGATAATGGGGGAGACCAATGCATTCATAAGGGCAAAGGGATATATGGGAAAGCTGTGCCTTCCACTCAATTTTGCTGTGAACCTAAAACTGCCATAAAAAAATAGGCTTTTATAAAAATGGAATATCCAGAATGAATCACAGAGAGGGAAAAAAAAAGAAAATCTAAAAGTTTAAGACCAAAGGAGTACAATAAAAAATATGTAGCACATGTAATTGGGCTCTTAGAAAAAAAAGAGAATGGGAATAAAGGAATAATTGGAGTAATACTACTACAAATTTTCCAAAAATAATGAAAGATATCAATCCATGGATCAAAAAGATACTACAAACCCCAAGTAGGATGAATACCAAGAAAATCATATCTGGGGGTGCCAGGGTGGCTCAGTCAGTTGAATATCTGACTCTTGATTTCGGCTCAGGTCATGATCTCAGCGTTGTGAGATCGAGCCCCATGTCAGGCTCTGTGCTCAGTGGGGAGTCTGCTTGAGATGCTCTCTCTCCCTCTCCTTTTGCCCCTCCCCCTGCTTGCTCTCTCTAAATAAGTGAATGAATAAATAAATAAAATCTCTTTTAAAAATCATATCTGAGTACTTCAGAGTATGATGTACCTATTTTACTTACTGAACTAAAACTGCTAAAAATCAAAGGTATAAAAAAAAGTTTTTAAGAAGCCAATATAAAAAAAATTAACGATTACTTTGAAAATAGAAACAATAACACTTGCAAAAACTTTTCAAAGGAAATAATGAAAGCCAAAAGATTACATAATAATAGCCTCAAAATACTTTAAAATTCTATATACAATAAAAATACCTTTAAATGTAAAAATTCCATAAACCCATTTTCAAACAAAAACTGAGATAACTTAGCACCAGCAGGTCTACAAAAGAGGAAGAGAGACTGAAAGAGAGAAAAGAACTTAGAATGGATTGGAAAAATATAAAACAATCCTATAATAGATTTAAAGACAAATATTTAAGTAATTACAATAAATTTAGCCTGACTAAACAGTCCAATTAAGAGACAGACATTGGTAGATTTGAAAAACAAAAATTAAACTTAATTCTGTATTCTTTATAAAAGACATGCCTTAAATACAAAGGGCCTAAAAGTAAAAATTGAGAAAAGATGTACTATGTAGTCACTAACCAAAAGAGCTTGTGTGCGTATACTTAATATCACACAAAGTAAACTTTTTGACAAGAAGCATTATTATAGAAGAGAAGCGATATTTCATAATGGTAAAAGTTCCATTTTAGCAGGAAGTTATAACAATCTTAAGTGTGTACATATATAACAACATAACCTAGAAATAAAGGAAACATTGACAGAATGGAGAAATAGACAAACTCACAATGATACTAAGAGAGTTTAATATAACTTTCTCAATAGTTGATAGAACAAGCAGACCAAAAAAAAAAAAAAATCAGTTAAAGATAGAAAAAACTTGAAAAACACAAATTGATCTACTTACACAGAACACTTACCCTAGGAACTGCAAAGACACATGCTTTCCAAGTATATAAAGAATATTTACCAAGTTAAACCACATGTTGGGTCATAGAGCAAGTCTCAATAAATTCCGAAGGATCAAAACCACTTAAAAAATAAAAATAAAAAATCCACTTAGAATATGTTCTCTGATCACAGTGAAATTCAACTAGGACTCAACTACAGAAATACAACCAGAAATTATCCATATTTTTCAAATTAAAATGTCAAAATTATCCATGGCTTAAAGAATAAATGGCAAGGGGCGCCTGAGTGGCTCAGTCGTTGAGCGTCTGCCTTTGGCTCAGGTCGTGGTCCCAGAGTTCTGGGATCGAGCCCCGCATCGGGTTCCCTGCTCAGCGGGAAGCCTGCTCCTCCTTCTCCCACTCCCCCTGCTTGTGTTCCCTCTCTCGCTCTGTCTCTCTCTGTCAAATAAATAAAATCTTTGAAAAAAAAAAAGAATAAATGGCAAATCGGCAAATGAAAAGGGTGTAAACATATTTAAAAATATGCAATACAGCTAAGTCTGTACTTAGAAGGGAATTTATAGTCTTTAGTCAATATATTTCTGGAAAGAAAGAAGTCTAAAAATCGACTATGATATCATTATAAGGATACCAGTCATTGAATTCAGGGCCCATCCTGATCAAGTCTAACCTCATTTTAAGTTGATGACATCTGCAAAGATTCATTTCCAAATAAGGTCATGTTCATAGGTATTGGGGTTAGGACTTCAACATAACTTTGGGGGGAACACAATTCAACCCACAACACTAAATATTGAAAATATGGCCTTTCTTCCACATTTGTGTGTGAATTTAATGCTATCTCAATCAAAATTTAGGCAGATCTGTTGTGGAAATTGACAAGCTGCTTTTATAATTAAGGTGCAAATAAAAGAAGAGTCGAGGCAACTTTGAAGAAAAAACAAAGCCAAAGGACTTACTACCCACACACACACTCCAGAAGCATAAATTGGAGCAATCATGTAGAATATTGTTCAGTAGTGAGATAGCACAAAGAATCAGACAGTCAAATCAGACTCAGATTCAGAGAGCTTCCCTTGTATCAGCAAACAATTACAAGGATGCGGGTAATTGTGAGATACAGGCAAGGAGAGATTGGTGATCACCAACATCGCTGTCCACACTCTTCCCTGTCACGTTAGGAGGCTATGAGCACTGCAGATGGCCATCACATAAACAAATGGGAGCTAATTTCAGTTGTGAAACATCTGTAGTTTATATTCTGATGATTCCATAGCTTAGGTACTATTATTCTGATGATTCCATAGCTTAGGTACTATTTTCTTGAATCATAACCCTTAAGGACACATAGACCAGATTTATTTACAAAAAAGCAACCTAAACTATTCAAGTACATCCAGCTAAAAAGCATTCCATAGATAAGGACTCTCACGCTAGTAAATACATCAGCGTATTTGCCAGCAAGTCTTTCATTAGCACATTTACAAGAGCATTCACCTGGGTAATTTTTTTTTCTTTCCCAGGCATCCTCACTAAAGGGAGAAAATTGATTGCAGGATTGCTGCCAGATCTTTCCTTCCCAGGTGGTATTTGTGAAAGTTGAACATATGTATAACCCAATGTACAGTAATTCCACTCCTATATTTCTATTAAACACAACTGCATTATATGGACACCAAAAAATATGTAGTATGGGGGCATGTGGGTGGCTCAGTCGGTTAAGCATCTGCCTTCAGCTCAGGCCATAGTCCCGCATCGAGCCTTCTTCTCCCTCTCCCTCTGCCCCTCCCCCTGCTTGTGCTCTCTCTCTCTCTCTCTCTTTCTCTATCTCTCAAATAAATAAATAAAATCTTAAACAAATATATGTAGTATGTCTTTACATAAAAGCCCATTTGTGACAGCCAAAACAATCCAAAACATTAAAAAAGACAAATTGTGATATATTCATAAATGGAATACTATACAGCAAGGCAAATAAATGAATTACTTCTATACCCAACAACAGGGATGAACCTTGCAAATACAATGCTGAGTACAAGAAACCAGGTATAAAACAATATATACCATATAATTCCAGTCAGATAAAGTAGCAAAAAAAAAAAAGGCAATATTAATGTATGGTGTTAGATGTCAGGGTGGTGGTTCCTTTAGGAAGCGTTTGTTGTTCAAGGGGGGCACGGGAAGGGCTTCTAGGGTGCTGTAACACTCTAGATCTTCAAATGGGTGGTGGTTACATGGTTGAGTTCACCCTGTAATAAGTTACTGGTCAGTATAATTATGACTTACGCACTGTTCTGTATGTGTCTTATAATTAAATTTTGAAGATTTTTATTTTTAATTCCCCACTCTCCACAAACCAAACACTCACTGCCTCATTATGAGTGGATGACTTTGCTTCCTACTTCACAGAGAAAGTGGAGGTCATCTCTAAAAACACTTCTTCTTCCTGCCCTACCCAATCAGTCACTCCCCCTTCCAAAATCATATGCAAACCTAAACCTAACACAGCTTTCCTTCCAAGGACAGTGGAAGAACCAGCCCACTCCTGCCCAGGGAAAATTCCTCCCTCTTTGTTCAGGATTATCTCTTTGGGAACATCATACCATGAAGTGCCTTCTTCTCCTCTTTCTCACTCTGTTTTGTCCTAGATGTAGAAAGTATCTACGTTCCTCAGTGTGTCCCATTATGAAACCCATATTGTGGTCCCAGGGTCCCCTCTACTACTGCCCTCTGACTCTCAACTTTCCCAGCACAGCTGCTTGAAAAGACTTACCTGGTGCTTGATCTAGCTACTCATCATCTTGCCTTCACTGTTCACAACACTGCAATCTGATTTTGTCCCTGCCATTCCACGGAATATACCCTGACCGCCTGCTTGCCGGGTAATAAAATGTCTATTTCTCAGCCCCTGTCTTAATTTACCTCTCTGAAGCAGTTGGCTCCTCCCTGCTGAAAATGTTGCACGTTCCTCTCGCCAAATTCTCCTTCACCTTCCTGGCTGTTTCTGCACTGCTTAGGCAGCTCACAGCGCAGTCGTTTGCTTCTTTCAAAGCCAGCAGGAGAATGCCTGCTGTAGCTTGTCACTTTTAAATGCTACCTAGTCAGGCCAGGCCCACCCAGGATAATCTCCCTTTAGATTAACTCAAAAATCAACTAATTAGGGACCTTAGTTACATCTGCAAAATCCCTTTACCTTTGCTGTACAATGTACCGTGATCACAGGAGCAATATCTCATCACAGGTCTGCTCATGCACCGGGAATGAATTATACGAGAGCATGGGCCACTGGGGGGTCACCCTGGGATTCTGCCAACCACAAGGGCCACAGTTAGGAAAGGGCTCCTAAAGAAGGGATGTTTGAAAGGGAACTCGTAGGGTTAAGAGGAGACTTCACCAGGAAATAAGAAGAGGGATGGATTGCTCCCCACCTAGCTGGGGGGATCATTTTCTTGCCACCCCTCGAAGCCACTGGAGGCCCCAAGTGCCCTGGCCCAGGGCTGGGAAGTTCTGCCTTGGGCAATGGCGAGCCTCCACATGGGAGATTTTCCCCTTAAGGCAATGACCAGATGGGAGGAGGGGATGGACAGGGGGGCAGGAAATCAAAATCTGAAAAAGAGGATTTTGGAGGAAAGATGGCAGAGGAGTAGGGGACCCTATTTCAACTGGTCCCCGGAATTGAGCTGGATATCTACCAGACCACTCTGAGCACCCACGAAATCAGCCTGAGATGTAAGAAGATCTGGATCTCTACAAACAGAATATCGCAGGCGGTTGGTTTTGAGGTACGAAGCGGGGAGCCCTGATTCCGATAAATGGCAGCGGGAGGGAGCCTGGGCATGGGGATCCTACACCAACGGTGAGCGACAGCCTCGCGCTCTGGGGACTGGGCACAAACTCACGGACTGGTAGCGGCGGGGAAAGGACTTTAGGGCAGCCCCCGGGAGCAGAAACCCAGAGTGGCGGGGCCACGTGTGTGCGAACTGGGAGCAGCTGGCAGTTTTAGAAGCACAAAGGGCAGAGACGTGCCCCGACCTGGAGGCAGGACTGGGGGTGCTGTGGAGGGGCGCACAACCCAGGACACTGCAGTTTATAGCAGCACAGACAGAAATGGAGACGGTGTGGCCTGGGGAGCTCATTGAAGAACAGATTGCAGTCTCTCTGCTCTGAGGCCGAGGATCGGAAACAGTCTCTTCTGCTCTGACTCACGGAAGAGACACGGAAAGCCGCCAGGGAAAGTCACCAGAGAACAAAAGCCCCAAAAACTGATCCCCGCTAAGCCCATCCACTGCCACGGGGGGGGCAGGGCAACACCGCCCAAACAGGGTTGCCTGAGTAACAGCGCAGCAGGGCCCTCCTCCAGAAGACAGGCTGGGAAAACAAGAGGCCAGCAACCCTAAGGTCCCAAGAAAACAGGTGCATCTTGCTTGGGTTCTGGTCAATAATTTGGACTCTATACATTCCCTCAAACACCCATCAACAGAATGACTAGGAGGAGGAGCCCCCAAAATAGAAAAGACTCAGAGATTATGACTTATGCTGCAGATTTACAAATGGATGCAGATATAACCAAGATGTTGGAGATGGAATTCAGGCTAGCAATTGTGAAGACAATGGCTAGAATGGAGAAATCAATTAATGGCAACATAGAGTCTCTAAGGGCAGAAATAAAAGGTGAACTGGCAGAACTTAAAAATGCTATCAATGAGATCCAATCCAATCTAGATAATCTAACAGCTAGGGTAACTGAGGCAGAAGAGTGAATAAGCGACCTGGAAGACAATATAATAGATAAAAAGGGAAAAGAGGAGGCCAGTGAAAAACAACTCAGAATCCATGAAAATAGAATCAGAGAAATAAGTGACACCATGAAGCGTTCCAATGTCAGAATAATTGGAATCCCAGAGGGAGTGGGGAGAGAGAGAGGACTAGAAGATATATTTGAGCAAATCGTAGCTGAGAACTTCCCTAATCTGGGGAATGAAACAAACATTCGAGTCCTAGAGGCAGAGAGGACGCCTCCTAAGATCAAGGAAAACAGGCCAACACCCCGGCATGTAATAGTAAAACTTGCAAATCTTAGAACCAAGGAAACCATCTTAAGGGCAGTTAGGGGGAAGAGATTCCTTACGTACAGAGGGAGGAACATCAGAATAACGTCAGACCTATCCACAGAGACCTGGCAAGCCAGAAAGGCCTGGCAAAGACATATTCAGGGTACTAAATGAGAAGAACATGCAGCCAAGAATACTTTATCCGGCAAGGCTTTCATTTAGAATGGATGGAGAGATGCAGAGCTTCCACGACCGGCAGAAGCTGAAAGAATATGTGACCACTAAGCCGGCCCTGCAAGAAATATTAAGGGGGGTTTTCTAAAAGGAGAAAGACCCCAAGAGTGATCTACAACAGATATTTACAGGGGCAATCTATAAAAACAACGTCTTCACAGGCAACATGATGACAATTAATTCATATCTTTCAATAATCACTCTCAACGTGAATGGCCTAAATGCTCCCATAAAACGGCACAGGGTTGCAGGTTAGATAAAAAGACAGGACCCATCCATATGCTCTCTACAAGAGACTCATTTTGAACCTAAAGATACATCCAGACTGAAAGTGAAGGGATGGAGATCCATCTTCCATGCCAGCAGACCTCAAAAGAAAGCTGGGGTAGCAATTCTTATATCAGACAAATTAGATTTTAAACTAACGTCTGTAATTAGACACACAGAAGGACACTTTATCATTCTTAAAGGGTCTATCCAACAAGAAGATCTAACAATTGTAAATATCTACGCCCCCAACATGGGAGCAGCCATCTCCATAAGCCAAATGTTAACCAAAATAAAGAGTCATATTGATAACAAAATGTTAATTGTAGGAGACCTCAATACTCCACTCTCAGCAATGGACAGATCATCTAAGCAGAAAATCAACAAGGAAATAAGAGCTTTGAATGAAACATTGGACCAGATGGACCCCATAGATATTTACAGAACATTCCACCCTAAAACAACAGAATACTCATTCTTCTCGAGCACACATGGAATTTTCTCCAGAACAGACCACATACTGGGTCACAAATCAGGTCTCAACCGATACCAAAAGATTGAGATTATTCCCTGCATATTCTCAGACCACAATGCTTTAAAACTAGAACTCAATCACAAGAAAAATTTGGCAGAAATTCAAACACTTGGAAGCTAAAGACCACTCTGCTCAAGAATGTTTGGGTCAACCAGGAAATCAAAGAAGAACTTAAACAATTCATGGAAATCAATGAGAATGAAAACACATCGGTCCAAAATCTATGGGATACTGCAAAGGCGGTCCTAAGGGGGAAATACATAGCCATCCAAGCCTCACTCAAAAAAATAGAGAAATCCCGAATTCACCAACTAATTCTACACCTTAAAAAACTAGAGAAAAAGCAACAAATGATGCCTAAGCCACGCATTAGAAGAGAAATAATTAAGATTAAAGCAGAGATCAATGAATTAGAAACCAGAAACACAGTAGATCAGATCAACGAAACGAGAAGTTGGTTCTTTGAAAGAATTAATAAGATCGATAAACCACTAGCCAGACTTACCCAAAAGAAAAGAGAAAGGACCCAAATTAATAAAATTATGAATGAAAGGGGAGAGATCACGACTAACACCAAGGAAATAGAAACAATTATTAGAAATTATTATCAACAACTATATGCCAATAAACTGAGCAATCTGGATGAAATGGAGGCCTTCCTAGAAACCTATAAGCTGCCAAGACTGAAACAGGAAGAAATTGACAACCTGAATAGGCCAATAACCAGTAACAAGATTGAAGCAGTGATCAAAAACCTCCCAAAAAACAAGAGTCCAGGGCCTGATGGATTCCCTGGGGAATTCTACCAACCATTCAAAGAAGAAATAATACCTATTCTACTGAAGCTGTTTCAAAAAATAGAAACAGAAGGAAAACTTCCAAACTCATTCTATGAGGCCAGCATTACCTTAATCCCCAAACCAGGCAAAGACCCCATCAAAAAGGAGAATTTCAGACCGATATCCCTGATGAATATAGATTCCAAAATCCTCAACAAAAACCTAGCTAATAGGATCCAACAATACATTAAAAGGATCATCCACCATGACCAAGTGGGATTTATCCCTGGGATGCAAGGGTGGTTCAACATTTGCAAATCAATCAGTGTGATAGAACACATTAATAAGAGGAGTGAGAAGACCATATGGTCCTCTCAATTGATGCAGAAAAAGCATTTGACAAAATACAACATCCTTTCCTGATTAAAACTCTTCAGAGTATAGGGATAGAGGGAACATTCCTCAAGTTCATAAAATCCATCTATGAAAAACCCACAGCAAATATCATCCTCAATGGGGAAAAGCTGAGAGCCTTTCTCTTAAGATCAGAAACACGTCAAGGATGCCCACTCTCACCACTGTTGTTCAACATAGTAATGGAAGTCTTAGCAACAGCAATCAGACAACAAAAAGAAATAAAAGGTATTCAAATTGGCAAAGAAGTCAAACTCTCTCTTTTCGCAGACGACATGATACTTTATGTGGAAAACCCAAAAGACTCCACCCCCAAATTACTAGAACTCATACAGCAATTCAGTAATGTGGCAGGATACAAAATCAATGCACAGAAATCAGTTGCTTTCTTATACACTAACAGCGCAACTGTAGAAAGAGAAATTAAAGAAATGATTCCATTTACAATAGCACCAAAAACCATAAGATACCTCGGAATAAACCTAACCAAAGAGGTAAAGGATCTATACTCTAGGAACTACAAAACACTCATGAAAGAAATTGAAGAAGACACAAAAAGATGGAAAAATATTCCATGCTCATGGATCAGAAGAATAAACATTGTTAAAATGTCTATGCTACCCAGAGCAATCTATACCTTCAATGCCATCCCGATCAAAATTCCAATGACATTTTTCAAAGTGCTGGAGCAAACAATCCTAAAATTTGTATGGAATCAGAAAAGACCCCAAATCACCAAGGAAATATTGAAAAATAAAAACAAAGCTGGGGGCATCACGTTGCCCGATTTCAAGCTATATTACAAAGCTGTGATCACCAAGACAGCATGGTACTGGCACAAAAACAGACATATAGACCAATGGAATAGAATAGAGAACCCAGATATGGACCCTCAACTCTAGGGTCAACTAATCTTTGACAAAGCAGGAAAAAACATGCAATGGAAAAAAGACATTCTCTTCAATAAATGGTGCTGGGAAAATTGGACAGCCACATGCAGAAGAATGAAACTCGACCATTCTCTAACACCATTCACAAAGATAAACTCAAAGTGGATGAAAGACCTCAATGTGAGACAGGAATCCATCAAAATCCTAGAGGAGAACATAGGCAGTAACCTCTTTGACATCGGCCACAGCAACTTCTTTCAAGATACATCTCCAAAAGCTAGTGAAACAAAAGCAAAAATGAACTTTTGGGACTTCGTCAAGATAAAAAGCTTCTGCACAGCAAAGGAAACAGTCAACAAAACTAAGAGGCAACCCACAGAATGGGAGAAGATATTTGCAAATGACACTACAGACAAAGGGCTGGTATCCAAGATCTGTAAAGAACTTCTCAAACTCAACACCCAAAAAACCAAATAATGAAGTCAAAAAATGGGCAGAAGACATGAACAGACACTTCTCCAAAGAAGACATACAAATGGCTAACAGACACATGAAAAAATGTTCATCATCATTAGCCATCAGGGAAATTCAAATCAAAACCACATTGAGATACCACCGTACACCAGTTAGAATGGAAAAAATGGATAGGGAAAGAAACATCAAATGTTGGAGAGGTTGTGGAGAAAGGAGAACCCTCTTACACTGTTGGTGGGAATGCAAGTTGGTATAGCCACTTTGGAAAACAGTGTGGAGGTGCCTCAAAAATTTAAAAATAGAGCTACCCTATGACCCAGCAATTGCACTCCTGGGTATTTACCCCAAAGACACAGATGTAGTGAAAAGAAGGGCCATATGCACCCCAATGTTCATAGCAGCAATGTCCGCAATAGCCAAACTGTGGAAAGAGCCGAGATGCCCTTCAACAGATGAATGGATAAAGAAGATGTGGTCCATATATACAATGGAATATTACTCAGCCATCAGAAAGGATGAATACCCAACTTTTACATCAACATTGGATGGGACTGGAGGAGATGATGCTAAGTGAAATAAGTCAAGCAGAGAAAGTCAATTATCATATGGTTTCACTTATTTGTGGAACATAAGGAATAGCATGGAGGACACTAGGAGAAGGAAGGGAAAAATGAGGGGGGTGGGAATTGGAGGGAGAGATGAACCATGAGAGACTATGGACTCTGAGAAACAAACAGGGTTTTAGAGGGGAGTGGGGGGGGGGATTGGTTAGCCCAGTGATGGGTATTAAGGAGGGTACATTATACGGTATTATAGAAAACAATGGATCGTGGATCACCACATCAAAAACTAATGATGTATGGGGCGCCTGGGTGGCTCAGTCATTAAGCGTCTGCCTTCGGCTCAGGTCATGATCCCGGGGTCCTGGGATCGAGCCCCACGTCAGGCTCCCTGCTCAGCGGGAAGCCTGCTTCTCCCTCTCCCACTCCCCCTGCTTGTGTTCCCTCTCTCACTGTGTCTCTCTGTCAAATAAATAAAATCTTTAAAAAAAAAAAAAAAAAAAAAAAAAACTAATGATGTATTGTATGGTGACTAACATAATATAATAAAATTTTAAAAAAAAAATCTGAAAAAGAATAGGAAGGTTGCCTTTTCTTTTTTTTACATTTATCAAAAGGAATCATGGATCTTGAAAAATTGAGACATGTTGCACTAGATATGGATGAATAAACACATGAATGCAGGTTCAGATCTAAGTCAGAGGAGGACAGCATAAAAAAGCAAGTGCAGAGGCTTGAACAGGAGAGAGCTCCTACAGCTTCCATCCACGGTTTTCCCCCAAGTGCCAAGTACACTGTCCAAGCCTAATGGGAGACAGTATCAGCCACTGCTCACTGAGCTCCTACTAAGTAGCCCTCATTAAACAGAACTTGATGTATGTTGTCTTATCCGCACAACAATAGGAAGTAAATATGATCTTCAGCTTGTGGATGAAGAAACTTGTAGATTGTTCAAACAGTCTAGCTTGTCAATGGCCAAGCTGGACTCAGGCCAGACTGTCTGCCCCCAAAGACTGTACTCTTAGCTATGATGTTAAACCCCCACCAAATAATCCCAAGCACCAACTCTGTGCTAAGCAAGGCTGGAGGCTTTGTAGGCATCCTCGCATCCAGGACTCCAGACAACTCCATGAGTACACGTTAGCTCTGTTGTACAGATTAGGGAAAAGGATCAGAAGGCACCTTGCCCCAGGGCATAAGTATCAAAACTGGACCTCAAATTCTGATCTAAGGTTAAAATGGGGATTGTTTCCATGTCTAAGTGTATCCCTTTTCTAAGTGAGCAAAAAAAAAAACAACAGAATCTAGAGTCTTCTGAGCAGATCTGAGCCTCGTTAGTTCCAAAGGGGAAAGTTTCTCTTATTTCCCCCCTCCTGTCTCTATACTTTTCCTCACCTTTCCCCTCTTCTTTATTTCCACTACCCCGACTCTACCTCCCTGAAACATCTGCATGTAAAAGAATCCATCTTTGACACCTTGGGATGGATTTGAGACAATACTTTAACTTTCTAGAAATATGCACTTTTAAGTCTCGTTCCAAATTGCAGATTCAATGGTCTTGTCGCCAGTGAAGTAACTTTAGCCAGCATGGGGGAAATTGGCAAAGAAGACTCCAGAAGTTTTGCCATAGACTGTCAACTTTTCTCTGGCTCTGTGCAATTGGATATCTTACAATTTCCTAAATAAAAATGTATACACAAGCATAAATATATATAATATACACAAAACATAAGTTCTAGAGGGGTTTTTATTTTGTTTTGTTCAAGACCATTGGGAATAATGAGAAAGATGTTCTACTATTCTTCTGTCTTAGGGCTTCTTCAATTCCCCAGTATTACTGATCATTAAAATAATTCTGAAACGTTAAATTCTCTTAAGACCAACAGTCACTTAGGATTAGGACCTTGCCCTTATGACCTAAATCACTTCCTAAAAGCTCTATCTCCAAATACAGTTACATTGGGGGGGGGGGCAGGGGCAGGGGGACACAATTCAGCCCATAGCAAGGACTAAGGGGTACATTAGATATGTATGGTCTTCGAATGAAAAGCATTTTGTCTACTTAAGGAATAGAATTTGATCACTATGTCATTGTGGTCTTTGGTTGTCTAAATGAATCTTTATTGATTGCTTTCTCAAATCAAGTGTCCTGGAGGAATAGAGAATAAAAAAAGCAATAAGCCTTTGTAAGGCACACGTAACGCAGTAAATGCCCAAATTGATTATTCAATAAAATAATTTTGGGGGAAGTTTCTAACCTCTCATTTCTACATAGTAGCCTATCTTGGCCGCTAGAACAGTATTCCTTTTGTCATCAATGTTAGAAAAAGAAACTTCGGGGGCGCAGATTTGGGTTTCTGTGAAGTGAGCTCGCCACCCAGTGGCTAATACAGAAATTGCAGAGACACACACACCATAGGGCACTTGGGACAATTAGAGCTAGGACCACTTGCTTTTCATTGAACAGTTTCACCCAGTCGCTGCTAATTACAACTTCCATCTCCAAGACAAGAAACTGCTTGTGGAAAACAGTTACTTGAAACCTAAAGTGGGTTTTCCTTGGACTTTCTTAGTTGGGAGGGGGATAGAAAACAGATGGATAGTGGGTTTGTGAGCAGAATCCAAATCTACTACTTAAATGATTAATATCTACTCAAATTATTATTAAGTAATAATCAAGTATCACAAGAGCCGCTTTCTCAGACCTCTGCCGTTAAGGGTTCTTTCTTTTCATTCAAATGTCTGAACTTTCTTCCATCCATCTTACGAAGAACCAGAGAGGTTGGTCCACCATCAAGCCCCAAGGGTAAGAACTGCCCCCTTGTACCCAAGAGTTAAGTTACCTGACTCCCTTTTACATCAAGTTAACTTTTCTTATTTGGGTCACTGAAAGCTGAGCTTCCTCTTTTTTCCTCAATACTACAGAATAACAAGTATGCATGATTTCTCAAAGAGCAAAAGATACAAGAAACTTACAGTATATTTCATCTTCTGTTCCTTTCTCTTCTTGCAACTTGTGTAAAATAACTTTGGGGGATGAAACTGCTCAGGCCTTGCTCTAAGAAGGAAAGTGACGGCCAATCAAGCCCCTCTCTCTCCAGGTAAAAGAAGAATGCCGAATGTAAAAGGCAAAGCAAGAGTCCTTCACCTGAACCACATTATGAGGTTTAATAATCACCTCCCCACAATCCCTGAAGGCCTTTTTTTGTTACAAACAGAAGTCTTAAAAGTCGGGCAAAGCCAAGGGCAGGGGATCCAAAATGTGAAGCTGAGAAGCACGGTGCCTAAAGGGAAGCCCGGTGCCTTATGCTTCTCATAAGCAGCGGGGAAAAGAAACCATGCCAGGCAGGGGCAGTGACCTCTGGCAGATGGAACCCCCTTCCTGACAGAGAAGCAGGATCCAACCAACAGATTAGCCGTTCCCTGGAAGCAAAAATCATGGGGGAGAAATTCCCTCCACAATAGCCAAAAATAATAATGGAGAAGCCTTTCCTTCACCACCAATAACACCCCCTTATCTCTCTTCCCCCCCCACACACACACACACAGCCTTTACTCTTTCACCTCAGTGCTGGAATAACCTAGTTCATACGAATTAGGAACGTGGCTCTCTCAGGGAAGCAAACCTACAGGATATCAAGGTGGTTTTGCTACTGCTTTCATGAGACCTCTCCACCCACACCTATTACTGCTCTTGATGTATCTTCTTTGGGCTCATGTGGACGAGATTTTTGTACCTAAAGGCTCAGAGACGGCCAAAACTGAACATCTACTAAATTAACTCCAGGCCAAACTGCACCTGAGCCAAAATTCACTCCCTACCTATTTCCCATCTCACGTTATGCCCAGCTGCACTGTCTAATATAGCTTCCCCAAAAAGTGTGCAAGGAGCACAGAGGACAGACATTCTTAAGTCCCCAAATCCTTCAGCGGCAATACAAATAGGCACCAAACTGAGACAATATGAACCCCCTCAAATAGTAAGTGTCCAGAGAGAAATTGGACTCTGGAAACAAAATCCTCATGTACAGTATCGCTGAAAAAAATTAATCGTCAAATGTGTTCCGCTTAGAGAATCTCCCCTCGAGGCCCGGGCAGAGTCAGGCCCCTGCTTTGGTAGCCACAGCCGAACTGTCACAGAATGGGCTCCTTCACCACCTCCCAAGCTGAATTAACAAAACCCAAATCCCTCCCTAAAACCACGGGTCGAAAGAGTCAGAGTAAACAGGAAAAATAAGAAACCAAGCATTAGCGCCCCAGGCACAAAATGTCAAAAACACAAATGACCAGCTCCTACCATAGTTACTCCAAACATAACAATCGCCTCAAAACCCAGGATTTGAAACAATCCAGAATCACATTAGGAGCAATACCATCAAAAAGGCAACTGTGGTATTATACACCCTCTTTCCTAGGAGAAACAATTAGCCTATGCACACGGCACCCTCTCCCCAAAAGGCATTTGAGACACTCCTGTCTTCCAGCATGCTGGCTGGAAACCTCGGGTGCTTCCCAGGTGAAATGTGAAACCACCCCCCCCTTACCCCCATACATGGAGGGCAGGGAGAGACCGAAGAAAGAGGCAGACCACTCCAGATTGGTAGGTGGCAGGTATGATCAACCCGGGAACTTACCTGCGCGGTTCCTCTTGGGAGGCCGAAAGCTGAGTAGATCTCCACACCCAGCTGCCAGAATCTTAGGAAGTTTTATGGAGGCCTTAACTGGATTCGGTCAGTATAGTGCCTAGATGATCTCAAGGACACAGGAGTCTCTCAGGGCTGTGTCCTTGGAAACGGCTCTGGCTGTAGGGATCGTGGGCGGATTGTACATTCCTAAAGCCCGGGGGGCAGGGAGGAGCCGCCAACTGGAAGCATCCAGCCCCGGGTCAACCAGCGGTCACGTCCCCCCCCCCCCCCGCATGAGCTCCTCCAATGTGGCAAAATAGGGAAATTTGCAAGGTGGTCTCTCCAAGTCTCCAGATACTCCCTGAAATGCCCTTTGCCCCCCAGCATCCATTCCACATATTTTAAAGGCTTGTAATATCCACTTTCCTCTTGAGCCTTGTGTTGCTGGCGTCTTCAGACTTAGCTGGTTCAGAATCAAGACAGGGAAGAATGGACATTATAAATTATAAATTTGATGCTCCTCAAACAACTCAACAATCTATTAACCATCATAAGATCCCCTTTGCCAAGCCCAGTCCCAAAAGGAACACAGATCCCACATATTTCCTGTCTGTCTGACCTGATAGCTCTGATCTCAATCTTTCTCCTAAGGAAATTCCTTTCTTTCTCCACCTCAATTAACAGCACTTTCTTCATTTTCCTTTTACTTCTCAAGCCTAAATCCTGACTTTACCAATTCTATTCCTCAAGTTTTGGGACAACCTGATTCTTAGAGGTACCTGTATTCCAGGTAAAGGCCCTTCAATTTTCTTGTGTTTCAGGGCTTAGAGTCATTTAAATTAATTTATTCTCAACCTCAGGAAAAAAAAAGAGGCAACAAGCATACTTGGAGGACCCTTGAATTTATAACATTTGACATTAACTAGTTGTAAAATGCAGAGGTAACAGAAATTAAGGGAAATATAGGAGTTGTATGAGACTCAGTTTTTCAGGAGGTAATTCTCTGCTCCACACATCAGAATAGATATATTCCCTAGGATTGTGATTTATCTCTTAAGCATATTTGTACCATCTCTCCTCTAAGTCAAAATCAATATCTTCCCCCTCTTTTATTTTCAGCTCCAAGCACAGTGTCCTACATATAGGAAGAGCTCCTGGTTTGGGGAGTACCCATACAACCCCTAACAAAAACCACAAAAATTCCTCACTTGTATGCTATTGTGGCTCTGATTCTCACTACGTATGATGCAGAGTCAAGAGGCCAGGGTTTGGTTTCTGCCCAGACGGTAAGTGGTTATATGACACTGTAGGGTGGTTTCAATTCAGGGGCCTCTCTTGCCCTGATTATAAAATGGGAAGATTGGATTTAACCCATCTCAACAACATCTCTTCCAGCTCCGTGTTGCCATAAGAATTATTCTCAAGTCTTTTTAAGATGAAGTGTGCGTTTTGACTGTGCTGAGATACTGTACTTATGGAAAGAATGTAAATAATTAGGCAATTAACATATTAGAAGAATTAACTTACTGGTTGTCTCATCATAGAGCACTTCGTAGACTTTTCAAATAGATATGTCATTCAATTAGTAAATCTTGAGGTTGAAGTAGGAAATATTGGGGCATGAATCTTGTCCCAATATTGGTACACATCAACAGAATCCTGAGTACCCCACAGGTAGCCTGAGACCCCCAGGGGTTCAGAGTTTTCCTAAGAGGCAGGAGGCTTATACAGGGAGGTGACCCCAGACCTGGTCCATCTTCATCCCCATCACCAGTCTGCCAAGGGACAGCCTTGATCCTGCAGAAAGCAAGGAGCTGAACTGATCACTTCACCTCCCACATGTTCCAGGA